>NW_022589723.1:25329422-25831332 GCF_004348235.1 Phoca vitulina
TCTGCCTTCGGCTCAGGTCATGATCCCAGGGTCCTGGGATCGAGCCCCGCATTGGGCTCCCTGTTCAGCGGGAAGCCTGCTTCTCCCTCTCCTCCCCGCCTGTGCTTTCTCTATCACTGTCTCTCTCTCAAATAAGTAAATAAAATCTTTAAAAAAACTTTTTTCTTCAGCTTTTTGAGGTATAATTAACACATAGGTATAAGTAACACATTGTATACACTTATGGTGGACAGCCTGTTCTGACAGGATACATTGTGAAATGATCACCTTAATCAAGCTAATTAACATAACCATCAACTCAACAGTTACCATTTCTCTTTCTCCTTTCCTTCCCATTCCTCCCTCCTTCCTTCCTTTTGTAGGGAGAACACTTCAGATCTACCCTATTAGCAAATTTCAAGTATACAATACAGTATTATTAACTATAGTCACTGTTGTACACAAGAACTCATTTTCATCTTGCATACCTCAAACTTTGTAGCCTTTGAGCAACACTTCCCTATCTCCCCCTTCCTCCCATCCTAGCAACCACCACTATACTCTCTGCTTCTATTAAATTGACTATTTTAGATTCCACATATAAGTGAGATCATGCAGTATTTGTCTTTCTGTGTCTGGCTTACTTAGCATGAAGTCCCTCAGATTCACCTATGTGATCCCAAATGGCAGGATTACCTTCTTTTATAAGGTTGAATAATATTCCACTGTGTGTATGTATACACACACACACATACACATCAATATGATGTATATCACATTTATCATAATATGATAAATCTCTTTATCCATCAATAGATATTTAGGTTGTTCCCATGTCTTGGCTATTGTAAATAATGCTGTAATGAACATAGACATGCACATAGCTCTTCAAGATCTATACTTCATTTCCTTAGGAACTATCTCTAGAAATTAAAAATGCTCTCTTGACCCAATTTAAAGGCCCTAGCTAAGTAGCAAGTCAGTTTCCCTTCTTGAGTGGCTGAGTCCACACCCTAGCCAATTCCCTTACTGGGCTCTCATACCCTGGGCCACGATGCACCCACCCTAATTACCCTGCGGCCAGGTACCAGACAACTAAGGACAATCCCTATGCAGCCAAGTGAAATTATTCAAAATAGCTGATCCTCAGGAGAGCCCATGAAACCTAGCTAACCTCATCCCACTTGCCATACCTAAGCTGCCCCTTACTTCTCTAATTTGCTGTTACCATGTCCCGGGGTGCAACTCTCTGTGCTGCACCGCATGGAAGCTTTAACTCACTCAGAACTGTAAGTAACAGAGCTCTGCCTTTCACCTATCCAAGTATTTTTGTATTGTGTTCCACCATCTTTAAAGAAGAATCTTTAAATCTATAAAACAATTAGAAAAGAAGGGCCTATAAAAATGATCTAAGTTTCCACCTTAAGGAAAGAAAAAGCAAATTAAACCCGAACAAGCAGAAGATAACAAAGAGTAAGATCAGAAAAAATGAGTAGAAAATAGACAAAGGATTAAAAAAAAAAAAAATCAACAAAACCAAGAGCTGGTCCTTTGGGGGTAAAAAAACTCTAAAATTACTTTAGCCAGATTGATCAAGAGAAAAAGAGCAAAGGAAAAAATTTCCAGTATCAGAAATGGAAGAGGTGGCATCACTACAAATCCTACAGATTGTAAAAGGTAACATAATGAATAATTTTCTGACAATAAATGTGTTCACTTAGGTAAAATGGATAAATTCCTTGAAAGACAAAAAGTACAAAAATTGGTTCAAAAAGAAACAGGAAATCTTAATAGCCCTACGTCTATTTAGGAAATTGAATCTATAAATTTAACATCTCCCCAAAAGAAAATTCCATGCCCACATAGTTTCACTACTGGTAAATTCTATTAAGCATTTAAGGAAAAAATACCAATCTTATACAAACTCTTTTAGAAAAAGACAAAGGAAGAAACATTTCTCTATCACATTGTGCAGCCAGCATTATCCTCATAAACATTACAAGAAAACTACAGACTATTCTTCATGGAAACAATGCAAAAATTCTTACCCCCAACACAACAAAAACAACAGAAAAACAAAGAAAAAAACCTCAAACTTTCCAATTTCAAAACTGACTATAACGCAACAAAAATAAAGGTAGTGTGATACTAGCATATGGACAAATAGATCAATGTAAGAGAATTGAGAGTCAAGAAATAAAACCATGCGTCCATGGTCAACTGGTTTTTGACAAGGGTGCCAAGACTATTTGGTGGGGAAAGAATAGTCTTTTCAACAAATGGTGCTGGGAAAACCAATGATACACATGCAAAAAAATGATATTTGACCCTTACCTGTAACATATACAAAAATTAACCCAAAATAGATAATACTCCTAAATGTAAGAGCTAAAACTGTAAAACTCTTGAGAAAACACAGTGGTAAATTTTCATTACTTCTGCTCTGGCAACAGATTCTTAGAAATGATACCAAGAACACAAGCAAGAAGAAAAAAAAATAGACTGTACTAAGTCAAAATTAAAAACTTTTGTGCTTCAAAGGGTACCATAAGTTCAATGACAACCCACAGAATGGGAGAAAATATTTGGAAGTCATATATCTGACCAGGGACTTCTACCTAGAATTCTTACAACTCAATAACAAAAAGGCAAACAGAACAATTGAAAAAATGGGTAAAAGGTCTGAATAGACATTTCTCTAATGAAGATGTACAAATGACCTATAAGCAAAGGAAAAGATGGTCAGTGTCATTAGTCATCAGGGAAATGTAAATCAAAACCACAACGAGATACCATTTCACACCCACTACACTGGATAGAATCAAAAAGTCAGGTAAGTAAGCATTGGTGAGAAAGTGAAAATGCCAGAACCCACACATGGGGCTGATGGAAATAGAAAATTAAAGGACAAATGTGGAAAATAGTCTGGCAGTTCTTCAAGCAATTAAACATAGAGTTAGCAAATGATCCAGCAATTCCATTCCCAGGTGTATACCCAAGAGAAATGAAAACATATGCCCACATAAAAACATGTACAGGAATGTTCATAACAGTATTATTTATAAAACCAAAAGGCAAACACAAACCAAATGTCCATCAACTGATGAATGGATAACGTGTAGTATATCCACACAATAGAAAATCATTAAACCATAAAAAGAAATGAAATATTGATAACATGCTATAACATGGATGAACCTTGAAAACATTATGCTAAGTGGAAAAAAGCCAGTCACAAAAGATAACATGATTTCACTTACATAAAATACCCATAATTACCAAATCTATTGAGACAGAAAATGAATGCTTAGGATTGGGGAGGGCCAGGGAAATGAGAGACTGAGGAGGTTACAGTAAAAAGTACAGTGTTTCTTTCTGAGGTGATGAAAATGTTCTAAAATTCACTGTGGTGATCTGTGAAAGTACTAAAATCACCGAGTTGTACACTTCAGTAGGTGAATTGGATGGTATATGAATTGTATCTCAGTAAAGCAGTTTTGAAAAAGTCCTTCAAATTTTATTAAACCAAACCCAGCTATATCAATATCTGGAGATAGAGAAAGAAAGGAAAAAAGAAAAAAGAAAGAAGGAAGGAAGGAAGGAAGGAAGAGAAAGAAAAAGAAAGAAAGAAAAAGAAAGGAAAAGAAAAATCATTACTGAGTATGAATTTTCTCTACTATGCAAGGTTGATATTTTAATATCAATGTAATTCACCATATTACCAGAATAAAGGGGAAAACCCATACAATCATCTCAGTAGATACAGAAAAGGCCTTCGACAGAATTCAATACCCATTTGTAATAAAAATTCCCAGTATATTAGGAATAGGTGGTAACTTCCTCAACCTCATAAAGGATATAAATGAAAAGGCTGAGAGGTGACATCACACTTAATGGCAAAAAAATTGAATGCTTTCCCCCTAAAATTGGAAATTACGCAAGAATGTCTGCCCTCACTACTCTTATTCAACATTCTATTGGAGATACTAGCCAGTGCAGTAAGGCAAGAGGGAAAAAAGGCATTGAAATTGGTGAGGAAGATCTAATGCTACCTTTGTTTCCAGAAGACATGATGGTGTTCATGGAAAACCCTGAGGCATCTACAACAAAGCTAGTAGAATTAAGAAGTAAATCTAGGAAGGTCAAAAGATACAAGGGGCACGGGCGCCTGGGTAGCTCAGTCGGTAGAGCATGAGACTCTTGACTTCAGGGTTGTAAGTTCAAGCCCCACATAGGGTGTAGAGATATACTTAAAATCTTTTTAAAAAAAGATACAAGGATCAATATACAAAAATCAATTATGTTTCTATGTACTAGCAATGGACAATATGATATTAAATACTTTTAATACAATTTACAATAGCATCAAAAATACTAAATACTTAGGGATAAATTTAACAAAAAATGTATTATGACCTACTCATTGAAAATTATAACACATTGCTAAAAGATATTAAGGAAGACCTATTAAATGAAGAGATACAATAATTATGGATTAGAAGATACAATATTGTTAATGTCAGTTCTCTCCAAATTTAATCTATATATTCAACACATTTTCATTCAAAATCCCAGCACCCTTTTTTTGTAGAAATTATCAAGCTGATTTTAAAAGGAGTGGGATTAGCCAAAATAATTTTGAAAAAGCATAAATAACAACACTGGAAGAATTATATTACCTGATTTTAAGACTTAATATAAAGATACAGTAATCAAGACAGTGTGGTATTTGTGAAAGTATAGACACAGAGATCAATGGAACAGAACAAAATCCAAAAGTGGATTCACACATAATAAATAGATTTTTTTTAAACAAAGATGTTAAGGGGGCACCTGGGTGGCTCAGTTGGTTGAGTGCCCAACTCTAGACTTTAGCTCAGGTCTTGATCTCACGGTCATGAGTTCAAGCCCCACTTCAGGCTCCAAGCTGGGTGTGGAGCCTACTTTACCAAAAAGAAAAAAAAAAGAAAAAACGAAGGTGATTACAGTAATTTCTAGGAAAAAGATAGCCTTTTCAACAAATTATACTGGGGAAACTAGATATCCATATAGAAAATAATATACCTCAACCCTTAGTTTATGCCATACATAAGTCAACTTGAAATGGATTTTATCTAAATGTAAAAACTAAAACTATAAAAGGCCCAGAAGAAACACAGGAAAAAAACCTGTGATCTTGGGGATAGGCAAAGATTTCTACCTAGAGCAAAAATATTTCTGATCTTTGAAAGAAAGAAATTGATAAACTGAACTTTATCAAAACGAAAAACTATTTTTCAAAAGGTAACATTAAGAAAGTGAAAAGGCAAGAGTGCCTGGGTGGCTCAGTCAGTTAAGCATCTGCCTTCAGCTCAGGTCATGATCCTGGGGTCCTCGGATCAAGCCCCGTGTCTGGCTCCCTGCTCAGCGGGGAGTCTGCTTCTCCCTCTCCCTCTGCCGCTCACCCTGCTTGTGCTCTTCTACTCTCTCTCTAATAAATAAATAAAATCTTAAAAACAAAACAAAACAAAACTATTTTTCAAAAGATACCATTAAGAAAATGAAAAGGCAGGAGCACCTGGGTGGCTCAGTCAGTTAAGCGTCCAACTCTTGTTGATTTCGGCTCAGGTCATGATCCGAGGGTCCTAGGACAGAGTCCCACTGTGCTCAGAAGGGAGTCTGCTTGAGATTCTCTCCTCTCCTTCTGCCCCTCCCCCCATTAGCGTGTTCTCTCTCAAAAAAATAAATCTTAAAAAAAACAAAGAAAATGAAAAGGCAAACCACAGACTGGAAGAAAATATTTCCAATATATATCTGATAAAGGACTGGTATCCACTACACATAAAGAGATCCTGCAACTCCGTTTAAGACTTTAAAAAGCACAATTTAAAATGGGTATTTGAAGACACAATTCACAAAGATAGATCAGTGGTCAATAAGCACATGAAAACACTCAACATCTTGTCAGCAGGGAAATGTAAACTAATACCACAAGATAGCTCTATACACCCATTAAAATGGCTGAAATAAAGACTGACAATACCAAGTGTTGATGAGTCCGTGGAGCAATTTTTACCCTTTACGTTGCTGATGAAAAATGGTACAACCACTTCAGAAAGCTCTGTAGCAGTTTCCTGTAACGTTACACACACCCTTACTATATATGCATATATGCCCTACACTGGATGAAATGATTTGATGTTCTTATAAGTATGTGCCTATGTTTGAATCTTGGTTCTAACCCACTTGCTATCTTTATTACCTTGGATAAACTTCTTTAGTTTCCACACATATACAACAGGAATAATAATAGCACCTACACCTAAAATAGTACCTACACCTACAACATAACATTGTTGTGGAAATTAGTTAATGCATGTAAATTACCTAGTAACAATGCCTAGCACATGTAAGTACTCAATGAACAGTAACTTCTGTGATGACTCTGAATCATACTCATTCATATTTAACATGCCTGACACAGTTATTAGGAAATGTAATTCCTCCAAGTTGTTATTGATGTTTTTAAAAATTATTTTGACTAATCTCACTCCTTTGCACTTCCATGTAAGGTTTAAAATCAGCTTGGTAATTTCTACAAAAAAAAGCATGCTGGGATTTTGAATGAAAATATGTTGAATACATAGATTAAATATGGGGAAAATACACATATTAATCACCTTATTGTGTGAGAAAAATTTTTTCCCTTTAATTTCCTGTGATTCAATGATCAGAACTGCCTATATATTTTTTAAAGATTTATTTTTTAGAGACTGAGAGAGCGTGTGCATAAGCGACAGGAGGGGCAGAGGGAGAGGGAGAGACTCCCCATTGAGCACGGAGCCCAATGTGGGGCTCAAACTCATGAGCCTGAGATCATGACCTGAGCTGAAATCAAGAGTCGGACGTTAAACCTACCGAGCCACCCAGATACCCCCAGAGCTGCCTAAATTTTGAATTTTTATTATAATGGAAGTTGGACAGTAGGAATCATAAAGGTTGATAAATCTAGGGATAAACAAATTGGGGTCCATAAAGATTAAATTATATGCTTCAGCTAGTAGGATCAGAACCAGGCTCAAGACATTCTCTTGATCTAGTCTCTCAATCTTGGTACCCCGCTAAAACCCTTTTAAACCCTTCTCAGAGGGGACTCTCTAGTTAACAGAATGAAAACAAATGACTATAATATATAATAATAATAATATTAAGATTTCACAGCTTAACCAGGACAGTTCTGAAAGCTATGGACACAAGTTCCTAAAGTTGGTGCACAAGTCCTCCTTTGTCCATTCCTGAGTGGTTCAACTACATAAAGTTACTAATCACCAGTTGACTAGAAAATTCAATTAATCAGAGCACCTCATCCCCACTGGCAAAAGATGGGGTCTCTAAAACTGAAATAATGTGTTTGAGCAGTGATGAGGAAAACTCTCCTACCCACAAAATCACTGGCTGTTCTTCAGAGAGCGTTTGGTTTTACTTACTCTGGACTCTATCAGTGATTCTCAATGCCACCTGCACATAGGAATCATCTGGGGGAACTTCTGTGGAACTTTTGTGGAAATGTCTGGGGGTGGGCCCAGGCTTGAGAACCACTGCCCTAGCTCACCCAGGGAGACCTCCAATTTTGTCCAGCTGGCAGCTCTACCAGTGCAATTCTCTATTTAACCAGCAACCTTTACAAACGGAAATCATCAGTTGTGGGGTTAAGGAGGGCCAAAAAGGTTATGAAACCCAGAGCAATACAAAAGCACCAGTTCCCCAAAAGGCCAAAGACCAGGATACTGTGGCTACCCACGCCACTCAGAAGTCTGAGTCATCTCATGAGCCCGACACCATGGCCACCAATGGACATTTACAAGAACTTCTACAAAGACTACTTCCCAAATCAAAAGGTGGCCTCAGGGTGACCCCTTATTCCCATCCTTCCCTTTATACGAGCACCCAGACTGTTGAATTATCCAACAATCTAGACTATTTGGATTATTCATCACTGATTTATAGGAAGGAATATGGGAGGCTTTAAGAGGTGGTATTCAGAATTCACCTCGAAGGGCTTTCTTAGAAAAGATGCCTTTAAAAAAAAAGCTGTAAGATTTCTGGTTAACTCACCAACACTTCACCAGAGCGTGCTACCCAGCTACTGAGGTGAAAATCAAAGTGAGATTTATTTCCAAGGAATAAAGACCAAAAGACTGCCTTCATAGCTCTAAACCTAGTCACTTACTTTGGGTTTAACTCCAGAAAGGGGAGGACTAACACCTAAAAAGCTGGAAACAAAGACACATACACTTCCAGGTGTGGATTTTTATTTTCACAAAGAGACAACAATGCCTTCCCACATACAAGTATTTACAAAACCCAACTGATTCACCAAGCTAGAACCTGGGTTTTTTCCAGTTCTCAACATAGTTGGGAACATGGAAACATTAGTACCCACACAATTCCCAGAGATGGAATTTATCCACCGAACAGTGTAGATTACCTAATAAAAGTGCACTTACCTGCACAACTCAGTCTAAAAACCTCAGTGATACAAACCTCATGGCCAAGGTTTCATTAATCTATTTGGTTTCATACCATGCAAACCCGAACAAGTGTGCTGCTACACTAACCTGAAAATCGGCTCTCATTTTACAATTAAAAAGGTTCTCAACGCTTTAGCAACTATACAGAATATGAAGGTTTATTTCAAAAAAGAGTACATTTTTTTAAACCAGGATACACAGATGCACTTAATGTAACAGTACCTTCTGCAAAAATAGGTTACATAATACTCAGAAATGCAAGGAACAATCTTATTCTCTAAAAATTAGACAGCAGACTTTTTTTAAGCTTAGACAGCCTACAAAATGGAGGCTGAAAACGCTTGGTGACAAGAAACTCCAGAGCCTGACACCACAGAGCTAATGCTGCAAATGAAACTACTACCACACAGCTGCAAACTACTCTTTATATTCACACAGCGTTAAACAAAATGGTTTTGATTCCATCTTTTCAAATGTGTCTCGGTGCTGCAAGAAAAAAAGTTGAATGATACACAAAACTATTAAAAGTTACAACGGAACTATTTAAACATCTTCTCCAAAATTGAGAAAAGCAATCATGTTAAATTTTAAAAAAAGAGAAAAAAAGAAAAGTCTGACAGAACTCTCAAGCAAGTCAGAGGTCCTCTTCATAAGTAGTCAAGTAAAGTTTACAGGAGATTTCAATAAATTATCTTGAAACCATGGCAGAGAGCTAATTTTCAGAATCGTCGTGGAGGTCCACCCTTAAATGGCTTAAATCCGGAGCCACTTCCTCTTGGCATGGAATTGCCACTGATTTGTACAATTCTATTAATTGGGGATGCATTACTGAAAAAGGTTTAAAAGAAAAAATTGTCAAGAACAAAAGAATAAATTACAGCTAATACCTATTAAGTGTTTATCATTTATCAGGCACTGTTCTTTGTACTTTACCCGTATTAAATAACTGACTCTTTTCAACAGTTCTGTGAGGTATGGACCATTACTAATCCCACTTTCCTGATGAAGAAACTGGGATCTGGAGGTTAAGTAACTTGCCCAAGATCACGGCTAATAAATGATG
Source organism: Phoca vitulina (assembly GCF_004348235.1). Lineage (NCBI taxonomy): Eukaryota > Metazoa > Chordata > Mammalia > Carnivora > Phocidae > Phoca > Phoca vitulina. The sequence goes on from NW_022589723.1 coordinate 25,338,975, forward strand.
GAACAAGGATTTGAACTTGGGCACTCTCACTTCAAAGTCTCTGCCTCACAGTAAGCCAATTAATGGGATGCACATGAATGGATTGAAGCAGTGGCTCTCAGAGTGTGATCCCCAGATCAGCAGCATCGGTATCACCTAGGAACTTGAACCTCCAAGCTAGAGGACATCATCACAGAATCATTTTTGGATTTCTTTTGGAGGAGGATGGATTTTTTTTTTATACGTGTAATGGCAACGTAGTAGGTACTAATGAGCGACACGGGAAAAAAGACCCACCAAAACACCCTACAACCAATTTGGGAGACAAAAACCCATGGTGAAACAGTTTAAGTAGAATAAGATCAGACTACATAAAGGTTCGAATGCCTGACTGAGGATGGCAGGTTAGATCTGTGACCAGAGAGGCAGCTCATGACTTTGGAGCAAATAATGGTATAACAAAACAGTTCTAAGAGTTAAACTTATAAATAGTGTGAGTAACAGAGAAGGTAAAAGACTAATCTGAGAAGCTGAAATGAGGAAGAAGGCATATCTATTACAATTATTTTTTAAAAATGGAACCACATTTAGAAATTTATGCTAGGGGTGGAAGAAGATAAAAGATGAGGCCCAGTCTGGGTGAACAAGATGCACAGTGGCACTGGCAAATTAAAAGAAGCTGAAGGCAACACGTGGAACATGAAGGTTTGAAACAGGAGAGGAATGAGTTTGCCTGTGACCCTGAATTTATGGAGACGGCAAAACACTTACATAAAGATCACAATATAGAGCTAAATATCAAGGGCAGTATCTGAAGTTCAACCATCTGAAGGAGCCAGCAAAGGAAATCAAAAGAGCAGAAAGAAAAGTCTGATGCATTAGAAAACAGAGGAGTATCCCCCCGAAAAAGAAAAGCCACAGTGAGCAATAGTGCTTAACCACCAAGGACACTGAGAGCTCAGAAAATAAAGGAATATAAATGTATCTAGAAAAAAGGCATTGGTAACCTTTGAAACCAAAGGTGGAATGAGTGCCAAGGCCGTGCAGACACAGATATAATAAACACTCACTCACTCCAGTCTGACGGTGGAACTGACCAGCACAGCAGTCAGCTGGATCAGCGAGCCCGCCCCGCTTCTAAGACAGGGGAATGGGAAAGACAGAAGGGCACGGAAGAGAAGGGGAGACCAGACTCGCCAGCTGAGGGGCCACAATGGATGCTGGTGCACAAGACAAAGCTCACCTCTGAGGATACGAACAGGCTCTGGGATAGTTAAATGTGCAACAGTTTTGCTAGAGCTATTGGAAAAGGGAGGGAGCAGAACGTACTTTCAGTCTCCTCCTTTCTAGGACTGCTTTCTAGGACTTTTAGGAGTGACAGGCAGTGAACAAGATGACAGTTCAGACGTGAAGTTGGTGCTCTTTATCTACTGGATTATGACACACACACACACATACCTGGATCTCAACCCATGGGGCAGAATGCCAATCAATGAACTTACAATGAGGAATATAAACTAACAAATTAACATCCGCTGCCCAGCATATAATCTCGGGGAGATCCGGAGTTAACATGGGGAAATGTGTAGGCTAAGCTAGGACTGTGACCGCTAGTTGCCATTCAATCTCTCAGAAACTATCCTGCCCTTTAAGGAAAGGATAAAGGTTTGGATGAATGCCGGCAGAAAAGTCTTAACCGGGTACTTACCTCGCGTGTTGGGTTATCATGCCTGCTGCTGTCCGGCCATCACCCATCCGCCTTGCATCATGATAGCCGGGCCCTTGAGAAGGTGGACCATGCCACTCTTTCCTTGGTCCACTTGTGTCCCGTCCGTGGCGTTCAACCACATGTCGTTCCTCAGGGTAGTGCTAAAGAATCACATATTAAAAGAAAAGTCACAACACCCGCAGCCTCATGCCGACTCACTTATGCTGGTGTGCTCTTAAGTGTCCGAAACAAATCAATAAGGTGTTTGAGAAGAAAAGGGGGTGAATAATACCAGAGCACATGCAAAGAGTTTCCAGCTATTTTGTACTGAGAAGCTGCTCAGGCTTCAGGGCAGGGTATGGGGGCAATGTAATTTCTATTTCCGTAGCTTTCAGCATGCATGTACTTTTTGACCCTCGAGTATTTCTAGATCCATATATGATGCCTGGATGGATAGATGTGTAAGAAGGCACAGTGAGGGGTCAAAACAGTACAACGAATCAGGGTAGGGTGTAGGATCAACATGCAAACAGCATACAGACACGGTGGTTGTCGTCCTATTTCACACAGTACTCATTATTGCTACGATTCTTACAAGGTCTTACATACATGACTATGAAAAACAGAGTGAATGAACCTAAGGAAACAAAGGCCATAGAACTAAAGATCCAAGGAAAGCAGAGTCAGAAGTGATGACACTTAGTCTACAGAAAATAAAGCTGAAGGTACTGTACAGAGATATAATATTGGCAAAACAATTTATATTAGGAAAAACAGCATTTTCAAGGGAGGAACAGGATCTCCTCCTCAGGATACCTTTTCTAAGTGGATATCGGAATGCGGGGGCCAGTCTATGAGTTTTTACTCTGACTAAGGCAGAATATCTGGATTACAGACCCCGTCTTAAAAGTTCTGCTCATGGGGGGCACCTGGCTGGCTCAGTCGTTGAAGGTCTGCCTTCAGCTCAGGTCATGATCCCAGGGTCCTGGGATCGAGCCCCACATCGGGCTCTCTGCTCAGAGGGAAACCTGCTTCTCCCTCTCCCACTCCCCCTGCTTGTGTTCCCTCTCTTGCTGCATCTCCCTCTGTCAAATAAGTAAATAAAATCTTAAAAAAAAAAAAAAAAAAGAATTTCAGGGCTAGCATCCTACTTCTTTGGACTATTAATGCTTTTGTTTTTGTCTTAAGATTTATTTATTTGTTTGACAGAGAGAGACACAGCGAGAGAGGGAACACAAGCAGGGGGAGTGGGAGAGGGAGAAGCAGGCTTCCCGCGGAGCAGGGAGCCCGATGAGGGACTCAATCCCAGGACCCCGGGATCATGACCTGAGCTGAAAGCAGATGCTTAATGACTGAGCCACCCAGGCGCCCCTAGACTATTAATGCTCAATTGTTGACAGTAAAATATGAAAAACATTAAGATCTTTTATAAGAACCTCGTCTCCCAATCGTTCCACTCTAACTAATCGAGGCCACATCAAAATGGTAAATCCTCGGAATTTATTCCTGAAGAGGTGACAATACATCCTCAAGCATTTACCTGTGTTCCACTTCCTCGGTCTGTGATCACACCTCTGTCTCCCTCTCTGTTCCCGTAGCCCGAAGCATTACTGCGACTGCCAGGGGGAGCCCCTCTCACGCTGTGTCCTGATACTTCCCTCCCAGATCGTTCCGGCCTTTCAACTCTGTTAAACAAAACCCAAAGACATCGACAATCAAAACTTTATTACACCTTTTTTTCCTTAAACCCAAATGCGTTCTATGCCACCGGCTGGGCCCTGGCAACTACTCAAGATACCTTGTTTCCCGTTTGTCGGAGGACATGCCGCTGTCACTTTTCCAGGTGGTTGGTCTGGATGGATTGGGCCCCGCTTCTCGAGGATGTCTAGGGTGAGTGATATCAGGCCTGTCATGGATGATCACTGTTCTCCTCTCGTCTCGTTCTCCCCGGACTTCTCGCCTGTCTGTTTCTCTAAGTTCATTTCTTGGTGGTGGAGGTTCATTTCTTCTGGAATCACTGAAATTTTTGGGATACCTTTCAAAACCCGGATCTTCTCTTCGTGCAGTAGGGCGTGTTTTTTTCCCTTCACTTTGACCAACAAAGCGTTCTCGCCTATTGATTATTGAGAACAAAGAATAGAGGTCCTGAGATGTACTTACTTGGCCTTATTCTTAATTGTACTTGCATAACTTATAAAAATCACAGCTTCTTTAAAAATTAACTGAAAGCAAAGTCACCAAAAAAGCCACAACTTTGATTATAATAACTTATATTCTAAATGTCTGGTATGAAGATTGTTGTTTAGCATCTGGGAGGAATTAACATCAAACACTCAAGTGACTACTGACCTGAAGGATATTCTAGTGTTCTAAACAGTTGAAGCACATCCAAAGCTAACAGTATTCCACCTAGTTTTAAACAAGGTTAAGAAGATAAAGCCAATCTACTTAACCTTGTTACGGTGGCCTATTAAACTAATTTTTTTCCAAAGTCTATTTATTTAAGCAATCTCTACACCTGACCTGAGGCTCGAACTCATGACCCCAAAATTAAGAGTCTCATGCTCTACCGAATGAGCCAGCCAGGCGCCCCAAACTAATTTTGAATACTGAATCACATTTACATTAATAAAAACAAAAACCAAACATAGGATTTGTTCTGAACAGTCAGATCTGAGCTGTAGTACTTAAGATTTTAATAGCGAACCAAAGTTATCATTAGCAAGGCTCATGTACCAAATACAACTTTTTTTTCTTTAAGATTTTATTTATTTGAGAGAGAGCGAGCAAGAGAGAGCATGAGCTGGGGGAGAGGCAGATGGAGAGGGAGAAACAGACTCCCGGCTGAGAAGGGAGCCTGACGTGGGGCTTGATCCCAAGACCCTGGGATCAGGACCTGAGCTGAAGGCAGATGCTTAACCTACTGAGCCACCCAGGCACCCCCCAAATACAACAACTTTCAAGGTATCTATCTACCTTTCAAAAGACGAAGACTGTACTGTTGAACTCTCAGGAAACCTGCCCCTCTCTCGGTGATCAAAGTCATTAAATCTGTTTTGCTGGCGAGAATAGTCAGATCCATGGCTGAATCGTGCATCTGTATCTAGAGACAACTTTTTATTCTCGCTCCAGTAAGGATCATCTCGCCTTGAAGAGAAATATTTGCTCATTTATATAAATTAGTTGTATAACACTCCCACAACACTTACTTGGAGTCATACATACCACATGCTAGGAACTGTGGGTACAGAGGCTAATAAACTCAAGACATAAAACATTCTGTTACAAGAACAAGCTAGCAAAGAATTAATTATCAGATTGCATAAAGTCATATAGTGTTAGAGGAATTTCACAGGAGAGGAAATAGTTGAAAAATGGTCTGTTTTAAAATTCGTAAATGGAAAAGACAGCTACCATTTTATAATAAAATTCTAACCAAGAGTCCACAACCTTTTCAGTCACACTAACTTCGGAAAGGTTCGACAGGTAAGTCCCAAGCACAATTCATTCATTCCATGTATTTCTCAACACAATCAACTAAATCTCACAGAACTTATATTAAGAAAATTAAATGACTGCATTTGGGTATCTGTTAAGCAGCATGAACACAAACACACAATGCCCTCTTTCCAAGTCTGTCACTTCCAAGTTTATCTGCACTACCCTGTCAGAATTTTCAAAATGGGTCTGAGTTTGAGAACCATCATGGAAGCCTACTATGGTGATGTATTTCCAGTCATAATGGAAAAACATTTGGCAACAGGAAGGGAAAGGGAAAAAAGAGCAGACTCTGTCTACTTGACGATGCACTGGATCCACTCCAGTCCTGCAATCATTCCCATCCCTACTGGATCATGACCTTTGATTCCAGTGATGGTTGCCTGTACTTGCTAATCCTCCAATCAGTCTTAGTTTGGAAGGCATAAGATAGCAAGTGTTAACTGTTAAAGAAGAAAGCAGGCAACTACCTATGATCTACATCACGTGGGCGTTTCAAAGAATTCCTTTTCTCTTGTTCGTAACGAAGCTGCTGCTGTTGCCTTCTCAGCTCCTCTCGTTCTCGAGCAATACGTTCGGCTTCCTTACGGCGTTCCTTCAGACAACACAGAAGGAAGAACCAACCAATGCAAAATGAAAACACAAGGTAAGTACATGCGCAACCTTGTTTCATCCTGTCATTAAGAAACCACCATAGGCAAGCACCGGGCAAAACACATACCTGGGACAAATATATAAACAAAATTGACTTCAGAAATCAGTAAGCTAGGCTATGGCTATTGTTCTGCAACATTAAAAATAACAGAGATTGGGTGGTGGAAGTTGGCAGGTAATTGGGAAGGTCAGATTTAGTTTCATCATTTGACTGAAACAAAAGCACCTAAAGGGAATTAGATATAAAGTTCTTAATATGTCTGGAAACTAAAGTGCTTAAAACCCTGGATGCAGTTCTGCAAAGAGAGGCATTATTTCCTTCCAGCCTTGGGAAATCATTCCCACTCTACTATGTAAGGAAATAAGTTATTATTTGCTGAGACTGGGATAGTGACAGAGCCTGGATTACAACTACTCTGGACTCATAGTCCTATGCTCAGACTATTAGGCTGCCATGATATTGCAGAGCTTGAGTTATTACCAATTGGCTAGAACAAAGTCACTACTAAATGTATTTTGAACTAGCACCTAAGTGATTGTTATCTTTCAGGGACACCTTAATAAATGCTCATTAGCTGAACTCATTCTTCAGAAGCTTTACAACAAGTAAAGCAAATTTTAGGGCAAAAATCACAGGGTTTGAAAAAGGTCAGTTATTTAAGATGAAAAGATTTTCTGACTGCACCTGTTCAATACGAATGCGTTCCCTTTCCAAGCGTTCGCGTTCCATTCTCTCTCTCTCTAGTTTTTGCCTTTCAATTTCTAGGCGCTCTCTCTCTCTCTGTAAGCGTTCCCGTTCTTCCCGTTCACGAATTATTCTAATGCGTTCTCGCTCTCGACGCTCTCTTTCTGCAATCTCTCTTCGTCTAACAAAAATCAGTATTTAGAAATACTTAAATTATGCTAGCACTGTGTGAAAGAGAATAGCTTTTGAGTTTGAATTTTTCCTTGAGGTTGGCAATTTTAAACTTCAACTCAACCTAAGTAGTTTTAATGTAATTGGAAAGAGAACTCAAAATAAAACTTTAAACAGATTCCAATGCTGTCACTTATTTATTAAGACTGTCAACTGAGGAGCTGAATTTTATAGAGTAGTTGCCTCTTAGAGGATTCCTGTTTAAATAAAAATCCCATAATAATAGCCCATTAGTGAATCGACATTTTAAAAAGGAGATATTCTACATATATGAATTTCCAAAACTACAACTTCTACTGTTTTTGAGAGGAAAATTTCCAGTATCTAGTATATGGTCTACCTCCTTAAGCAAGGTATACCTTATTTTGATGACTTGGGGTCATACCCATCAACATGAATTATAGCAAATGCTACATATAATAAAATGTGGCCTTACTTTAAGGGCCTTTTTGGTGTTCACCGGCCCATGCTTCTTTGAGTCAGGACACAGTTCAAATGTATGCTGAACTGAATGAAGTTACTGTATTGGGACTTTTAATCACGTTTTTGTCATCCCCTCACTCTAAGGCCCTTCGTGTACTCTATCACCATGTCTTCTTCTAGCAGCCCAGTGGTTCTCAGTGGCTCAGTGCTGCTCCCATGGAAATCTGAGGGCCATATTAAATTATCGCAATGACCATGGGGGCTGTTAGCAGCATTCAGTAAGTGGGGACTACGGATTCTAAATATCTTATGATGCATGGAATAATCAGGATAGTTCTGCACAACAAAAAACTGTCCAACACTTACACCTTTCAAATGCCATAATGGACATTCATGTCATTAAAACAAAACAAAATCACCTTAAAAAAAAATATGGAGCCTAGAATTTGACTCATTTTTAATAAATGCTAGGTCGGTTTGTTTGCTTTGGCATGGTTTTATATACACTAAAATTTCTAGAAATGCAACTCCATGTAAATTAGAGGAAAAATGATACTTTCTTAAGACCTTCACCAAGAGCTGTTCACCATTTCAGAAATCATGTAGTAATGTCAACACCACTCCTGGTATTTGACTTACCAAAATGACACACCAATATCAGTCTGCATTTGTAGCTGTCACATTTTCATTGAGTCTAAAGAGGGTTGTAAACATCTGACTACTTCATTAGGTCTTCTAGAGAGTCGTGCCTAAACATTCATATCTGGAATATATGCTTCATTATAATTTACTTTTATTTCTTCTTTATATTAGAGTTAAGGCATTATATTGGTTTTTTGGAAATTATTTATATAGGCATATTATGCATTTGTAAGCCTATTATGCATCAATTACATTTCAGCAGAGTAAAGAGGATGCTGTGACTATATATATATACACACACATATATATATATACACACACTTTATATATATTTACACTTTATATATGTATATATATATATATATACATATATAAAGGGGTGCTGGTCTGATAGACCTGAGAATCACTGCTCTAGGAGCTCCCACTCTCTCATCCTGATTTATCATCTACATAGGAATCTCAGTATATTGGGACTTCATCAAAAAGAGAAAAAAAAATGGGTTCTCAGTAATGCAAGGATTATTTCCTTCTAATAAAGTATGTGGCAATCATAGTACTATTTAAGTTGTCAAATGTGTCTGGTTGTTCCTAACACTCCTGTGAATGAATAGATGAAATCCCATGATAAAAGACCTCTCAATGAGATAGGTTAATATTTGGAAATTTATATTACAAAACACTTTCACAAAAATATTTTAAGTGGCATCAAAAAACTGACATAGGAAAGCAATGGTCGCATTCATGGTGAACTGTTGAGACACTGCCACTAAAAATAGAAATGTTTTGTTTTGTTCTCAGTTTGTTTTAAAGAGAATGCTTGCTTCAAGATAGAGCTTGAACACAGTAAGGTTCACAAGGCGAATCTTCCTTCACTTGGGCTCTAATCCAAAGTACAATCAATTTTTCATAAAATGTCAACATGCTACTTGAACACTGTAGCTTACACTGATACTATCTTATCTCAACATCATTTTTTCCTTTAAAGTCATGTTTTTCATGGCGGCAGCTTTGGAGTAGAGGAAAGAGCATTGGACTTGGAGTCAGAAGACTTGGGTCTGAGTCCCGACTCTGCCACTCATTAGCCATGTGGCATTGGAAGAGTCATTTAGCCTCTCTGGGCCTCCATTTTTTCAATTATATAATGGGCGCACCTAATCTTACAGAACAGTTGAGACAGAGATAACAGATGGAAATGTACTTTATAAAATGCTATGCAAACTTAAGAAATCATTAGGTTTTACTGCACTTGTTAAAAGTGGCCAATAGCTTTCTGTGGGAATACAATTTCCAGAAATCTGGTTTGTAACTAGCGTTAAAGATGTACCTATAGTTAAAGACAGGTATAAAATAGACTCTTTTCCTACCTTCGAAGTTCCATTGCTCGTCGCAATCTTTCAAAGCGAACTAAATGCTCTCTTAGTCTTTGTTCCTTCATCTTTTCAAAAGGCAAGATGTCTTTCCTTCTATAGTCTTTGTCCCTTTTTTTATCTAGGCTAGCTCTCTCCTTTTCCTTGCTTCTCCCATGAATCTACAGGGAAAAAAAAGGTTATAACAGGACTAGAAGTTAAAATAGTTCGGGGTTTTGGTTTTCAAGTTCAGCTGGTCATTTTAAAAGGTTAAATGAGTAATGACATTCTATTTTTCTTAGATTTTCAAGCACAGAAGTATGCAAAAAAATGGTTACAGAGATACTAAATTATCTTCTTTTAGAAACAGGGAGAATAGGATACAGCATCCGTCCAGAGACTTACTTTCTCATATCTTCCTCTTCTTGATGGCCTACAATGATCTCCTTTAGTTTGGTCTAGTATTACCATATGTCCTGGACTCTTGGAACCTAAGAGAAAAAAAAAGTAGATAAACAAACGCCTAAAAAACATTTCATTAAAAAAGACAATCAATATAATGTAAAAATGCTGAATTCTTAGATAGCCAGATATTCAGAAACCAGTGCATGAAATAAAAAAACCTACTTATTCTATGAGAACTTAGTTGCACATAGTTTTTAAAAATAACTCAATCCACAAACATAAATACTTTCTGTGATACCAAAAGATCCCAACTCAGTTACACAACTACGAATCAATGGCCGTTTACAGCCAGCCCAGGTCTTCCAGTAAAGGGGCTCAGCTGGAAGAACACCTTTGTTTCCCAAGAGCAGAAAAGACAACTAGTGCTACTGGACCTCCCTTTCTACCACAGTGACATCTAACAAAATTTAAATATTTATCTGGACTGTAATCTCAGGTTTTCCCTTCCACTGTAAAAATGAAGTTGTAGAAAGCATTAGAAAAGGGATCAAGAAGAAAGATACATATAGCATACTTATTCGCTTCTTTTCTTCACTTTTTTTAATCGAGTCTGAAGTTTGGCCACTTGATCCATTATCATTCTTCTCGTCTTTACCTTCTATTTTCTTAGTCTCCTTGCCTTCCTTTTTTTCACACTTCTCAGACGACCTTTTCTCTTCTTTTTTGACAGAGGCTTGTGTCCTGACCATACCACCCAAGAAAACAACAAAATGAGAACTACTTCATCAATTTCCCAAAAGTCTATGTGCTTATCAAAAAAATAAATCCTTACTTGCTACTTCTATCACTCATATTTTTTTTGTCTCCAGAACTTCTTGAACTACTCTTTTCATCATTTTCTTTCTTCAGTTCTTTCTTAGAAGGATCACCTTTAACCTGAAAGGTTTAGATAGGAAAACAAAACAAAAAAACAGTAAGTTACATTTATGATCATAACAAGTATGTTGCTGGGACAAAATCTGGAAAACAGGAAGTAAAAAATCTGGAAAATCTGGAAGTAAAAAACTAAAAATAAATACTTAAAAATTATACCAAATTCTACTCCCTACTGGTATAACATCTTTAAATCAAGCATTACTGGCCCTCAAAGTAACCTCCCTTTTATATACAATTAGGCAAGCTTACTTTTTCCACAGAAATCAGCTGTCCATGCAGCTCAGTGCGATGAAGATGGGCAATACATCTGGACACCTCTGTGCTTGAAGACATGGTTACAATGCCATAGCACTTTGCCCCAGGACTTCGAGCATTTGTAACTACCTTTGCACTCAGAACCTATAACATAAGATAACACTTTACAAAGTTTTACAACTACATACATTTCTGAGTAAGTCAAATTTCACAAGTAAGACTATTCAAATAAAACGGTATGTTCAGGATACAGAAATTCATGATGAAGGATAAATTTAGGATATGTATTATTCTGTTTCATATTCTTGTGATCACTATCTACTTTGCTTGTAAGTACTTAGTAAATATTCAGGGGAACAATTTAAAGTGTCAAAAAGCAATTTAACCTACTTTTATTTATTTTTTCTTTTTTTTTTTAAGATTTAATTTATTTATTTGACAGAGAGAGACAAAGCGAGAGAAGGAACACCAGCAGGGGGAGTGGGAGAGGGAGAAGCAGGCCTGAGCAGGTAACTCAATGCCGGGCTCGATCCCAGGACCCCGGGACCATGACCAGAGCCGAAGGCAGACGCCCAACAACTGAGCCACCCAGGTGCCCCTATTTTTTTCTTATTAATTTTTTCAAATATATAGCCAAAACACAGTCACATCAATGAAATAATGGCACAATTAATGAAAGCAAAGAAATAATATTCTCAATTAGATTTGGGCCAAACTTCCCCTACCATAAGTCCACCCTGACTCTCTTAGAGGAAAAAAAAAAAAAAAAAGGTAACTTTCTAGAAAGTTTCTAAATGAGTGTTAACAATTTTCTATAACAAGTAACTACAAGAAATTTCAAAAAATGAATAAAGAATCATCCACATATAAAAAAAGCAGTCTTTAAAACAAACCCTACAAAAATACACCCTAAAGAGACACACTTTGTTTTGTGCTTTTAAAATTTATACCAATATCAAAGTGACAAAAAATTTCAATTCTATAAAATCGTTAAGAGAGACAAGGGATGGGTGAGTAAGAAGAGAAGTGAGAGAACAGTCTAGTGCTGAACAAAGAGAAAGACAGACATAATGCCATGAAAAGGTAAACAGGGAATTTAGGAGGCTGTGTGGTGTGAATGGCTGGAAACTATCAGCTTTTATCTCAACTCTGGGAAAGGCAGACTTGCCCCAACAGCAACTTGATTTTTAAGCCCGACGTCTTGTTACAACGGTGTCCTTTATATAGTTTTAGTCCCAGGAAATGCCAGTATTAAAATATTGGTTTTGGATCTCTAACAATAAATTACCAAGGCTAATCATGTGACTACAATTCTCAGTATTCTGTATCTGACACCTACAAGAATCCTTAACACTCAGGCAACTCTCTATATTAGAAGGAAAAAAAAAGACTCCTGAAATCAACAGGATAGATTTTTGTAACATTCATTACTGGTTATTTACCAATACTAGTCATTAATAAATATTCCAAAGCCTACTGTGTGCACACAAAGTACAGCAGATAAAGTCTCTGGTATCAAAGAGCTTACACTGGTGTAGATTACATACGATGTATTAATGAAAACCAAAAATATAAGGTAGAAAGTAGTGAGTGCCTTAAGGGATACAGATCGACTATAATTCAATTCAACAACTATTAACTGACTATTTAATTCATTTAATTATTGACTATTCTTCTCTTCTATTAGGTCTTCCCCTTATATGCCAGGGAAACCTTTCCTGATGAACCAACTATAGCAAACCCTCCCCTTTTTCCTTTCTTAGCAACTCTTTCCATCATAGCACATATCACAACTTCTGATTAAGTATATTTTTAACAGTTTTACATTTTTCTCCACTACTGTACGAGAATCTGTATGATGACAGGGACATCAGCCCCCACCCCACCCCCAAACTCTATATCCCATCGTCTAATACTAGTCTACCTATATTTTCCAAATGACCAGATCAGCCTCAGATACTCTAGTTTCTAGAAAAATCATGACAAATGTGAAAAACAAAACGCAGTCCTTGGCTGAATTGGGCTCAAAATACGAGCTTTTAATAAAAAGATCCCCAGGGCTCAGGGTGAGATTTTATGTTGAAACTCACCAATACCACAGAACTCAATAATTATGCCTATACCAGTCCTAAGAAAAACAAGAAATTGGAAGGTTTTATGTAATACCATTTTGAATATAATCCCCATTTCAAATGGAGATACTAGAAAGACAGATAAAAATTGTACCTTTCCATATTTGCCAAAGAGGTTCTTCAAGTCAGCAGCTTTGGTATTAGAAGAAAGTCCACTAACCCAGATATTTTTAGTTGAGCTTCCACTGCTACCACTAGTACTACTTGTACTTCCTAGAATAGATTTAATATCAGACATTTTAGTGTCTTAATTGGAAATTTTATTTTTTAACAAAATTATTAGGTCCATATGATTTCAAAATTATAAAATCCTCTTTTAACTTAGTTAAATTATGATAGTACAACCTTGCTGTATCCAAATCCTATGAATCTGCTATTATTAAAATCAAACACAATAGACAATACAGCTAAGTAAGGAAACAAGTCTAAACATCTGTATACTTCCTACCATGTGACTTTAAAATCAAAATGGGTAAAACATCAACTACAGGTCTTGGACTTTCACTGTTAAGTTTAATCATTTATACTCTACCACTGCACAACCAGAAAGCAGTCATCAAAAAACGTACAGACTGCTTAATTACCCTCATCTGTTCTGGGCTTTAGATCCTGAGAAATTGGGAGTGCAAGAGGGAACAGTCAAAGCAAGGGATAAACTATTTCCAAGAATTTAAACGTTTAATAACAAAGACTAACCAACAGCTCATCTTCATTCTCTGGTAGAGAAAGAATAAAAAAGAAATTATATGCAACTAGTTAACTCTGGATTTAATAAAAGACAATCTTCTAAGACAAATTAATTACAAGAATAAAATCAGAAACCTCGAAATCCTTTAGAATAGGTAAATACAATGTTATATGAATCATTTTTGCACTAATTCCATCACAAATTATGGTTTCATACACAGAGATGCCATTTCTTAGAATACAGGCCTACTCAGTCACCCTCCAGGGTTTTTCCTCAAACGTGCTATTCTAAAAGGGGAGCCTTCATTCATTTGACTTTACTTGGAAAACAATTCTTACCCCACTTTAAGAAAAACAGTATGTAATACTTAAAAGTAACAATTTTTGTAACTTCAGGTTATTATATGTGGAAAGAGTAAAAATTTCAATGCTTTCGAATATTACATGCCACAAGTTTTAGTTGAAAAATTACTGTCAGTGTAGACTTATATGAGGAGACAACACCTACCTGACTCAAATATTTTAAATATTAATGGTTGCTGCATTTCTACTCTTAAAAAACACATTTATCAAAGGATTGATTTTATTTTATGAAATGCTAACAAGAAACGTGTGTATCTTTTTTATATTATCAGTAACATGTGGGCCCAGGTACTTCTCTTACAAAAAAAAATTTTTAGTTAATAGAAAAAAGTTACCATTTAACCAAGACCACCAAGTTTCTAAATTTAAAGGGTAACACTTAATAAAGTCATTGTATTTTGTCCATTAACCAAAACTGTAAGGGATTTAAGTATTGCAATTAATTGTCAATTAGTAAGTCAATCACTAAGATTTCCAGCTACAAAACATACCAACAAAATAACACTAAATGCACCACAATACAGATTAACATTCCCTGAAGAGGCATTTTAGGACTCTGCAGTACCTGGATGGTGTTATTTTTCCCTTAAAATGCTTTTTTTTTAGAAAACAAGAAATGTTTTCAAGTAGATGGCATATGTACAAAAGGAGATGATAGCGCACAGCCATGAGATAACCAGACATCCCAACATCAAATATTGCATCTTTAAGCTTACAAGAATTTCAAATAAAACTAATTTCCAACACAGGACTCCCAATAACCCAAAATAAGTCAAATTAAGAAGTAAGTCTTCAAGAATCAAACTCCTATATATTGGCTACGTTACTAGAAGTGTGCCCTGGTTTAAACAATGAAAGAAGTAAAACCAAATGTTAGAGACTGATTTTCTTTTAAATGCTAGACTCCACAAATAGAGGCAATTACTATTTACAGTACATTTCCTACTAGACAAGAACAGGGGAAAAGTTGTGCTGGTGCATAAGGGTTGCAAATGACTATAATTAAAGATAAAATACTTCTAAAATTATAATGTAAGAAAACGAAATATCCATTGTATTAACACTCAATACAGTTGCGTAGAACACAATGGGAAAAACACATACTTTTAGCATACTCAAACCAGTTTACAAATTAAGTAATTAAAGCGTAACGCTTCAATCACACCCAGAGTTTGCAGAAATCTGTTTAACTCAATAGTCTACACCGAGGCCCACCCAACATTTTTAGTATGTCAATTTTTAATGACTAAAGGTCAAACGAAACCCCAGACAATTATTACTTTCTAACGAAAGTACGCCATTTACCACTGAAACAAACAGGAAAAAAATTCATTACCTTTGTCATCTTTGGATGATGTCTTGCTCTCCTTAGATTCCTTTGAAGAGCTAAAGAAGCAAATCACCAGAAGAAAATTGAAAACAAAAAAAAAAAAAACAAAAGAAAACAAAAATCGAACAGCTTGATATTGACTATATTTCACACTAGTACTATTCGTACAAATTAACAATTCCAAAGGCCTAGATTAGGTTATTTGAGCAAATGATTCCCTTAGGATTCTTGCACTGATTTTCCCCAAGATGCCTGAAGAGCTAGATTTTCTGACAATTCTATTCAGTGGATATATGGCCATCTTCTCCAGATTTGAGGACTGGGACTTGACTTCACTTTGTGTTCTTAGGACTGATAGTTGTTCATTAACCATCATCACAAGGATTTTTAAAAATAAAACACAAAAAAATTGTCAATTTGAAAAAAAAACCAAAAAACAAAAAACAACCAAAAAAAAAAAAACCAAATATATGCTGACAATGCGACAATGCAATCAGTAGGACACACTGCATATTACGAAGATCTTGAAATTTTTTTAAAAGTAACTTATGACGGTCAAAAATATTATAGGCAGGATCATAAGTACTAATTACTGTACATGGTCTTGAAGCCACCCCCTTAATGTAGAGTGATCTTATTGAATGCTGGAATTCAGTATCGTAAAGAACTGACATAGAAAAACAAACCTCTTTGCTTGACCAGAGGCCCCAGTAGACGAGGGCCCTTTCTTCAAAGTATCCTTTTCTTTGTCTCCAGATTCTGCTTTCTTAGAACTTTCTCTGGCTTCCTTCTCGACAGGATCACCCTTCACGCAGTCTTCCTTCTTACCATCTTTATGGTTCGCATTCATCTCATAATCCTTGCTTTCCTTCTCCGGGCTCTGTGCAATGGCGTCCTGCCCATCTTTTGGCTTACTTGCTTCAGAATCTGTAATTTTCACATTTTTACCTGTTTCTAGGAGGTCATCACCATCAAAATCCAGAGTGATGGCATCTTCAGCCTGGATTGTGACCGAGATGTTGTCATCCTCAGCTTCTTTCACAGGTGCATTAGCTTCCATCTCTTCGTGAGCTGTGTGATCAGCCTCAGCTAGGTTCCCTTCTGAAGGAAGAGGTTTAGATACTTCTTGTGTACCATCACCAGAACCTGCTATATCTAAGAGGATTTAACAGGAATAAATATGGCAAAACAAGAAGTTTAAACAATTTCATATTCATAAGCTAGAATAGGACCTAGAAAATATAAAGCCAGTTATTAGCACTGATGGAAGGTTAGGGGAAAAAAAAACACAAGGGTATTAACTAACATAAACAATCCTTTACCCAGGATCACTTATTCTTCATGGAAAAAATGATCTCTACATACAAATACCAAACAACAAAAGTGAGGAAGTGGTTCCATCCTGAGGATACCAGCTCTTCGTTTGTGGTTATAAGTTAATGGCAAACGGAAGATTTTGTTTCCCTCGATGAGATAGTGACAGATGTGCAGATTTGTTATTCAATGTTCAAATCATCTTGGGTTTAACCCTTGTGACCTTCGGAACTCCCACGGTGACATCTTGAAAGGTCACAGTCTGAGGATATCAATCAGTCTTCACAGTTTTTCCGGGCCCCATCCTTTTCACTCTTCTGCTTCAGTTCTTGGGTAGTCCAGAAGCGTACGGAAAACTGCTACAGAAAGCTCCAAAGATGTCCTGCTCCATACTGTGCAGGAAATTGGTTATTTCCAGTCTTCATCCTGTCCAGCCAGTCCCGAAATTACCATTTTCGAAGATGTCTTGCATTTCCCCAAAATGGAAAGGCTTCGGGCATGTGAGATTTTCAGTCAGTAGCTTTACTTCGTCATCACTTTTGGGCTTTTTATTCTGCCTTGCTTAGAACCCTGCTCCATGTCCTTTCTAGTCCAAAGGAGGATCCTTTGACTTCCATCCAAGAACTCTTCCATAAACCTCGTACTGATCAATGCATTACTACTGATGTCCCTGTAATTGTATTGAATGAGACAGTTCTCCTAAACCATGAAAACTGTCGGAAGACTGTATGAAAGTTTCTCTACGCAGCAAACAAAAAGTCAGTCTCCCGGTCACCCATTTTTAGGACTGGTTGTACAATTAATTATCTCTTACACTCTAGGACCCCAATAAGCACGTATGAGTTACTGCAGTGCCAGTCTTAAAGGACATTATCGACTTACCGTATGCTAGAAGTTATTTTAAAACATAAAATTAAAATTGGGTTAAATAAAATATGGCAATGTCCACTACAGTAACTGATATGTACCATTAAGTTAGAACATAGCTTAAATGTTAAAAAGAAAATTAAAACCAATTGAAAAATAAAATCAAGATGCTAACTTAATTCACTAAATTGATAAATTTGAAAATAAACTCATTTCAAAAATAAGATTTCAAATAAGGAATGTTTTATTTTCACATAATTTACTATTTTTCTAAATGTCAGCAATTTTTAAACTCTACTTGGCATCAAACATACCTTTCTCATTTTCTTCTTCCTCACCATCCTGAAATTCAAAGAATAATCAAATGTAAAATGAATTCACTTAAAACTAGATTTTAGTAATAGCACAAAAGCAGTGAGGTTAAACTGGTATATAATTTAATAATATTAATTAGGGACACCTATCACTAACAAATATAGGCTATTCCGATCAGAACCAGAGCCCATTTAGAGAAATGTGGCACATTATCTGGTGGATGTGGTCTCAGACAAAACAGGTAAATCTATCAGTAATTAGATCAACAATCAAATGGATTAGTTTCAGTATTCAAAACTAGTTTATAGAATCTGAATCCTACTCACATCAAAGAGTTGCCAAAAGACTGACCTGATTATAGTTCAAAAGCACTTTTAGGGCGTGCTATTCAAAACAGTATGAGAAAGTATACTGTGAAGACATACACTTTCAAGGGCTTAAATGCACATTAATAAAAGAAACAAACAAAAACCCTTTCTAGGCATCTCAGAAGAGGAGTGACTACAAGAGTAGTTATTTTCAAATTATTCATCCCTTCTTTCTGTTGAAAATGAATTCACAGTGGTCACATATACCCTGGTGGTCAGACACTTTAAAAATGGTATTTGCACTACAGGTAATCAAAATAGTAACTCACACTGTTTTAAAAATATGACTGATTTTAATTTTAAAATATGTGATCTCTTCGCTTAATCTAAAATTAAGCATGTGCTAGCCTGAAAACAGGAATACTGCAAAAGGATTTTCCCTTTTTCTCTACCCAGCAAATACTGCAAAAAACCCCTGAAGGTAGTCAAAGTCACACCAAGAAAAAACCAACATTTTCCCCAAATTAAAGATCAGAATAAGCAAATATTCATTTAATCTCGGGAAAGGAGAAAAAAAAGTTAAGGGATGTTTTAATTTATAACTTTTAAAACAAAAGCTGAGTCGAAGTAGATCATTTTCAGTCAAGGTGGTGTGAAGCTACCACATACAGCCTTAGAGTAGTGGGTCTCAAACTTTGAGTCTGTATCAGAATCCCCTGGAAGGCTTGTTAAAACAGTTTGCTGAGCACCAACCCAGAGTTTCTAATTCAGGTCTGGAGGCAGGACTTGAGAATCTGCATCTCTAACAAGTTTCCAGGTGATGCTGATGCTGTTGGTCCAAGGACTACACTTTAAGAACTACTGCCTTAGAGTGACAGCCTAGTAGTGAAAGAAGACTTTAAAAATTGAACTGTAAACAAAAGTTTAAATGGTGTATTTATCTTATAACATAATTTTAGATTCCAGAAAAGCATGCATTCCTTAAAAATGTCAAATATTTTACCGTATGCTCAAAATTACATCTGATAACCACCATTATTTCTAAGAAATCATTTTAAAGGATTTTTCGACTTTAAGCTAACATGTAAGTGCCCCCAAATTATGGAATGCCCAATTGCTTTACACACTAAACATGAAGGAAACTAAAAACACTGAAACAACTAAGCCACAAGCTTAGGAACTAAGAGTCCAAAAACAAGTAGATTACTGATTGATAGCAAAGTGAATCGTATTATCACATAAGTCCATTATATTATGCTCTAATAACCTCTTTACTGTCGTTCTGTTGAACCAGAATTTAGTTTTAGTCATTGTTTCTAATCTGCAACATCTGGAAAGGAAAGAAAAATGCTTTCACTTGGGTGGAGTGACAGGCAATGGCAGCAAAGAAAGGATGAACTGTCAATTTATCTTTTTCTTCCAAATTCTTTTAGTCCAGTAATTTGTTGTGGCGGGGATAAACAAACTGGAATATCTTAACTTTTACTCAGGAGAACAAATGAACTTAAAGAATGCAACTTGCCGTTTCTTTATCTACCAACAGCACACCACTTCCCAGTTATTCTCTTAGAGTTGCGATATTGACAGGTTCAAAAAAAAAATGGCCAAATTATCTCCTGTTTTAAAAAGTAAAAAAATTTAAAAACTGTAATGTAAAAAACAAAATCCTTTCTGCTGTAATTCTACCAATTAGAAATGTTATTTCTTGCTGCTAAAATAACTGGTAAGGTTTGCCTTACTTTGCTGAAGAGCTTTTAGATATTTATCCTAATTACTCAACATGTCTTCTGAAAGGACTCATAACATTAGTTTCTCAAATTAGAGGTAACACTATCTTTACTACATATACTTAAATGCCCCTAGAAAAGTCTGACCCGGCTTTTAGAAAATAAAACCGACTACAGTTGGGGGTGAAGCACAGAAACCACTAGGGTTAGTAGGAAAGACGAGCCACAGTTTAGTGCAGACTTTGCTGTGCAGTATGTGCAGTAAACAAAGCACTACTAAAGTCAAACCTCTGGCCCTACGTAAGCCTAAAAGTCCTCATAAAAAGGAAACAAAACAAGAAATACAAGAAAGACAATGGGAAATTTTTCCTGTCTAAATGATACAAATGATATGCACCTTATCTGAAAATAATTTTCCTCCACTGAAAACAGTTTTCAAATGAAAAATATACTAAAACAGTAACAACAATGTAAAGCATCCTCTTATATTAACTACTTTTTGAGTTTATCTTGAAAAAAATGTAATATTTCACATAAGAAAATGAAGCAAATGCTCCCTGTAAGGTAGGAATTCATGTTGTTTATCTTTGTAGCAGGATCTACAATCCTTAGTCAAATGCCAAAAGTCATATATGAAGCTTCTCTATTTTTATTTCATCCTAGGAGCAGCAATGATAAGAGACAAAGACAAGCGAAGGACTTATTTTTCAGTTAATAAAGTGCTTATTACATATACAGTAAGGATACACATACTCATATGTGTATATATATGTATATACACTAACACTCATTCTACCTTCCCCCTAGGTTAATCTCGTGAGATAATGTAACATACATGTGCTACGTAAGAAGACCTCTTCTGGAAAGTCTCCTTTCCCCTGACTTGTATATAAACAGTATATTCAGCCTGATTTAAAATAAACCTTTAAAATAACCTTAAATCACCAACTGCCTGCTATCTATGCAATATGCTAAAGGTCATAGGAAATACAAAATACCCCGCACAAGGTAAGTACTCAATAAATATTTGTTGAATGATTTTACTGAATAAATGTGGTGTGAGACACTACTATTTTTAGATGGAAGGAGTGAACTGCTCATTTCCATGTATGTAACGGGCTTAACTGCAGCACTGTGTAAGTACAATGAAATTCAGAAAACATTTACTAGCGTGCACTTATTTAGTGAAAACAATACCAAACTAGACATCTTAAGACCTGGGTATTTATCCTATCTTTACCACTGAAACAGTTTTACTCTGTGGTATTGTTATCCATTTAGCTGAAGTTTACCCATAAAATAGAGATAACATATGACCTAAATAGAATACAAATAATTAAATAAGATAATGGATATAAAAAGTTCTCTGTAAACCATAAAGCACTACATAAAAGATATTAAAGAAAGTTTTATGGAGGAGATACAGATAAATCTGGCTTTCAAGGTACACAGACTTCATATGACAAAAAACTGGTATCAAATTAGTGAAACATTAAGGGCAAGGGCAAATAGAAAAAGGAATATACATGGTGTGATCACAGAAGACTGAAGAGACTGAGATTAGAGGAAATTTTTAAGAATTACAGCACTAGCAAACATAAACATTTTTGAGAAAAATTTCCCCAAATTTTTCAAGTAACGGCTATCTTCAAGCTAATAAAACAGTATTACAACCAGACTGCACAGGTACTCTTAGTACTTAGCCAGGATCTATGATCAATCCTAACATCAATCCAGCAGGTAGGAATTACAATGTTCATTTTACAGACATAGAAACTGACTAACAGAATCTGCCCAAAGTCATAATATTATAGGTAACTAATAGAAGCACAATTTGAACCAAATTCTATGTAGTATAACAGAGGCTAACGCTTAAAGGCCAAATATTTAAAATCCAAGTAAGCCTGAAAACTGGCTTTAGTGAAGGGACTTTTTTGAATGCATTTTTCTCATAGCTTTGATTTTGAAACCATGTAAATATTGTAAATTATAAAATCAGATTAAATTTTCTAGCTATTTTCAATTATATACTCACAAGAAGTTACAGATTCAATTTTTTTAAAAGCAATACTTTAATTACTGAAAATAAAATGAAACACATCAACCTAAATCTGTATGAGTTGGGGTGATATAACCATATAGAGCAGAACTAGTCTAATATGCAGTAACTTTTCATTCCTAGAAGGGTACATCTTTAGGACAGATATAATGGGGAAAAATCTTAAATTATTTTCAGTAATCTTTTTTTTTTTTTCTCAGTAATCTTTTTGATAGTGGTGTTGGTATTAAGTTTCTAAGACTGTTGTAGGTATACTGTAAGACAAAGAAAATGATTAACTTAGAAGTATCCCTATGACCTCAAAATCTATTTAACTTAAAAGCAAAAACAAACCAAAAAACCACACACATTCACTAGCACTGTACCTTGAAAGAAAAGACCTAGAAAGCATGAAAACCCAGTAGCAATGAACACCCCTACCACCGAGACCAGGTTCTTGAAAGCCACTTACCACCAAAAGGAAACAATGGCTAATTAGGTCTAGAGAAGAAAAAGGAACATCATTACATACCAGAAAGCAATCAAAGACTACCAGGATCATGTTGAAATGAAGAGGCTCTCACAAGCTACAGATGGGGCAATTTGAACATTGAACAATGATAACTACGATGGACTTAAATACATTAAATATATTTAAACCCATGAATTCAAAATGAAACTAAGGGAGGAAAAATAAAAAACTCATTAGTCACTGTTAAAGATAGTAATGAACTGGCTCATTATTCCAAAAATTGGTAAATAAAAGGAAAAGCATCAGAAATAAATACATATGCTGGCTTTCCTTTGTAAATGGTACCACTGAGTAACCAAATAGTAGGAGATATTTCTATTTCTAGGACCATTCCAGCTAATAAATAAGGAAGAAATGACAGAATTAGAATATCACTACTTTGATCCAAGGGGTATGGATCAATGACTGGTACCATCATCGAGAAGATATAACCAGACATTAGGTGTAGCCAAATGGAAGAACACAACACTATCTATGAAGTAGTTGGGTGTGTTGGGGTGGGGGTGAGGTGCCCTGAATCGGACAGCAAGCCTCTAGATCCCATAGCCAACTTACCAATTTACAGAGAATACAGTAAACAAAGAATCATGTTGAATGACACCACAGAAATGTAATCAGCAATATCTAGACTCTGGAAACCCTACAAGCAGGGATTGGCAAACTATGCTAGATGCCTCTTTTTGTAAGTATTTTTACTGAAACAGCCATATCCATTTATTTACCCACTGTCTATGGATGCTTTTACACAACAATGGCAGAGTTTAATAGTTATAGCATAGATCATATGGCCCACAACAGCTAAAATATTTTCTAACTAGTCCCATTAAGAAAAACTCTACCAACCACCTTTGCTCTACAGAATACACAACTCAATTTCTTCAACAAATAAAATAGTGGAGGGAAAAACCTTTAAGAGACCTAATAAACATTTCAATCAACCAGAACGGGAACATCTTATTTGTACAAAACCTGTAAAAACAAAAAGCAAAACAAAAAACAAAAACTATACACAATTGAACATTTGAATACTAATTGCATATTTAATGATAATAAAAACACGATGAAACGTAGACACATTTATATATGTTGCTAGATGTTCCACTGTACATTACTTAGAAGGAGAAAAAAGGTCATTTTACTTAAAGAAAACTTCTCTGAAGATGTAACCTCCCTATCTTTTGATACAATAAGGCAATACTTGCCCCTTGATGAGAAATAACTGTTCTTTCATTATCAGGATAGAAGGGGAGCAAGGCCCTCTCCAGGCCATGTTGTGAAAATTAGAAAAAGGCATCCATTCCTTAAGATACTTTACTTCCATCTGTTAAATTTTTGTAATAAATATATAGTTTATTATGTGAATGGGGCCCCTTAGATATGATTGGTGCCTTTACACAACTTACAACCTGCACAACTACAGGAGTGGCCTGAGTGGAAATGAACAAGCTAGCTGCTAAAGAATATGACGAGCTCAACTCTACCTTTTTGCAAATTAGTAATGTAAAAAAGGTACCCCCCCCCATTTGAAAGTTAATTTTCCTCAACTAATCTTTATCACTCAGAAATGAACTTATTTGTAGCTAGCACGGGGAACAAATCTACAGACTTTCACAGTCCTAACATTTCCTTCCTGAATATTCTAAATTATCAGACACATTTCTCCCAGAAATGCAGTTTCTCTCCCACTGCAATAAATGCAGAAAGCCAAGATACAACCTCACCAGCATTTGTGGCTCACCATCATTTCAAAGGCAAGAGAGCTGCAGGAAAGAAGGTGTGTATGACCAGAGGCAATCAGCTAAGCAGTGCATAAATATGAGCCCCACTACATACTCTTCTAGCAAATATTAACTAAGGAAATAATAGACCTGATCACTATTTTTTTCTAATCTGGGAAACAGAGGAAAGTCCTATCTCTACTTCAAAGCATACTATTTAAAGAAGGTACATGAACAAGGCTTCTTGAGTATAGATATGGAAACAAAACGAAACAAAACAAAACCAAAGGATAAACTAAAAGGAAAACATTGTAGCAACTGAGTTATATAAATGTGTTTATAGCCCCTGTAAACCATGCTTTAAAATGTACATTATATAAATCATATATACCAAAAAAACACAACATGCAATAGAAGAGCACTCATTTTCTACACACATACACACACACAAACACACACCCGAGTAAATCTCTAGAACAGAGATTTTTATCATTTTTACACTATGCCCATCCTAGGTGTGTTAAATTAGCAAAATCTTAAATAAAGCTTTGTAAAGGATATTAGTACTTCTAAATGATTTACTTCTTAACAAAGTGACAGGAAAAAAAAATCAAGGAGAGTGTAGACTTCTCAAAAGACTGGTAACCAGAGTTTTGTGTTTTTTTTTTTTTAACATAAAGGATGGACTATTTTTATTTTTCTTCTGAAAAGGGTAGGAACCTTGTTATAATATCTTCCAATTACCTTTGTGGCAACAGAAATTTCAGCTGCCAATTTTAAGTATTTCGTATATACCACATAAATAATTCAGTATTAAGTTCAAGGCAGTTTTATGAATTAGAGGATTTTGAAGTCAAAATAAGATTCCTTTTCCAAGCCCTTCCACCCACAATATCATATTCATAGGACTAAATATAAACTTACTTGGGCTGTTAGAAAGGTATCATCTTCACCTTCTTGAGCTTCAATTTCCTAAGTAAAAGGGTATACAATAGCTTTGCTTTACAAAATATCTGGGTAACATGAGAATGCTTTTATGCTCTATCTAATTATCACTTGCCTTGTGTTCTGTACAGTGTCTACGATACCATGGGTACTAAGTCAATGCTTAATAATGCAGACTATATTTTTTATGCCAACATAAAAGTAGTCACATTGAGAGAGAATTAGAAAAATCTCTTGAGCCCTTCATTTATTAAGCTAGGTAGAATGGAAGTATTCTAAGCATGATCATTAACTGTACTGACTCCCTCCCTAATCCACTGGTTTTCTTAAGACATACTAACATATTTCAAAGCAGGACAAATGGTCTCTTTCAGTCAAAGAAAGTATCTTTTAAATTATATGTCTTTAAATTAAACTTTCCTAAGTAATTCCCCACCTTGATAATAACCAAAGAAATGCAAGTTAACCTTTTAGATCTACTAAAGTAGCAACAGATAAAAAGTTACCATCCAGTACTGTTGGCAAGATCAGAGTGAACTGAGACAACTTCAACGTAAATGTCCCAAATCAAAGGAGTGGCTATTCAGTCTAGTAAGTTACAGTATAACACACGCATTATGAAGTTATCATGATACGTTATATGAAAACTTTATATAGAACAAATAGCAACTAAAGGCATGATAACTATTCTGTACAAATATATACAAATGTGGAAGATCATAAGCCAAAATTTAAAAGCTAGTAGGATTTCAGGTGACTTATAAATTCAAAAATATATTTTCTTTAAATTCTGAGACTTCCACATTGAACTAGAAGAAATACTTTTTATTATTTATTACTTAATTTATCTGTTCACATTTTAAAAAAACTGTCTAAAGACCTGACTTTCGATGTCCTCTTTTTCTATATCTTCTATTGCTTCTGCCTCTATTAATTCATGAGTTCTCTTGTTCTCTTCTGCAGAAAGTAACTCCTTGGAATGTATATTTTCTTCTTCATTTTCACCAAATTCTTCAGAGTCCTTTAGTTCGTCATTTCCATCTTGTTCATGTGCCTCTTGATTCTCCAATTCACAGTCCTTTTAATGGTAAGAAAATTTGGTACAACTAGAGGCAAAGTACTATAGGCTATCCACCAAACGTTTTTTGGTAATTTACATGTCTACATGTTTTAAATTTTACCATATTTTGACATTATTCCCAAAGTTCAATCATTTGACCCTACATATTAACTGTGTCTTTAAAAA
Source organism: Phoca vitulina (assembly GCF_004348235.1). NCBI lineage: Eukaryota > Metazoa > Chordata > Mammalia > Carnivora > Phocidae > Phoca > Phoca vitulina. The sequence goes on from NW_022589723.1 coordinate 25,365,259, forward strand.
TAGAGGGAGTCAAATCCCAAAGTCATTGAACCATGCATCTAAGTTCCCAAATCTCTCACACTGAGATACGCACTAACTAGATTGCTACTAGAGATGGTCTCAAGTTCCAGTTATTTAATATTTACCAAGTCACATCCCAGGAGCTGTCCTAGAAGACAAGGCTTCACAGAAATGACTTGATTTCTCCATGTGCCATAGTTTGATTTAACTTCAAAGACTCTGCAAGTCTTACATATTATAACAAAGTTTATTTCTAATTAATAATAAGGCACCCCAACTGTTACATTCTGTTCTTGAAAAAAATGCAAATAATTAAATGTATTTGTTTTAAAATCTATCACTGTGCCACAATCCCAGTTAGGCAGGGGAACACAGGTTGGGAGTGTCTTGGTGAAGGAATTCTGTTTGCCCTTCAAAGTTTATGGATACACAGTGCTTCAGTAGAAACAAAGAAAAGCAGCAATCTAGTTAGTTTCCTCTTTAACTGCAAAGAAAGGGTTGAAAGCAATGAACACTCTTCCCCCTTCCTTATTCTACGGTAAATATAACAGATTTAAGAAAAGCCTTCTGGGTTAAAAGGGGAAAAGGGTAGGGGCATGACTATTAATCATTCAGAGCTGAACTACAGTGAGGAAACAGAAATTTCTGGGGAGGCGGGCAAAGAAAAGGAACAGGATTATATGGGAAGGTGGAGTGCTTGGGAGCAGGGCATCTCTGGGACAGTAGGTTTAACCAACCTCACCACGTATGAGTAAGGGAACACTGGAGGTTGAGAACGGAGTAGGGGACTGTGTAACAGTCCCTACTTTTTGCATTTACTAATGCAAAAAAAAAAAGCAACCGAGGGAAATCACCGAGGGAACTTTATCTACTCTGAAGTGCCAACTCTGACCATTCTCCTCACCTATAAATGAAAGCAATTACTATACTATTCACGTCTAGGCAATAGGTGATATTTATTCACCACTACTGTATAAATTCCAGAATTACCAATTCTGAGAGATAAGTATATTCACTTATTTTCTATCAAATACATCACATATGCCAGTACCTCCCTAAAGTGAAAAAGGAAGTAGAAAGAAGAAACTGAAGATTTATTTAAATCAGATTTTTTTAAAAAAAGGCTCTTTTGTTCTTCTAGACATTATGACCAGGCTCATTTAATAATCACACAAAGGTATCCTTTGCAGCACATACAAGAGACAGTACTATTATGCTAAATAGAAGCATATATCACCTCCTAACATTTCAAATGAATGTAAGATTTTTATGAACTGAAGAGCTAAAAGTTAGACATTTGAAAATTAAAATGTTTTTACTAAGTCATAATGTTTTTCCAGCTTATGGATAATTTTTGCTTAATCATACACTCACTAGTGAAGACACCTGGAGAAAATAAGAGCAAAGGAACAAACCTAAAGGAAGACATATCACAAGGATAACAGAATAGAGAGACTGGAGAGTTCTGAAAGGCTCAAACAAAAGCTGATTACAGGCAAGCAATCATCAATTTTAACAGCTCCCTGGGCAAGGATTTCCTAAAATTATCTGATTTCAGGGTTAAATCCTCAACCACACGTTTCTTTCTCTCTGTGCGTATGTACCCTCAAAGTGCAAGGTGTGAAGTGTGGGACATGTGGTACACTCTGTGGTCTGTGTGTGCATGTAACGTGGGGAGGGTAGAGAGCTAAGCAGTAGGAGAGATGGCCAGGTGAATGGACATGAGCTGACTTCATGGTAGAGCACACAGACATCCAGAGATGTTATGACCACATGGACTAACTGTACACAGAAAACAGAATATATGGAGTATAAATGTACATAATGTAGGAGGAACTGTGCTCATTTAAATAATTCCTGCAAATGCCACACTACTTAAGACCTAATGATCAGTAAGTAGCAGATCACATCAGTAAAAAAAACAAAAAACAAAAAACCTGTGATTAAAAATAACTTATAGAACTGCCATAACTGCAGTTAAAACTGTACACATTATTTTTCTGGCTGGTCAGTTTTGAAATACATTCATTTTCAGTCAAAAAAGATCTGGCTTAAATTTATCTTTAAAGGGCAAAACAAATTTCTTAATTTGCTCTTTACTAAGTAGCAACACATCAGCAATCTTCTCTCTCCATTTTAAGGACTACATTAATCTAAGTTCTGTATATTTTATAAAAAAGCTGAATGCAATCGGCAGATGAAAAATAAACTATCAATACCCTCATTGCGGTACCTTGTCTAGGAACTAACATATCATTTGTCTTGCAGCTGTTCCTCTGGCCCCTACGTCTGATTTCTACTTCAAGGCCTGGACAAACATTATTTTTAGCTCTATGTCTCATTTAACTAAAGACAAAGTCATTTATTATATTTCTCAACTATGATGAGATTGACAATACTACATTAAGTCTCTATCTTTATTTCACCTCCATACTTCAGGATAAATGCATGAATTCATCATGCAAAATAAACGTCTTAACCTGAGTAATTAACACTTTACCTTGACAAAAGCATCATCTTCCACAGAAGCATCTCCACTCAACTCATCTGCTTCCTGTTTTTTACCTGCGAAAGAAGGAAAATGGGCTAACAACCAATATTTTATTACTTTAAGAGTAAAAAACATTCAGAAGAGTTTACCCCACGGTATTGATCACTCTCTACTCCCAAATCATCTGACAAAACTAATGCGAACTGCTTGTAAACCACCTGCTCATAGCTGTCCCAAACAAAAAACCTTTTTTAAGAACATCATGCTGCTTCACTAAAATAAACTGCACAAGTAATCTTAATACAAACCCACCATCTTAACTGACTTGATATATATAATACATTTTTCTTTATGCCACTCAAATTCTCTTCTCTTCAATTCTCCCAGAAGTAGCAGCACCTTTCAATGGTGTTCTGAATCTATCACCAGATGTCTGATAGCTAAGTTCAAGACTTGTGTCCCCCACAAAGCTATCCCTAAGTACTACTCTTCAACAAGCTTTCTCTGAAATAAAATTCTCATGCTTTAATCTACACCTTACAGTCCATCAGGTGATTATATATTGCCTTGTACTCTCAAATACATCTTGCTTCACCATTTAGAAAAGAAAATTCCTTTAGTACAAGTGACTGCTTTTATGCTTATTTTGGTATTTCTCCAAAGGCCTAAATATAAATGGTGCTGGGCACTTAACAAAATGACTGATTTAACTGATTTAAGGCAAGGAGAAATTACTTCAGACTGAAAACTGTTAATAGCCTCCAGATAGACTACAGGCCTCCCCCACCCAACTCGCATCTTCAAACTTTACAAATCAGTGGTTGGGACTTTAAAAATGCTTTCCACAGTTAAAGAAATATGTATTTTCCACAGAGCCAATGCTAAAAGTTTATGTTTTCAGGCCACTTCACAAAAACCTACTGAATAAACCATGCATCAGAAATGCTGTAAAAAACACAGCTGCTGAAACTTTAATATGTATTTTTTTTAATTCATTTTGAAATGTGAATGGATTTCTTTCCTGAGGCCAACTAATCATCAACTTTTCCCTTTGTCTAAAACAGGGACTGCCATGTACCTATCTCAAGCTTCTGTGGACTCTCACGGTAGAGAGTTTAGGTTTAAGGTGGCTGTAAAAAAAAAAAAAAAAAAAAAAAAGTCAGTGTACCTTCCTTTCCCTAGTCTCCTCAATAGCCTCTATCTCCATGTACTCCCAGTTGGAAACCCTTTCCTTGAAGGAGTAATAAAAAGGCAACAAGATTCTGATCCTTCCAGGTATGTGAAAAACAAAATCAAGAGTGGAGATTTTTTTTTTTAACCCATTGAGGTAAAAGAGGGCTTGTCCCTGTCTCTTAAGGGCTTATGTGAATCAAAAGAGAAAGTGTGGAGCCTGTGTGGTATTTGTTTCCCATATGGAATGTTGGTGTGTGTATTTTAGGGAAAATAGAAATTAGAAGTTACTACAGGGACAACTAGCAAAGTCTGCTGGTCAGAAAGCATTTATTACTATATTTAAAAAAAAAAAAAAAAGTGAAGATGTTCCTTCCCTGAAAACAGTATCAGATGAAAAAGAGCTCACTAAATGCTTCCATCACATTTAGAGGAAGTTCCATGGTATAAAACCTTAAAGATGCTTCTTTTTGGGAGAAATAAGCTTTTTAAAAATATAAGACCTCAAAACACACCACCAAGTAATCTACAGAGTAGAGCTTTGGGGGGAACTCATTTGCAAATAGTATTTACTCCTTACAGTTATAAACTGCCTTACAATTTGCAAAGCATTTAAAAAAAAAAAGTTCAGTTGATTTTCCCAAGCACCCTATGGTACTTGGGGCAGGTAATCACAATCTTAGGAAAGAGAAAATGAGCCTGAGAGGTTAAGTAGCTTGCCCAAAGCTAGTAAATGGCACTGTCAGAACTGGAAGCCAAGGCTTTTCATTTCCAGTCCTAAGTTCTTTCCACTACATCCTACTATGACCTACTTAAAAGACATTATCCTAGTAAGGTGTGGTTCATTAACTCAGTTTAAAGATATTATCTTTGAAATGGCAGCCTTCAGCATAATGACAAACTACATATACTTTGCAGACTCCGTGGTGAATTTCACTTGCTTTAGTTTACCTAAAGGAAAACCAAATTGCACCACGGCAACAAAAACAACACTGGCAGTCACAATCACTGCTTAAGTGGCTTCCATGGTCCAGGCACTAGGATAAATGTTTTATATACAGTAATGTATTTATTTAGTTTATTGTCCTAACTACTCTGAAACTATTATCCCCAGTCTATAAAAAAGGAAACTGTTGCTCAAAAGCTAATCAGATTACAAGCTAGTAAAGGCAGTGCTTCAATTTATTTTTATTTTTATTTTTTAAAGATTTTATTTATTTGTCAGAGAGAGAGAGAGCGCACGAGCACACAAGCAGAGGTAGTAGCAGGCAGAGGGAGAGGGAGAAGCAGGCTTCCCACTGAGCAGGGAGCCCGACTCCAGGACTCCATCCCAGGACCCTGGGATCATGACCTGAGCTGAAGGCAGATGCTTGACCGACTGAGCCACCCAGGCAGCCACCCAGGCATCCCAGCAGTATTTCAATTTAAACCTAGGCCTATTCCCACCTCTCAAAATCCACAAAGCCATTAGATCTGTGAGTGGCTACAACGTGCCAGTTGTTAATGCTATCTCTTTCAATGTAAACAGAGGCTCCAAAAGTCACATCTATAAAATGTTAAAAGGTAAGCCTCCAAGATTATGTGACCTGCCCCATGACAAACAGACCACAAGAGGCAGAAGTGCACAAAAAGGTGCAACTATGCTATGCCTTACTGTTATAAACAGCCGTATCACACGAAAGCACTGGACATTTAATGTATCAGCTTGTAAACATAAAAACCATGAGGACAAGATTTTCAAACATACAGTGATGAAACTGTAGTAATAATTTGATAGGTACATAGTGTTTAAGAAAACTGAAATTTTACCCTCTTCGGAAACTGATCTTTAAATTTTGAGAGAGTATAAGAAAATTCTGGTTGGTGTCTCAGGAATGAGCTGACACCATATTTTATTCTGCATATTTAGAATGAAGTCATGAACAAACTTTATAAAGACGTCTTTTATCATTCCAAAAAACAAACAAAAAACCCCCGAAATTTTACACTCTAGCTTTTGACTGCTTTCATAATCTGTAAATTTGGGCTTAAATTTATACCTGTTGAATTAGAACCTATGTTGTAATTTCTTCTTTTATGAAAAAAGTATCATCCTTCCCCCATATAAAATATAACTCATGTTTTAAAAAATTCTGATGATCATCATCTAGCCCAGAACCTAGTACAATGTTATAAAATGAGCAGACAGATTTCCTGACTGATAATGGAGTAAGTCCCTAGGTTGGATATAACAAGGTCTGGATTTCTATTCAGCCCTCAATGGGACAAGAAGAGGTGACATGCCAGCCAAACTAGCACGATGTGCAGCCCCATCCTCTCAGTACTAAGTCTGTAAACTCCCAACTTCAATGATGCTAGAGTACCTCCATGGATTCCTAACTTATGTCACAGATGAGAAATAACTTAAAAGAAAAACCAAATCCCCCTTAAACTCCAACAAGCAACACCAACCACCTTTGGCTCTTTTTTGTACAGTCAGTAACCATTTCTATTTCCAGCTCCCATTTAAGCCTGTGCTATCAAAACTCCTACAGCAAATCAATCAACTAATCTTCAGTCCTTCAAGGACTCAGGCATGTGCCATAGAAGTGTGAGTTGGTGCAAAGGAAAGTGGTAAGACCAGGATGAGGGCGCTAACTTAAAAGTTTAATGTAACCGAAGCCTAACTTTTTTTTTTTTTTTAATTTTTAAGCAACATCTACACACGACATGGGGCTCGAACTCACAACACTGAGATCAAGAGTCGCATGTTCCACCGACTGAACCAGCCAGTCACCCCTGAAGCCTAACTTTAATGCTTTGAGAAACAAAACTAGAAAATAAACTGAGCAGTAAAGATAGTCTGAATAACAAAATACAAATGGAAGCAAAATTAACTTATCACATTTTAAACTATCACAGTAGAAACACAGGGCTATTTTTGAAATTACATTAACTCCACATAAAAATACTGCAATACTCTTTGCGTGATTTTAGGGTCTAAAGTAAAATGGCAAAGCAAAAATGTATACACCAAAGGAAGATGATGCTAGAAACACTTCCTTATTTATGCAACATAAATGTGTACAGGTCCACAAGTATTTAATTTTTAGAATTAAAGATAATTCAGAATTTTCAGATTTTAGAAGAGTATGACAGTATATACACCATTTATTAATCTAAATTTCCCAGTGGCTTCTGGAACAGGGTCTCTCAATCAATCCCAGAAATATTTGTGCAATGAAACATGCATATTCACGCCAAATGAGATAAATCAAGACTATAAATAAATCAAGACCATAAATAGCCTCACTTTTGCCAACAAACTTAAGAAAAAACTTTCAATTTTCAGAACTTTTGTATTTCAGAATTATGAATAAAGGATTCTAGGTCATAAACTGGTTTTCTCCTCCAAAGGCAAAAGGTCCTTCTAAGGATTTGCAATTTTCCTTTTCAAGTTCAGAAATACGTCCAAAACAAAAACAAAACAAAAAACTCCACTCAAAAAGTAGATTTAAAGTAATTTTGCCCAAAAACTTTGTGACTTGATTAACTCTTCCCCATAAACATTTACAAAGCTATAAACTGTACAAAATGTTTAGTCATAAAATTGCTGTTTGACAAATAATACATTATATGTTAAAAAAAAAAAAAGATAGTAGGAAGGGAAAAATGAAGGGGAAATCGGAGGGGGAGACGAACCTTGAGAGACTATGGACTCTGAGAAACAAACTGAGGGTTCTAGAGGGGACGTGGGTGGGGGGATGGGTTAGCCTGGTGATGGGTATTAAAGAGGGCACGTACTGAATGGAGCACTGGGTGTTATATGCAAACAATGAATCATGGAACACTACATCAAAAACTAATGATGTAATGTATGGTGATTAACATTAATAAAATAAAATTTAAAAAATAGTAACAACAACAAAAAAATTGCTGCTTGAGAAGGGAGGCGGGGGGAGGGGAAGATTCAGAATATAAGCCAAACTGAACATGAATGTTTCCAGCAACAACCTCTCCCCAATTGCATGCAGTGTCTTAAAATAATCAGACTATGCTTTGTGTTGTCTGCATACAACTGCATGCGGTTTTAGCATCTCTTCTATTAAACTGATGTTTTACTACTGAAATCTTTCTAAATGACCTTGTATGTTGTCTTAAACACTGCAAACATCCAATAGATCGTTTTATTATATTTTTTAAAATCTACTGCAGATAATTCACACTCATTGTAATAAATCTAGAAAACACCAAAAGTATGTATTTTTTATTTTTTAAAGATTTTATTTATTTATTTGACAGAGAGAGACACAGCGAGAGAGGGAACACAAGCAGGGGGAGTGGGAGAGGGAGAAGCAGGCTCCCCACTGAGCAGGGAGCCCGATGCGGGGCTCGATTCCAGGACCCTGGGATCACGACCTGAGCCGAAGGCAGACACTTAATGACTGAGCCACCCAGGCACCCCCCAAAAGTATATTTCAAAAAATCTGTTAACTTTGTTGTCTAAAGATAACCAAACTCAACAAAGACACACACACACACACACACACACACACACAAAATACATGCACGCGTGTACACACAAGATTTTAATTTAGAAGGCAGCAAAACCATAACTCAGTTTTTAATGGGTTATTCTTCTATTCCATCAACAGAAAGAAAATACTACCAGCTGACCCTAAGCCTCATTGTCAGAATCAAATAAAGCAAATGTGAAAGTTTTTTGGAAAATGTAAAGTATACAAAACAATTTGCAAACTGACAGGCAGAAAGAAATGAATGAAAATGATGCCAAGCTTCAAGCTCTAGTCTAGAGCTGTCAGTGGTTCTTAATTCTACCTGCGTAAGAATCACCTGGGGAACTGTTAGAAAATAATGAAGCCTGTGCCCCCAACAGAGCAGCCAAAACCAAACCTCTGGGGAGGCAGGAGCCTGGTACCTGTATTTTTAAGAACTCAAGTGACTCTACCATAGAGAACCACTAGGATGACTGAGCATAAATAACTAAGAGGCTAGAATGAAAAGAAAGTACAAGGAAGATTATTGTTTTCAGCTTCTCCAGACTAGAGAAAATTTCAATTCTATCTGCCTTTAACAAAACACCATGTATGATGTGAAACCTGTTTTAGTTGTTGAAAAGGGAAAAAAAAAAAATCCGTAAACATAAATCTCCTATGAGTACATGCACAGGTACATATACAACTTAGATCAACAAATAACACATGTGATAGATTCAGGGTGATGGAATTACGGGCAATTTTCACCTTTTAGTGCCTTTCTGGATTATAAATTTTTTTAATGAATGTATTTCCCTTTTATAATCTGGAAACAACATTGTAAAGCCATCATGCAAACTACTATTCCAGGGTACCAGATCTGCTACGTAAGACCAACTCAGGCTGTGGAGTTCAGGATGTGAGTAGTTAACTCCTAGAACCGCAGAACCTTGAGGCCCTTTTATATGACATATATGTGAGAACTATAGCATAGTTGATTAATTAACCAGTAAATTCCACCCTTATACCCTAAACCATTTTTCAACCTCTTCATTAAAGTCATTTCTGATGCCACCAACTAATATTTCTTTTTCCCCTAATTCCTGGACAATTCATACCTTATTTTACATGAGTTTGTGAAAGAGGTGATAGTCTGAAGCCCTCTGCTCCTAATTCAGAAAGCCTAGAAGAGGACTAACTTGGGAGAAGTGCACTGTCTTAAAGTACTAGAAAATTTTCCCTACCCTGACACACACCACATTTGACACAATAAAACAGCTGAAAAAAGTACATGAGTGCTTTGATGATAAATATACTCCACCAGATAAACTGCAGAAAACAAGCTTCAGGTTTTAATGGCAGAGGTGAAAGGTCTGATTTGGTAATGTGAAAATGAGGCTGGATAATATTCCAGCAAAAGTTATGAGGATTTCCAACCCAGCAACAAAGTGGTAAAGAATAAAAGGATGTTGCAATGATTCACGTGTTCTGTGTTCTAAGAGTAAGGATGCTTTACACATCAGTGCCTAAGGAGGAGCCACGAGTGCCATTGAGAAAGGTACTCTAGAAGATAACAGACTATTAATCTCTGATATACAAGCTTCCAACAAAGAAATAGGCAATTAAAATAAGCACCAAAAGATGTAGTTTTAAAAGCAGTTAAGAAAGCCATCATATGGCCCTCAGGATTCATTCAACAAATATTTTCTGAGTACCTAATACGTGCCTAGCACCGTGCTAAGCATTACAGAGACTAATGTAAACAAAAGACTATGTCCTTACTCTCACAAACTTTCTAGCCTAGTGGGTATCCAAAAATATTTATGACAATTCTGTCCCCAAAGCTCTTCTCAATGCCACAATCTGATTAGTTTCCTTAACACCCAAACATACTGCAGTTAAAAAAAAAGGCAAGAATTAAAGTCCATTGAAATAATGTATTATGTTAAATGCATTTTATGTGGTTTACTATATCCTTATCAGACACAAATTTTAGGAAGCTTTATACAGTAAACATACAATTAATTACATTGTCAGAGGTATTTTCCACATAAAATTAGGCATTAGATGTTTGGATAAACCTATAACCCCAAATTATACTTGTTCCTACAAGAGGAAAAAAATCAGATTTCATGTAGTGGTTTGAACCTTACTAAGCTTGCATGTACTGCACACATTTCAACATCAATAAGTACTGCGTTATATGTAATTCCAAATACTATACTGATTAACCACATAAAATAACTTTTGCTGAAGTTTACAGGTGACTCTAAAGGTTGAAAATCAAAAGAATATGATATGCCATCATCAGGTAAAGCAAAAGAAACCTTAAATCTATAATCTCTAAAACAAGTTAATGAGGAGTTAGCTCTACCTGTTTAACTGCTTTCTTAACACACACCCAAATAATACGACAGTAAATCTTCCCGGTAAAAAGCTTTCTTCTGTGTTACTTATTAAAAAGTTCATAGCAAAAAAAAAAAAAGTTCATAGCAAAGAAAGTTGTAAAGACTCAGAATAGACAACCAATATAAGCTACAAACTGTTTCACCATGTTAACCGCATGCAAACAGATTTTATAAACAATATTAGAACTATAACACTATCAACATTATAAGCACAAACTTGTTTTAAAAAATATTCTAAAATATAGTTAAGAATACAGATCCCTTTTCCTCTAAACACAAATACTGTAACATAAATTTTTTAAAGAAATAGTGACCCTGCATTTATAAGAGAATAAGGTTAATATTTCACCTAAGTAATTTATCCAGACCCATTAAGCTTCTCTCTTGCTTTCTTAACATCACTTAACTTTTACTTGATACCTTAAGATTACCATAAGAATTATTTTCCTGACAAGCTATGATATGCCGTATCTTGCTGATGTCAACATGACTACCTCTAAGTAATCCCTTTCTTTGTTTTCCTTTTCTAATAATCTGTCCTAAAGAATATTTATACTGACTGAGCACCTATAAGTTTTACAGTTCCTTCCTTATACATCTATTTTAGTTGAACAGAAAGCATTTTTCTTCTGACTCCCAACCATATATAATCATTAAATTTCAGAACTAAGAGTCCTACAGATGATCTAGTAAAAATTCCAATTTTACAAAAAAAGGAAACAGACCACTGAAGGAAAGGTGGTATGACCAAGATGAAGTTATTTTCAAGGTCGATACTGTTGAGTAAAATAAGATTTGGAATGTAGTAATGCAGCAATTAAACTAAAAAACTGACATCACATTAAAATAATATTTAATTTCTTGAATCCTTGATTTTAAAATTTAGTTATTTTTAAATTTCCATATTCAAATTTGATTTTTACTATTTTTATAATTTTTATTTTTTAACATTATTTTTAAACTTAATTTAAAATAATCTTACATATAAGCATCTTTAATTGCATGTTAATTCAAACCAGGTTCTCAGTTTGGGATTTACAGCATGTTCTTTGTAATTCATAGAATTTTCAGAACAATGATAAATGGAATTTAAGGAGACAAGAGCTATTTATCGTGCATGTCCTAGAATGAGTCTCACGAAGTACTCAGTAGTAGTCTGCTACCAACAAATGATTAAATGTTACAACTTCTAAAGACCACAAGACACCTTAATATCAGTGTTATGGAAAAATTAAAGTTCAAGTATCCTAATAATCCACGTAAAAGAAAAAAATTAACTGATTATATATATACACACACATTGTATATAGATAAAGAAAAGAAAAAACTTCTTAAAATTTTATGTTGCTGAAATTATTTCTAAGGGTAAGACAAATGAAGTTCCTAATAACTGAAAAAGAGATAGAGAAATTAAAAATAGGTAAGAGTGACTATACCAGATGAGGTTTACTTTCAATGCTAAAATCGATAATCAGCTTGAATAATCTGTACTATGATTAATACACAGCATCTGTTAAACTATCTCAATGTGCTAAATAAATGACATTAATCAAAATCACTACAAGAAATGGTTAATTCCTGATATATTTATTTTCAAAATTTCTATGCTTCATTTTGAAATAACCTCTGGTTTGTCAGCATAGGCTTCTCAGCACAAGCTTCTCTCAACCCAGGGAAATGTATCTTTCAAAGTGATACACTGAGTCAGAGTTACATTAAGTAAGACACAGATCTTCAAGATAACTTTGTTACTCCTCTAAACTCCATGCCCACCTCTGTCATTCCCATCCCACCCAGGAAATACTCCTTAGCCCTGTTCAATTTCCTCTGGCACAAAAGGGGGACTCTTGCAAACCTCTGAAGACTCAAATAGTGAAATGGCATCGAGATCTGCCTGGTCCTAATACCTACAGATTGCTTAAGATCAAATGTTAATATTCCCATCTTTTCAAGGTTAATCCATTCGATCATTTTACCTAGTTACAATCAATCTGGTCCACGGCAGACAGAGCAGTACTTGGATACTTAAAGTAGTAAGGAAAGTTAGATTTTTAAAAATTCTGCAGCTGTCCATGACACACTCTACATGGAACTTGTAAATAGGTACCAGGATCCAGATACCCACATCATGTCCACCCTCTGCCACTGTCCTTATGAGAGGGTGGGAGAAATTTATAATTATTCAAGTCAAGACTTCAATTACCAGAACATTTAAAAAAATATCCAAGTCCCATTTATATTGTCAAAATGTTAATTTAAAACCACTTTCCCCTATTCATTAAATCACCATATCCTGGAAATATATTCTGGCCTAGTTTAAAAATTATAAAATTAAAATCTTTAACATATCCCTATAATTTTTTTAAAGCTAAATTAATCATGGATTTTCCCTACCTTGTTAGTATGATTGGTGAGGTCTTTTTGAATTTCACTGAAAATTAGAATGTATAATAGCATAAATGGAAATTAAGTTCACCAAGTAAAACAAAATACTAAACATAAAGGTTATAAAATTCTAATATACTAGAAAAAACAGCAGGAGCCAAGGTGAAAGATTTGGAAGGAATTCCATCAATACTCTGCCAATTGTGGGGCAAGGTAGACATGTATTAAACTGTATTTTATTCTTCAGGTCTTCACTCTATGAAGGAAGAAACATTATGAAACTGGACTTTGTGATTTTTTTTGGAAGCAATAAAGAACTGGTCTCTTTCAGGTCAGCTTCAGCCAAATCTTAAGGGTTACAAGTTACCCAGAGCCTGGCAACAGTAACTTTTCTTCCTTGACCCAAGAAGGCAGAGTGCCAGAGGGAAATAGCAAAGAGTAGCACTATATAAACAGGGCAAGTGGCACAAGAGCAGAGGCAAGTTATATAACCAAAATATATTTTAAAATATGTTCATAACTCGTAACAACCTTTGCCTTTGGTTGGTTTCTTGTTTGGAGTATCAGTTGAAACAGTTAATTCAATATTATCTGGATCGCCTCCTTCCTCTTCAATAGCCTACATTAGAAAGAGAAGTTAATATGCTACACAATCTATCTAAACTTATTTTATAAAAACGAAAAAAAAATTAGCAAACCTCAAGCCTCAAGACATTAGAATTGCCAGTCATTTCATAAACCGACTTCAAAAAGAGCAATTAAACTACACAAGTGAGAGAAACTTTCACGGGGAAATATCATTAGGTATGAAAATCACATGGAGTTTTAAATTCTACCGAGTCGAGATAATTAAATATCACATATTATCATACTGAACAAAAGTAAATATTCTCAGCTGCAGAAAAGTTGCTAGCTATGAAAGCAAATAACTAAAAAGAGTTTTCCTGATTTCTAGAATGCAAACTTATTTCTCCTCTACTACAATTCCAACGCTCACTCAAATCAGAAAGATAATCAGGGATGAAAAAGCAGATTACTGCTCTAATGCAAAAACTGAAAACCCAGCGGAAAACAAACCCTCTCTCTTACCCACCCCTCAACTCCCACTACCAATTCCCCCCCAAGATGGGGAGGAAACGGTTGGGCACAATTAAACGGTAACTTCGCAGAAGTCACCAAAGTAACCAGTCCCTCCGAGGCCAAGAAATGCACGCGCTCACCACCGCTAAAGACTGGGGACCGAGCGCCTCCCGGGTCTCCACGATCGCCCTTGGGAGGCCGCGTCGGCCGTGGGCAGCCCTCGCAGCCTGGCGGGGACGTCCCGGGGGAGGCAGGGGCGCGCTCGGCTGCGACGGCCAGTCCCGGGCGGCTCGCGGGCCCCTCGCAGGCCCAGCTAGGCTCGCGGGGGCGGAGGCGCCGCGGGAGGGTCCTCACCCTCCTCGCGCGCGCGGGCGCCGCCCGGGGCCTCCCCACCGCGCAGCCCCACGGGCCCCGGCGGCTGCGGGCGGCCGGGGGCTGCGGCGGAAGTGGGGGCTCCGAGGCGCGGCCTAAGCTCCCCTTCCCGGACCTCGCCGGGCCTCACCTGCTTGAGTCGGGAAACGAGCACAGTCTTCACTCCGGTGATGTCTAAGTTCCGCCGCTTCAGCTCGGACTTGAGATCGATGACCCGCAGATCAGTGATCTTTTTACCTTCCGCCTGACCCGAGGCGGCCGAGGGTGCCACAGCACCGGTAGCGGCAGCCATTTTAGAAGAGCAGCGCGCTGCCGAGGCAGCGAGTGGGCTGCAGGGCGGCGGCAGCAGCGCCAACTTCGACCCAGGCCTCGGCGGCCGCCGGCGCCGCGCAGCGCTGCGCACAATGAGCCGCTGGCCCCGCCCCCTGTCCGCCACCCCAGCGCAACCTGCAGCCGCAGCCAGCACCCGGATGACGGGCGCGCGTGCGCACTGGCGCGGGGGACGGCGCCCGGCGCGCTCCGCGGAGCCGGCCGCGGCCACCTGGGCGGCGCGACCCCTTGCGTGGGCTGGGAGGTCAGGCACGTCCAACCGCACCAACGTCCTCTGCGCCGCCGTTCTCCCGCTGCTTCGTTAGCCATTTCCTGGCGGTGTCTGGAGTCTTGAGCAACAACAGTGTCAGGCACTTCACGGCATAGATAGTTCGTGCGTTACTCAACACAAACCGAGGGGCGTGTGCGCGCCTTGAACCTCGTCCAGGGAGATATTTTATCAGTCCTGCTGAATAATCGAAAAAAATGTGGCCAGTGTGCGCTAGCGAACTAGGTTCCCCGAGTTCCAATCAAAAGGCCAGAAAGAAACCGTAGGGCAGTTTTAGAAAATAAAGAATATAAAGGGCTCTAAGAGTTATAAGAATATAAAGGGCTGGCCTGGGTGACAGGTCCCACTAGCTGGCTCAGGGGAAAACATGCCTTCAGCCCAAAGAGGCTTAGTTTATCCCAGGGCTGTCCCCGCTCGCTGGAAAACCAGGACAACTTCCCCTCTGCATTGGCCTCAGTTTGCCAACCCCTCCGGTGGACCTGGGGGCGCAACACGAAATTGATCGCGGAATGAGGAAGTTTCTAAATACTTGTTTCCATTTTCATACTCTGTGTTCACTGTTTGCCCCCGCAAAATTTGGGATCCCAAGAACAATCACCATCTTCTTAGGAAGGACCGGCCTGTACAAGTGAGTACCTATTCGTAACTTTAGTCAGCATTATTTACGAAGCATAAGCATTTATGGAATAAAACAATTCTATAAATTCCATACACTGATTATGACGCACAATTAATTATACTGTCATTTTCTGGTTTTAAAATTTAAATTGATGAGGTCTGTCTCCCTTTATGTCGTTTTTTCTGATGGACTAATTAGATCAAAAGAAGAAAAACTGGACATAATGAAATAATACTTGACATTCTGGTAGTTCTTTACAGTTTATAATGTGCTTTGACATGCAATAACCCTCTTAATCCTTCTGAACTCTGTGGGGTAAATCTATGCGAGGCTTAGAGAGATTAAATGGCTTGTGCATGTTCACATAGCTGGTATGTGGCAGAACCGGTGCTCAAATCCAGGTCTCCTGATTCCAAGTCCAGCTCTGTCTCTACTATAACTTCATTCACAGTCAATAGAATTTTAGAATTCAAAGGATCTTTGGAAATCTGGCGCAGTCCTCTCTCTCTCTCTCAATGAAGATTTTTAGAAATTTATCCAGGGACCCACAACTAATTATTGGCCAAATTGACACTGAACCTAAGATCTCATTCCAGTGTCTTTCCCACTACGCCACCTGCCTTGTGTCCACTAGTGCCCACTGGCCCACCTTTGTGAATACAGGTGAATACTTGTAAAGAGCAGTTGTACTAACCAAAAACTAATGTGATAGTTAAAGTGAATGAGTTTTTCTTTGTCTTAAGAAAAAATGTAATAATGGAGTTATCTTTAAAAAGGAGATCTATGCCTTCTGATCTGATGCATTTGAGAAGGACACATCACCTGCCAAAATGCCAAGAATGTTTAACCCAAATCTCATCATGAGAAAACAATCAGACAATTGTAGGGCATTCAACAAAACAAAAGCTCTAGATTCTGCAAAAAAAAGCAGTATCATAAAAGTAAAAGTAGTAGAGCAGTTCTGAAATAAAGATCACTAAAGGGATTGAAAACTAAATGTCGTGTGATTGTTTGGATTCTGGATCAAAAAAAGCTACTAAATGAACAATTGGGAAATTTGAGACAATTGGGAAACCTGACTGTAAATTAGATTGCTTTATTGTACCAGTGTTAAATATCTGGAATGTTGTATCATGGTTATGTCGAATGTCTTGGTTCTTAGGACATACTTGCTGAGGTTCTTAGAAGTGAAGTATCTTTCTGTCTGCAATTTACTTTCAAGTGGCTTGGATGGGGAGAACAAATGTGGCAATATGTTACAAATCACTAAAGTAAGTGTAGCAAAATGTTAATAATTGAGGAAACAAATGTGGCAAAAATTTTAATGATTAGGAAATCTAGATGAAGGGCATAAGGTTGTTAATTGTATACTGTTTAAATTCTTTTTATAAGTTTGAAGCTATACATAATACATAAATCTAATTCTATGTGATAGAAAATAAAATGGAGGAAAAAATATTTTTTCATTTAACATCTAGAATATTTGATTTTGTCATTTAACCTATGATTTTTGGTTTTTGAAATTACTTATCTAAGTAATTCACCTTTATTTTTTTTTTAAGATTTTATTTATTTATTTATTTATTTTAAAGATTTTATTTAGTTATTAGAGAGAGAGAAGGCACAAGCAGGGGAGTGGGAGAGGGAGAGGGAAAAGCAGACTTCCCGCTGAGCAGGGAGCCCGATGCGGGGCTCGATCCCTAGATCCTGGGATCATGACCTGAGCCGAAAGCAGACGCTTAACCGACTGAGCCACCCAGGCACCCCAAAAGTATTTATTTATTTGACAGAGAGAGACACAGTGAGAGAGGGAACACAAGCAGGGGAAGTGGGCGAGGAAGAAGTAGGCTTCCCGAGGAGCAGGGAGCCTGATGCAGGGCTCGATCCCAGGACCCTGAGATCATGACCTGAGCCAAAGGCAGACACTTAACCGACTGAGCCGCTGAGGCACCCCAGTAATTCACCTTTAAATGGATGTTTCTTTAGTATATTTTTTCCTGAATCAAGAACACTACTTAAAAAGTAATAATAATCTGTATTTTATTGTAGAAAGCCTCTTGCCATTTACTGAATACTTTTGCACTCATTCTGGGCTTTGTTTTTGTTTTTATATAAGCTCATCGTTTAAGAAATATCTGTTGAATATTTACTATCTGCTAGGCTTGCCAGGTTCTAGGAAGATAATGATAAACCTGATCTATTTTGTTCACCATTGTGTGGGCTCCTAACACAATGTAGACTCTCAGTAATAAATTGCTTGAAGGAAAATAGACAGTGCTCTGAGAGCCTATAATAGGAAAATTTAACCCTTACAGGGTTAGATAGAATGATCTTTATTTTATGGACAAGAAACCTGAGGTTCAAAATGTCAATAACTGGTCCAAGAGTATAGAGTTAGTAAAAGGAAGATCCAGGATGATTTCAAATCCATTGCATTTTGTTGTTGTTGTTGTTACAATGTCTTGTTTTCCACCAAAGTTTATTTGCATTCCCAAAGAGAATTTTCTACCTTCCTCCTAATGCTAAGGCCCAATTTCTACTATTCACTCTGTTTTTTTTTTTGAGAGACCTTAGTCTCTGCTTACCATCTTCCTGTCCAGTATCATTGTTCCCTACCCTCACTTTCTAATAGGCTTTAAAAACTTTCTCATCTTGAAATATCTTTGCTTTGGCCAGATATTTACTATTGGCAGCCATTGAGATGTCGTGTCCTTCCCCTAATGGAAAGTGTATAGTTTCTGGTAATGACAGAAGAGGTAAATCAGATAAATGCCCCCCAAAAATAATAAAAATGCTTGACAAAATAGAAAGTTCAAACCTTTTCTTTTCTTATTTTCTGTGTCTTGTTATATTAATAACTGTGAGAGATGTGTTAAGAATTTCACAACAGGGGGAGATGAACCATGAGGGACTATGGACTCTGAGAAACAAACTGAAGTTTCTAGAGGGGAGGGGAGTGGGGGGATGGGTTAGCCTGGTGATGGGTATTAAGAAGGACACGTACTGCATGGAGCACTGGGTGTTATACGCAAACAATGAATCATGGAACACTACATCGAAAACTAATGATGTAATGTATGGTGACTAATATAACATAATATAATAAAATTTTTTTTAAAAATTAAAAAAAAATAATTTCTCAACAAGGGACGCCTGGATGGCTGTCAGTTAAGTGTCTGCCTTTGGCTCAGGTCATGATCCTGGGGTCCGGGGATTGAGCCCCATGTTGGGCTCCCTGCTCAGTGGGGAGCCTGCTTCTCCCTCTCCCTCTGCCTGCCGCTCCCCCTGCTTGTGCTCTCCCTCTCTCTCTGTCTCTGTCTCTCTCTCTCTGTGTGACAAATAAATAAATAAAATCTTTAAAAAAAAAAAAGAATTTCACAAGAATGTGGATTTGTTTGTAGAACTGTCAAATGTTACCTCATGTATTTTAAGACTTTGTTATTAGATGTATACAAATATACAGTTTTTACACCTTCATAATTAATTAAGTGAGCCTTTTATCTTTAGTAGTTTTTATTTTGCTTAAATGCTTTACCAGCTTTCTCTAGGGTAGTGTTTACAAAGTGTGTCTTTTTCCAAACTTTTGCCTTCAAGCTTTTTGCATGTTTTTAAAAAAAATTTATTTATTTATTTATTTATTTATTTATTTATTTATTTGACAGAGAAAGAGAAAGAGCACAAGCAGGGGGAGCGACAGGCAGAGGGAGAAACAGACTCCCCGCTGAGCAAGGAGCCTGATGCGGGGCTCGATCCCAGGACTCTGGGATCATGACCTGAGCCAAAGACAGACACTTAACCAACTGAGCCACCCAGGTGCCTTGCTTTCTGCATGTTTTTAATTTTTTTCTTTAAGTAGGCTCCATACCCAGTGTTGAGCCCAACATGGAGCCCAACATGGGGCTTGAATTCATGACTCTGAAATCAAGACCTGAGCTGAGATCAAGAGTCAGACGCTTAACTGACTGAGCCACCCAGGTGCCCCCTTTTGCATGTTTTTAAGATATGCTTTTCTAAGTAACATGCAGTTGTTGTTTTTAATCTAGACTGACAATCATTTATCTGAAATATTTAATCCATTAACAAAATGTTATTACTTTTAGGTTTAGATGTATTATGGTTCTCCAGAGAAAACTTGAACCAATAGGAGACATATTTGTGTGTGTGTGTGTGCGCGCTTGCGCACACGTGCGTGTGTGTGTGTGTGGAGAGAGATTGTATGTATATATATAATCTCACACAGTTATGGAGGCTAAGAAATCCCAAGATCTTCCATCTGCAATCTGAAGTTCTGTCCTGATGTATGGTTTTAAAAAATGTATCCTACTTGGGTTTTGTCGAACTTCTTGAATCTATGGATCAAGATTTCCTGGTGCACCTGGCTGGCTCAGAAGTTAAGCATCCAACTCTTGATCTCAGCTCAGGTCCTGATCTCGGGGTCCTGAATTCAAGCCCTGGGTTGGGCTCCATGCTGGACATGGAGGCTACTTAAAATAATAATAATTTTTAAAAAAAGAAGTAAAAGAAGATTTCCTGGCCTTACACCCAGGAAAGTCAGTGGTGTAATTCCAGCCAAAGTCTAAACGCCTGAGAACCAGGGGAGCCAATGGTGTAAATCCCAGCACCAGGGCAGAAGGTTAATGTCCCAGCTCAAGCAGGGTCACTTGATGATTTGAGGGTCAGCCCTCAGGTTTGTCTCTCCTCAAAGATCATATTAGAAGAATATTATCATGACCTTGGATTAGGGAAAAAACTATAAGGATACAAAAGCACTGGGACGCCTGTGTGGCTCAGTCGGTTAAGCCTCTGCCTTCGGCTCAGGTCGTGATCCCAGGGTCCTGGGAATGAGCCCCGCATCAGGCTCCCTGCTCAGCGGAGAGCCTGCTTCTCCCTCTGCCTGCCGCTCCCCTTGCTTGTGCTCCCTCTGACAAATAAAGAAAATCTTAAAAAAAAGAAAAAGGGATACAAAAGCACTGACTACAAAGGAAAAAAATGATGTATTTGGCGACATTAAAATTAAGAATTTCCACTTATCAGAAGCTACCATTAAGAGAATAGAAGGGAAGCCATGGAGTGAGAGATATTTGTAACACATATAACCAATGGTGGGTACATAACCATAATCTACAAAGAACTCCTACAAATTAAGACACCAATTCAGTGGGAAAAAAATAGTCAAGTCTTTTTTTTTAAGATTTTATTTATTTGTGGGGCGCCTGGGTGGCTCAGTCATTTAGCATCTGCCTCTGGATCAGGTCATGATCCCAGGGTTCTGGGATCAAGTCCCGCATCAGGCTCCCTGCTCGGCGGGAAGCCTGCTTCTCCCTCTCCCACTCCCCCTGCTTGTGTTCCCTCTCTCGCTGTCTCTCTCACTGTCAAAAAAGAAATGAAAATCTTAAAAAAAAAAAAAAAAGATTTTATTTATTTGTTTGAGAGAGAATGTTGGGGGAAAGAGCAGAGGGAGAGGGAGAGGCAGACTCCCCCCTGAGCAGAGAGCCTGACACAGGGCTCCATCCCAGAGCCCTGAGATCATCACCTGAGCCGAAGGCAGGCGCTTAACTGACTGAGCCACCCAGGCACCCCAAAAATGGTCAAGTCTAAAAACATACTACACCAAAGAGAAAAGTCAGATGGCATGCACACACAAACACACACAATCTCATTAGTAATCAGGAAATTATATATTAAAACTACAATGATATCTCTTTATACCCCAGCATAATGCCTAAATCAGAGAAACTAACAATACCAAGTGTTGGCAAAGATGTGGAGTAATTGGAACTGGGATTAAGTGGGAGTAAAAATGGATACAACTACTTTAGAAAACAGTTTAGAATTATCTAATAAATTTACAGAACCACATATCTTTTGACCCAGAAATTCACTCTTAAGTATATAGTTTATGGGAAAACAAATACACATAGCAGCAGTATTTGTAATAGCCCCAACCTAGAAACCCAACAAATGTCAGTTAATAGTAGAATGGGTAAGGGTGCCTAGGTGGTTCAGTGGGTTAAGCATCTGGCTCTTGGTTTCAGTTCAGAAAATGATCTCTGGGTCAAGGGATCAAGCCCCGCATAGGGCTCAGCAGTCAGTGCACAGTCTGCTTGTCTCTCTCCCTCTGTTCCTCCCCCTGCTCATATTCTCTCTCCTCCTCTCTCTCTCAAATAAATAAATAAAATCTTTAAATAAATAAATAGAAGACCATAGTGCGTATATATACCTATGCCTCCAGGAAGCCAGACACAAGCCTCCAGCCCAGACACTAGAAGGCAGAAGCATCCAACACACATGATCTCAGATAAACAGCCCCCCACAGCTCAAGCTGAACTTAGACACCTGGGTATTTCCCCTGAGGGGCTGCACTGTTCCTGGAGGTACTGCAATACCAGGTCGATACGTGGAGTGGACAATTTCCTCTTCCATCTCCCTGCTCCAAAAATCCATTTAATATATTGTCCTCAGAGGACGTATCATATATTAAACTGAAAAGAGCAAATACTACACTTGATCTTAGCCAAAAGGCCGAGAAGTGATTGCTTAATTTTTTTTTGTTTTAAAATAATTATAAACTCACAGGAAATTACAAAAATAGTACAGAGTGTTCCCATGACCCCTTCATCCAGTTTCTCCAAATCATTACACCTCTTGTAACTATACTACAATATCAAAATCGGGCACTGATATTGGTACAATGGGTGTGTATATTTCTATGCTATTTTTATCTCATACAAAGATTCTTGATACACTTCAATGAAGACCCAGAACTATTCCATCACACAAATATCTCCCTGTGCCACTTCTTTATAGTCACACCCACTCCTTTCTCCCGCCCCCACAAGCCTAACCCCTGGCAACTACTAATCTATCCTCCATCTCTATAATTTTTTCACTTGAAGAATGTTACACAAATGGAATCATAGAATATGGGACCCATTGAAATTGTCTTTTTTTTACTCACCATAAATCCCTAGAGATCCAAGCTGTTGCATGTATTTATAGTTTGTTCCTTTTTGTTGCTGAGTAGTTTCCCATCATATGAACGTACCACAGTTTGGTTTTTGTGTGAACTCTAGTCATTTCTCTGGGACAAATGCCCAGGAGCGTGAATGGCATGTCAAAAACAAAAGCTTAGTATCCCTGATATAAAAAGAGCTTCCAATAGTAGAGAACAAAAAGTCATGTTGTATGTATGTTTCGTTTTTTAATAAACTTCCAAACTCTTCTGGTGTGGCTTTACCATTTTATATTTCTACCAGCAATTTATAAGACATCTAGGTTTTCCATATTCTTGCCAGTGTTTGGTATTTTCACTTTTTAAAATTTTAGCTGTTTTATTAAGTATGTAATAATGTGTCATCAAAAGTTGGGACTTTTAATAACTAAAGGGAATCAATGTCTAATACCAGGATACATTCCAAATGGATTAGTATTTAAATATAAGAGATGAAATCAGTCCTGGAAGAGAACACTGGTGAATTCCCAGGTCCTGGCAACCATTGATCTGATTTCTGTTACTATAGTTTTGCCTTTTCCAGTTTACCATATAAATGGAATCATATAGTATGAAGCCAGTTGATGGGCTCAAATTTGAGTTGTTTTTAATTTTAATATTATGAATAAAGCAGCTGTAAACATTAACATACCAGTACTTGTGTAGACATATGTTTTCATTTTGAGGTGGGGGTAGATACCAAAAAGGGGTAGTATGGTAATTGTATGTTTAACTTCAGGAGAAACTGCCAACCTGTTTTCTAGATATGCTATTTTGCATCCCCACCAGCAATATCTGAGGGTTTCAGTTGCTCTAAATCCTTATTAGGACTTAATATGAATATGGACAGTCTTTTTCATTTTAACCATTTTAGTAGTTATGTAGTGTTGTTGTTTTAATTTACATTTCTGTAATGACTAATGACTTTGAATATGTTTTCATGTGCTAATTTGCCATCAGTATGTGATGAAGTGTTCAAATCTTTTTGTTGTTGTTCATTTAAAAAATTGGGTTGTCTCACTATTACTAGGTTTTAATGGTTTTTTTTAATACTATGCATATAACTCCTTTTTTATATATGTGTCTTTTGAATATTTTCTCTTGGTTTCTAACTCATACCATCGTTTTATGAGGGATACTTTCAAATGTCAGGACTTTTAAACTTTAAGGAGGTCCAGTCTGTCATTTTTTTTCATGATTCATGCTTTTTGCATCTTAGCTAAGAAACATTTGCCTAACCCAAGGTCACAAAGATTTTGTCTGATATCTTCTCCTAAAAGTGTTGTATTTTTTTTTAAGGTTTTATTTTTTTAAGTAATTTCTGCACCCAATGTGGGGCTCAAACCTACAACCCTGAGATCAAGAGTCGCATGCTTCACCAACTGAGCCAACCAGGTGCCCCCTCTTAAAGTATTAAGTTTTAGTTCTTAAGCCTCTGATCCATTTTGAGTTAATTTTTTATATGGTGTGAGGTAACAGTCAAAATTCGTTTTAATGTGCAAGTATAATTGTCTCATCACCGTTTGTTGAAAAAACTATTCTTTCCTTCTTGAATTATCTTGGCAACATTGTTGAAACTCAGTTGATCTAGGATGCCTGGGTGGCTCAGTCAGTTAAGCGTCTGCCTTCAGTCAGATCATGATCCAGGGGTCCGGGGATCTAGTCCCATGTTGGGCTCCTTGCTCAGCAGGGAGCCTGCTTCTCCCTCTGCCTGTCGCTCCCCCTGCTTGTGCTCTCTCTCTCTGACAAATAAATCTTTTTTTCTTTTTTTTCAGAGAAAGAAACTCAGTTGATCTATTTCTGGACACCATTGTGCTCCATTGAGCTACGTGTCTATCCTTACAGGATCACCAGACTGTCTTGGTTATTGTAGCCTTATAATAACTCTTGAAATTAGATAGTGTAAGTCCCCAAATTTATTCTCCTTTTTGAAAATCATTTTGCTCTTTGAGATCCTTGACAGAGAGAGCACAAGCAGGTGGAGAGGCAGAGGGAGAGGGAGAAACAGACTCCCTGCTGAGCTGGGAGCCCGACATGGGGCTCAATCCCAGGACCTGGAGATCATGACCTGAGCTGAATGCAGACACTTCACCATCTGAGTCACCCAGGAGCCCTGGATGTTGAATTTTGTTAAATAATTGTTCTGTGTCTATTGGATGATCATATGGTTTTTCCTTTTTAGTCTTTGATATGGTTAACTAAATTGATTGGTTTTTGCATATTGAGTCAACCTTGCTCTCTTTTGGTAAACTCCAATTGGAAAATTAAAATTTTCCTAAAAATTATTTTTGTTCCATAAATTATATATTATTCTTCTAAAGATTGCTGGATTATATTAATATTTTGTTAGGGTTTTTCTTTGAGTAAACTCTACCCACAATGTGGGGCTCAAACTCATGGCCCTGAGATTAGGGGTCATGTGCTCTATCACTGAGCCAGCCAGGCACCCCATTGTTAGGGATTTTTTAATCTATTTTTATGGGATATGAAGTTTTCTTTCTTGTAATGTTTTTATCTGCTTTTGATGTCAAGGTAATGCTGGTCCCACAAAATGATTTGGGAAATGTTTCTTTATCTTGTATTTTTGCTAAAGTATATATAGAACTAGTATCATGTTTTCCTTAAATGTTAGGCAGAGTTCCTCATTGAAGCCCTCCAAATCTAGAATTTCTTTTGTGTGTGTGGGGGGGGGGGAAGTTTTTAAGTACAAAATCAATTTCTTCAAGATATGTGACTCTTCGGGTAGTTTATTTCTACTTGAGTGAGCTTTGGTAATTTGTGTTTTTTGAGGAATTTGTCCCATTCACAAAGTTATCAAAGTTTCACATAAGGTTGTTCCAAGTGGAAAGAGAATTTCTGTTCTTCTAAGAGACAAGCTAATGTAAAGTGCCTTTTTTTGTCATAACATTTTAGGTTGGCATGGAGATTAAAGGTTTGTTAAGTTGTATTGTCAAAAATGTGTTGTCAATATATCCTCATGCATTGCTGACTGGACTGTAAATTCACCTGTATGGAGATCAATTTGAAAACATATAACAAAATTACAATGCACGGACCCTTTGGCCCAGAAATTCTACTCATAGGTAATAATGCATTCTTGTAGGTAATAGCACACTTACATGAAATAACATATGCACCAAGATATTTACTGTGGCATTATTTACAATAGCAAAATTGATGGAAATAATCTAAAAATTCATCAGTGGTATGGTTATATAGCAGAATGCTCAGTACATATTTATAAAAATGATGGATCAATGCATATACTACTATGGAAAGATCTACAGGATCTTTCTTAAAAATCAAACAGAACTAGACACTGGAAGATAGTTTGAATGGTATGCTATAATTTGTAAGGGAAAAATAATGTGTATAATTACGTATGTAAACATCTAGACGTATCTGGAAGAATACACAAGAAACTGTTAATAGTTGCTTCATCGAGGTATAATTTTGTTTTAGTCCCTTTGGGCTGCTATAAGAAAACCACCATAGACTGAGTGGCTAAGAAAGAACAGAAATTTTTTTCTCACTTTTCTGGAGGCTCAAGTCCAAGATCAAGGGGCCAGCAGATTCAGTGTCTGGTGAGGTCAGAAAGGATGAAGAAAGCTCTCTGGAGCCTCTTTTATAAGAGCATTAATCCTATTCATGAGGACTCTGCTTACATATGAATGGGGGGGACACAAACATTCAATCTATAGCAGATTTGCATACCATTTAAACTATACAATTCAACGATTTTTTGTAAATTGACAAAGTTGTACAACTGCCCTCATAATCCAGTTTTAGAACATTCTATCACACCAAAATAATCCCTCATGCCCATTTGAAGTCACCCTTGTTCCCACATCCCAGCCCTAGGCAACCACTAATATACTTTATATTTTTATAGATTTGCCTTTTCTGGACATTTCATATGAATGAAATTATACAGCATGTGTTATGCATCTAGGTTCTTTGAGATTTATCCATTTTGTAGCCTGTATCGGTTGTTTGTTCCTTTATACTGCTGACAGTGATCCATTATATAGATATAACTACCACATTATGGTTATCTCTATGCTAGTTGATAGACATTTGGATTGTTTCCAATTTAAACTATTATGAATAATGCTGCTATGAACATTTGTGTAAAAGTCTTTGTTTGTACTTGTTCTCATTTTCTTGGATAGACATCTAGGAGTGGAATTGCTGGGTTTTATTGTAAATTTGTTTAATTTCTAAGAGACTGCCATAGTAGCTGTACCATGTATATACCCATCAGCAGCATATGAGGGTTCTATTTCTCCATATCTTTTCCAACACTTGTTATGGTCTGTCTTTTTTATTATAACCGTACTAGTGGGTGTGAAGTGGTATTTTGTTGACATTTTAATTTGCATTTCCCTGATGATTAATATGTTGAGCATCTTTCCATGTGCTTATTCCAGCCATTCATATATCTTCTTTTGTAAAATATCTATTCAAATCTTTGTCCATTTATAATTGGGTTGTTTGGGGGTTTCTTGTAAATTTCTATTACTACTTTTTCTATTTATGGGATTTCTTTCTTTTTTTTTTTTTTAAAGATTTTATTTTATTTATTTGACACAGAGAGAGACAGCTAGAGAGGGAACACAAGCAGGGCTAGTGGGAGAGGGAGAAGCAGGCTCCCGGCCGAGCAGAGAGCCCGATGTGGGGCTCGATCCCAGGACCCTGGGATCATGACCTGAGCGGAAGGCAGACGCTTAACGACTGAGCCACCCAGGCGCCCCTATTTATGGGATTTCTAATTGTATTTTGTATCCATCTATTCTTGTTTTATTTCTGTTTTATAATTTCTTGTTATTTTTCATAAACAAATGTTACTTCTTCATTGATCTCTTTGAGGATCTTCAACATAATTATATTTTCTTCAGTTTTTATGGAAAATTTCAAACATAGACAAAAGTGGAAAAAGAGTATAGTGAACATTCATGAATTCATCACCCAAATTAATATGTCTCCCATCTCTTTTGTAAGGTTGGTTCTTTAGAAAACCTTGTCTTTGGTTACTCAAGACATAACTATTAAAACCCTTCTCACATGTAACAAGTTTCCCCATGTGCATGGTACTGTAGGAATAGTATTGCTTCTCTATGTCATGCAATAACTGATCTCTTTATGACTAGTAGCAGAGTGTTCTAAAATCCATGGTCTTTGTCTTACCCAGTCTTTGGATTTCAGATAAGCTATAAATACCCATAGGACAGGAGGGGATGATATTCAGGAGGTTTTACATATAGAAGAACCCTCTTGCAAAGCTTGTGTCTTGACTTGGTGAGAGAGCACATGGTCCTAAACCTCCTAGAAGATTTTTGTAGTAAGAGATTATGGGAGATTATTATTACCAGACTCACACTTTGGCTTCTGTATCAGCCTCCCTCTCATATGTTTACTTTTAGTTGAGCTCACCTCCTTTCTTTTTTTAAAATTAATTAATTAATTAATTAAAGTAATCTCTACATCCAGTGTGGGGCTTGAACTCACAACCTTGAGATCAAGAGTCAGAGGCTCTACCAACTGAGCCAGCAAGGCACCCCAAACTCACTTCCTTCCTTCCTTCCTTTCTTCCTTCCTTCCTTCCTTCCTTCCTTCTTTCTTTCCTTTCTTTTTAAGATTATTTATTTTAGAGAGAGAGAGAGAGAGAAAGAGAGCAGGGTGAGGGGCAGAGGGAGAGGGAGAGAGAAAACCTCAAGCAGACTCCCTGCTGAGCGTGGAGCCTGACATGGGCCTCAATCTCAGGACCCTGAGATCATGACCTGAACCAAAAGCAAGAGTCAGATGCTCAACCAACTGAGCCACCCAGGCACCCCTCACCTCCTTTCTTAAAGAGTTATGGATCTCACTGTGCTATAGGTCACCCCAGCTTCCTTTCCTTCACGAAACTCACTATGGTAATTATTGTAGGGATGTTGTTAAGAATGATTATTTTCAAACAGTGTCCCTTTAATGATAATATTTCTTTCAGGTTTCAATATAAGGAAAATTTCTGCTTCTTCTGAGACATATTACCGTAATGACTCTTGTGAATCTTGTAACTGATTATGTTTACTTATTGGCTTTGACTGAAAGGAATCTAAAGCTAAACTTGTGGCTCACATCTAAAAATTGTCCAGGATTCTATGGTATGTATTTCTTGTGTCCTCTCATAATTGTTTCAGGCTGAATTTTGCTATCCTCCCGTGTCATTGTTTTTCTAAAATGTTAATCTTTTTAAATTTCTACCCTGATATTATTTGTATTCATGTAAGCTATCACAAATACAATTAGAGAATAGGGATGGGAATGTTTGCACACACACAAGAGATGGTTTGTTTAAAGTGGCACTTGTAGCAAGGAATTAATGAGTACTTTACATCTTAATATATAGTCATAGTTTCAGATTCTTAGATTGCATCTCTAAGCTTATTTTCTCATCATTAAGACAGGTTTTTGTTGCACAGTCCAAAAATGGAGCGGTGGAAAATATTCATTCTACAACAACAAAAATATTTTTAATGTGAAACAACTTTTGTCTTTGTGTGCTCCTTGTTTTAACACATAATATTGACTGGGCAAGTAATGAAACTCCTATATAATTTTCTCACTTAAAATGTGAATAAAGCCTAAATTACTTACTGATCAATTCAAAGAGGTGGTACCTCTTAGATGAAAAGACACAGTTGATTATTACTACCAACTAAGTTGCTAATAGGATATTGGACAAGTTATTTAATCTCTCTAGGGTTTACTTTCCTCTAGTGGGAAATAGGATGACTGAATTAGATGATCCTTAAGACCCATTGCATCTCTTAAACATTCATACAGAGATGAGTAAAACAAAGGACTTATCCTTTACAAGGTCACAGTAGAGTGAGAGACAAAAGGGTAAATGGATTAAATAAAATATCATAAGTGCTCTAATAGTGGTTATAAACATAAGTTTATTGATACAAAGGAGGGAAACATGGACTCTAATTGCAAAGCTAAAGGTAGATTCAGAGTTTATGACCTTCACTTTGTTTTTGTGTTAGGGGAAAAGGTGTTAGTCTTTTACTATTAACTCTGATATTAGCTGAAGGTTTTTTAAAGATGCCTTGTTTTAGAATGATTTAGAATTTTTTTTCCCATTCTTAGTTTGCTGTAAGTTATCATGAAAGGGTGTTGAATTTTGTCAAGTGATTTTTTTTAATCTTTAGAGATGATCACTTTTCTTTTTTTAGTGTGATATGATGAATTACATTAACTGATATCTTATTAAACCAACCATGTATTCCTGTGATAAAATACACTTGTTCATGATATATTATCCATTTTTATATATGGCTAGATTTGATTTACTAAAATTTTGTTAAAGATTTAGACATCTACGTTCATGAGGGTTGTTGGTCTAAATTTTCTTTTAATATTTTTGCTCTTGGTTTTAGGGTAATGCTGGCCCCATAAATGAGTTGAGATGTATTCACTTTTGTATTATCTACAAGAGTTTGTGTAGGATTGGTATTCTTTCTTCCTTAAGCATTTTATAGAATTCACCAGAGAAGTCATCTGGCCCTCAAGTTTTCTTTAGGGAATTTCTAAAACAATGAAGTCCATGTATGGATCTGAAGTGATGTCCTTTTTCTCATTCCTGATGTTGGCAATTTATTTCTTCTCTCTTTTATTAATCCTTAAATAGTCTGGTTAGTGGTTTATCTGTATTACTGATACTCTTAAAGAACCAGGTTCCACTGATTCCTATACTTTTGTTTTCTCATTGATTTCTGCTATTTTTGTGGGTTTTGTTGTTTTGTGTATGTGTGTTTGTTTTCATCTTTTGGCCCCTTTTCCCATTTCTCTCATCCTCCCAACCCCTGCCTTTGGCAACCACCAATCTGTTCTCTGTATCTATGAGCTTGTTTTTGTTTGTTTCTTTCTTTAGATTACTCATATAAGAGAGATTATATAGTATTCATCTTTCTCTGACTTATTTCATTTAGCATAATGCAGGCAAAGGTTCATCTGTTGTCACAAATGGCAAGATTTCCTTTTTTTGTATGTGCTAATAATATTCCATTGTGTATATATACTGCAATGTCTTTATACATTCATCTGTCAGTGGACATTTAGGTTGTTTCCACATCTTGGCTACTGTAAATAGTGCTGCAGTGAACATGAGGATACATATATCTTTTCAAGTTGTTGTTTTTATTTTCTTTGGATAAATACCCAGAGGTGGAGTTGCTCGATCATATATGTTAGTTCCATTGTTAATTTTCTTAGGAACCTCTGTACTGTTTCCCATAATGGCTGTACCAATTTATATTCCTACCCACAGTGTACAAGGGTTCCCTTTTCTCCACATCCTCTCCAGCACTTGTTATTTCTTGTCTTTTTATACTAGTCATTCTGACCGATGTGAGGTGATATCTTATTATGATTTATTTGCATTTTCCTGATAAATTAGTGATGTTGAGCATCTTTGCATTTGTCTGTTTGCCATCTGTATGTCTTCTTTGGAGAAGTGTGTATTCGGGTCCTCTGTTCATTTTTTTCATTGCATTGTTTGGGGGTTTTTTGCTATTGAATTGTATGTGTATTTATGTATTGTGGATATTAACCCCTTATCAGTATATACAATTTGCAAATATTTCCTCCCATTCAGTAGATTGATTTTTTATTTTTATTTATTTTTAAAGATTTTATTTATTTATTTGAGAGAGAGAGAGCGTGTGTGAGTGCATGTAAGGAAGCAGGGAGAGGCAGACGGGGAGGTAGAAAGAATCTGAAGCACACTCCACACTGAGCACAGAGTCCCAGGTGGGGCTCAGTCCCACAACCGGGAGATCATGACCTGAGCCGAAACCAAGAGTTGGATACTTAACCAACTGTGCCACTGAGGCACCCCCTTTTTATTTTGTTGATTGTTTTCTTTGCTGTTCAGAAGCTTTTTAGTTTTTATGTAATCTCACTTGTTTATTTTTGCTTTTGTTACTTTTACTTTCAGTGTCAGATTTTAAAAATCATCACCAAGACCTATATTAAACTTACCACCAATGTTTTCTTTTTTTTTTATTATGTTATGTTAATCACCATACATTACATCATTAGTTTTTGATGTAGTGTTCCATGATTCATTGTTTGCGTATAACACTGAGTGCTCCATGCAGAACGTGCCCTCTTTAATACCCATCACCAGGCTAACCCATCCCCCCACCCCCTCCCTTCTAGAACCCTCAGTTTGTTTCTCAGAGTCCATAGTCTCTCATGGTTCATCTCCCCCTCTGATTTCCCCCCCTTCATTTTTCCCTTCCTGCTATCTTCTTCTTTTTTTTAACATATAATGTATTATTTGTTTCAGAGGTACAGGTCTGTGATTCAACAGTCTTACACAATTCACAGCATTCACCATAGCACATACTCTCCCCAATGTCTATCACCCAGCCACCCCATCCCTCCCACCCCCCCCACCACTCCAGCAACCCTCAGTTTGTTTCCTGAGATTAAGAATTCCTCATATCAGTGAGGTCATATGATACATGTCTTTCTCTGATTGACTTATTTCGCTCAGCATAATACACTCCAGTTCCATCTACATCGTTGCAAATGGCAAGATTTCATTCCTTTTGATACCACCAATGTTTTCTTATAGGAGTTTTATGGTTTCAGGTCTTATGTTCAAATCTTTAATCCATTTTTAATTTATTTTTGTGTATGGTGTAAGATAGTGTTCTAGTTTTATTCTTTTGCATGTGGCTATTCAGTTTTCCCAACATCATTTATGGAAGAGACTATCTTTTCCCCATTGTATATTCTTGACTCCTTTGTTCTAACTTAATTGACCATATATTTGTGGGCTTATTTCTGGGCTCTCTATTCTGTTCCATTGATCTATGTGTCTTTTTATACCAATACCATACTGTTTTGATTACTATAGCTTTCTAAGTTGACCCTTGAACATGAGCTTGAACTGCATGGATTCACTTATATGCAGTTTTTTCTATACAGTATAGTATTGTAAATGTATTTTCTCTTCCTCATGGTTTTCTTTTTCTTTTTTTTTTTTTAAGATTTTATTTATTTATTTCACAGAGAGAGACACAGCGAGAGAGGGAGCACAAGCAGGGGGAGTGGGAGAGGGAGAAGCAGGCTTCCTGCTGAGCAGGGAGCCCGATGTGGGGCTCGAACCCAGGACCCTGGGATCATGACCTGAGCCGAAGGCAGATGCTTAACGACTGAGCCACCCAGGTGCCCCCTCATAGTTTTCTTAATAACATTTTTTTCTCTAGCTTACTTTATTATAGTAGTACAGTATATAATACATATAACATACACAATATGTGTTAATTGTTTATATTTTCAGTAAGACTTCCTGTCAACAGTAGGCTATTAGTAGCTAAGTTTTGGGGAGTCCAAAGTTATACATGGATTTTTAACTGCCTGGGAATTGGTGCTCCTAACCCCTGTGTTGTTCAAGGAGCAACTGTAATAGAGTTTGAAATCAAGGAGCATGATGCCTCCAACTTTGTTCTTCATTCTCAAGATTGCTTTGGCTATTCTAGATCTTTTGTGACTCCATATAAATTTTAGGATTGTGAAAAATGCCATTGGAATTTTTTTCTCTTTTTTTATTATTATGTTATGTTAATCACTATACATTACTTCATTAGTTTTTGATGTAGTGTTCCATGATTCACTATTTGCATATAACACCCAGTGCTCCATGCAGAACGTGCCCTCTTTAATACCCATCACCAGGCTAACCCATCCTCCCACCCGCCATTGGAATTTTGATCAGGATTTCATTTAATCTATAGATTGCTTTGGGTAGTATGGACATTTTAACAATACTAGTTCTTCCACTTCATGAGCATGGAATATCCTTCCACTTAAATTGTGTCCGCCTCAATTTTTTTCTTTAATCTCTTGTAGTTTCCATATAGAAGTCTTTTACCTCCTTGGTTAAATTTATTCCTAGGTATATTATTCTTTTTGATATAACTGTAAATTGGATTGTTTTCTTCATTTCTTTTTCTGATAACTTGTAATTAGTGTAAAGAAATGCAACTGATTTTTAGGTATTGATTTTGTATCCTACAACATTACTGAATTCTTTTATTCTAACAGTTTTCTGATAGAGTCTTTAGGATTTTCTATATACAATATCATGTCATCTGCAAATAGTGACAGTTTTACTTCTTCTTACCAATTTAGATGCCTTGTGTTTATTTTTCTTGCCTAATTACTGTGACTAGGTCTTCTAATACAATGTTGAATAAAAGTGTTGGAGTGAACACCCTTGTTTGGTTCCTGAACTTAGAGCTTTTCCACTGAGTATGATGATCGCTGTGGGCTTGTTGTATATGGGCTTTATTATATTGAGGCACATTCCCTCTATACCCACTTTGTTTAGAGTTCTTTTTATCATAAGTGGATGTTGAATTTTATCAAATTCCTTTCCTGCATCTATTGAGATGATCATATTTTTCTCCTTCTTTTTGTTAATGTGGTATATCACATTGACAGATTTGCAGATGTTGAGCCATCCTTATATTGCTGAATAAATCCTGCTTGATCATGGCATGTAATCCTTTTAATGTATTGTTGAATTTGATTTGCTAATATTTAATTGAGAGTTTTTGCTTTTATGTTCACCAAGGATATTGGCCTGTAATTTTCTTTTTTGTGGTATCCTTGTCTGGTTTTGGAATCAGGATAATGCTGGCCTCATAAGATGAATTTGGAAGAGTTCCCTCCTATTCTACTTTTGGAAGAGTTTGAGAAGAATTGGTATTACTCATTCTTTGTTTGGTAGAATTCACCCATGAAGCCATCTGGTCCTGGATTTTGTTTGTTGGAAGGTTTTTGCTTTATTGATTCTATTTACTTTTTAGTAATTGGTTTGTTCAGATTTTTTAATTTCATGATTCAGTCTTGGTAGGTTGTATGTTTCTAGGAATTTATCCATTTCTTCTAAGTTGTGCATTTTTTTCTATTATTTTTGTTTTCCATTTCATTTCTGCCTTATTTTTCTTCTGTCTGAAATATGAAAAGTTTATTTTGTTTCTCATAATTTATTTTGTTTTCCAGAGTTTATATTATTTTTTAAAAGATTTTATTCATTTGAGAAAGAAAGAGAGAGAGAACACGAGCTGGGCAGGGGCAGAGGGAGAGGGAGAAACAGACTCCCCACTGAGCAGGGAGCTTGATGCAGGGCTTGACTCCAGGACCCCTAGATTATGACCTGAGCTGAAGGTAGACACTTAACCATCTGAGCCACCCAGGCACCCCACCAGAGTTTATATTATGTATAAACATAGGGGCGCCTGGGTGGCTCAGTCGTTAAGCATCTGCCTTCAGCTCGTGTCATGATCCCAGGGTCCTGGGATCGAGTCCTGCATCAGGCTCCCTGCTCCACTGGAAGCCTGCTTCTCCCTCTCCCACTCCCCCTGCTTGTGTTTCTGCTCTCGCTATCTCTCTCTCTCTCTGTCAAATAAATAAATAAAATCTTTAAAAAAAAAAAAAACATAATAACATAGTACATAGACATAACAGATCTAAGATGATTTCTGTAAGTAAAATTTCAAGCACAATGTCCTGAACACAATTAAAGATGAAGAAGCACACACACGGGCGCCTGGGTGGCCCAGTTGTTAAGTGTCTGCCTTCGGCTCAGGTCATGATCCCAGGGTCCTGAGATCAAGCCCCGCATCAGGCTCCCTGCTCGGCGGGAAGCCTGCTTCTCCCTTTCCCACTCTCCCTGCTTGTGTTCCCTCTCTCGCTGTCTCTCTCTGTTAAAAAATAAATAAAATCTTTAAAAAAAAAAAAAAGCGCACACACACACACACACACACACACACACACACAAAAGATGAAGTACACAAAGAGACAAGGTGCTATGAGTTAAAATGAGCAGGAAAACCAAACGGAAGGAAACAATTCACAGGGACTCCAGAAATTGTAATTATCAGGCACAGAGTTTGTAAGACAACTATGATTATTGACAAAAATCAAACTTGAGGACACCTGGATGGCTTAGTCAGTTAAGCATCCAACTCTTGATTTCGGTTCAGGTCATGATCTCAGGGTTATGAGATTGAGCCCCACATTGGGCTCTGTGCTGGGTGTGGAGCCTATTTAAGATTCTCTCTCTCCCTCTCCCTCTGTCCCTCCTTCTCTCTTAAGAAAAAAAAAAGTGATATAGCAGATGTGGGGAAAAAATAGAAATTCCAGAAGTGAAAATATATAATACCAAATTTTAAAAAATGGTTTAGTGTATTAGTCACAATTGAAGAGAGAATTAGGTGACTAGAATAAATTTCAGAAGAAACTATCCAGAATGAAACTGGGAGCAATTAGATATTGTATAAATAATACATTGTTTTATTATTTATTTATTATATTATTTATTGCTAATAAATAATATATTATGTAAATAATACAATATAAAGAGCCCGAGACCTATCACCTGACTGCAGTGAGAGGATCTAACATATTTAGTTGGAGTCCCAGAAGAGAAAGAGAAGAAATGGATCTGAGGCAATATTCTGAAGACATGATTGCTGATAAACCACTAATTCAAGAAGCCTTACAAAGCCGAAGCTGAATATATAAAGATAAATCCTCATCTAAACACATAACAATGAAACTTTAGTAAATCAAGACAAAGAGAAAAATGTTGAAATAGCTAGAAGACAGACAGATTAGCTTTGAAGAATCTAATTAAACTCACCACTGACGTCTCAATGATGCAAGCTTCAAAAGACAGCAAAATGATGTCTTCATGGTACTGTGGAAAATAACTATCATCCTAGAAATACTTCAATAATGAAGGCAAAATTAATACATTTTAAAGGAAAGTAAGACATTGTCAATAGGGGATAAGCATTACAGAATATAAATTGCTCGTCATGCAGAAGGAAATCTTGAAAGATCAGATGCAGAAAGCAATGGTGACCAAAGAAAATGATAATTATGATGATAAATCTAAATCACACTGACTCTGAAAATAGGGGGTGTGAACAAATACTAATGTCTTATGGCATTTAAGTGATACAGTTATAATACATAATAAAACATTGTAAATAATGTGTGTGCATGTGTCTGGGGGTGGTGTATGTGGTAAATGTTAAACTATTTATGGATTCTTCCCCAGGAGGATAATAAAGGTAACAATATTAGGTTTTGTTAAGTAAGGATTACTTTCTAAGGTAACCACTAAGAGAATGAAACAAGGTGTAACCACATTGAGATGCCACTACCCACTTTCTACCCACTAGGGTGACCATAATAAAAAAGAGACATTAACAAGTTTGGCAAGGATACAGAGAAATGAAAACCCTCATATATTGTTGAAAGGAATGTAAAATTGTGCAGCCACTATGGAAAACAGCTTGATGGTGTTTCAAAAAGCTAATCATAAGGGCACCTGGGTGGTTTACTGGGTTAAGTGTCCAACTCTTGATCTCAGCTCAGGTCTTAATCTCAGGGTCATGAGTTCAAGCCCCACATTGGGCTCCACACTGGGCATGGAGCCTACTTAATAATACAAAAACTGAAAAACAAACATTTGGAGCACCTGGGTGTCTTGGTTGGTTAGGCATCTGGCTCTTGATCTCAGCTAAGGTCTCCATCTCAGGGTCAGGAGTTCAAGTACTGCATTGGGCTCCACTCTGGGCATGGAGCCTACATTAAAAAAAAAAAAAGAACAAAAAACCAAAAAGCTAATCATATAATTACTTATGACCCAGCAATTCTACTCTTAAGTATATACCCCACAGAATTGAAAATGGACTCAAACAACTATATGTAAATGAATGTTCATACAATGTTATCCACAATAGCTAGAAGGTGGAAATGATCTGAGTGTCCATCAAGAGATGAAAGAATAAACAATTTTAGAATTTTGTGACTCTTCTTCAGTTCTGGGGTTTTCTAATCATTTCTTTCATGATTTCTTCTCTCTATATTCTTTGTTCTCCCTTCCCGGAACTTCTGTTAGATATTTTACTTCTAGGATTGGTCCTCTATAACTCATCTTTTCTTTCTTGTTTCTTTTCCTTTTTGTCTTACATCCTGGAAGATTTTCTTGCCTTTATCTTTCAAATTTCCTATTGAATTATAGTTTCAGAAACCATCATTTTAATTTCTAAGCATTATTTCTTGCTTTTTCTTTTTGGCATCCCTGTCTTCTTACAAGGATGCAGTATCATTTTTAATTTCTGAAGATATTAGGGGTTTAAAATATATTCCCCCTTATTTGTTAAATTATGTCTACTCTCTATAGTCATTTTTAAAAATGTTCATCTTGGTCTCTTTTATGTTACAGGTTTTTCTCAAATATCTGGCATATCTTGGTTGTCAATAAATATTTTTAAATGACGTAGTATATCAAAACTAATGTGAAGTCTGTGTGTGTAAAAGGGTGATGCCTACTGCCAGGCAGGTATGGGCAAGTGGGGCCTATAAGTATTTGAATGTGAAATATTTAGTGCAGTTTGTCATACCAGTTCAATCTGTTTCTTTTCAGAAGTCCCTGTCCTTGTTTTTAATTTCAAAGCCTAGATGCCATATATTGTTTACATAGTGAAGAGAGGCGTGGAAAGTTTTGACCATGCCACATGTAGACTTATAATTAATCTTTCTCCCTCTTTTTAAAGATTATATTTTTAAGTAATCTGTACATCCAACATGAGGCTTGAACTCACAATCCCTAGATCAAGAGTCTCATGTTCTACAGACTGAGCCGGCCAGGTGCCCCTAGTTGAATAAGTTTTTTTTTTTTTTAAGATTTTATTTATTTATTTGACAGAGAGAGAGACAGCGAGAGAGGGAACACAAGCAGGGGGAGTGGGAGAGGGAGAAGCAGGCTTCCCGCTGAGCAGGGAGCCCGATGCGGGGCTCGATCCCAGGACCCTGGGATCATGACCCGAGCCGAAGGCAGACACTTAACGACTGAGCCACCCGGGTGCCCCTGAATAAGTTTTTAAAGAAAATTTTCTGTTTGAAGATCATTTTAAATGTACATCTTTGAGAAAAAAAATGTTAGAACTTTAGGTGGTCTGAAAAATGAACTTAATGTTGAGATGTTTAAGAAATTTCTCTTCAGCAGGTGGCACTATTTCCTAGTTTAACTCTATCCTGAATTAGTGTTTGAAGTGTTTAGAGTAGACTGATTTTATTTATCGTTATAATCCAAATAAATAAGGTTTCAGAGTTTGGTCATCATCAGCTTTGACCAATTTATATTTTCAGAACTTATTTGAGCAAATTTCAAAATAAGATACTAAACTAAAATCTCTAAATAATCTTTCCAATGTTATTAAACAGTAGTGTAATAATGACTTATGCTCTATCAAAATGTAAAAATTATTAAAATCTTACCAGAATCACTGAGTACTAAAGTCATTCAGATTCAAGTTGTTAAATATTTTTAAAATCTCCTTTCATTACATGGGCAGTTTCATTTAATTCCCTTCTTTTTTCTTCTATATACTTACTTCTGAATAGTCCCCCATTATATCAGTTTTCAAATGTACTGTATATTCTATAAACTAATCAAAACACAGTTTCTGTTTGCAATCCCATAACCCAAAATTATAGTCAAGATATTCGTTAGGCAATTAAACAAATACTAATATGGTTTAAGGAAACAGTTAATGTTTGGGGAAAACTTTATATGATCTACAAGTAGCAAGCAAGTACATAGAAACATATTTACTTCCTGTTCTGAATTTGCAAATAATTTGCCAGTATGTAAATCACACTTGAAACTGTAATATTCACAAGGTTTGTATAAATCTTACTAGGTCTGAAGCAAACTGTAAAATGTTAGAGCTCTGACGTTGGAGATTATGTAACCTAACTTTTTAATCATCAGAAACTTGTGAATTTTTTTATTGCTAACAGAAGTGAGTCCTTCAGAAATTATGGATTTTAAAAATGGCACTGCAAAAGCATTCCAAAAAGAGTTAAATGTAAAATTTCAGCGGTAAACCTATGACCAACCTTGACTAAGAGTATAAAAATACTGGTAATTAACAGAGTAAACTATTTCTGAGAACAGTTGTTGATCAATCCAGACAACTCAGTTGTGACACTAGGGTTATATGACCATGGTGGGTGGTGGCTTTCTCTTTCATTTTCCTACAGTTTTATTTGAAAATATACTTCATAGAACCAGATGGCCTCAAACATCTGGCCAGAATTTGGCCAGATAACCAGAAATATTTCAGGATACTTGAAGTTTAAAATGCTTGTCTACAAAATTCCAGGCATTCTCTGTCTCCTTGTTAGTCCATAATTTGTTACCCCACTGTTTTAGAAACTGAGCCACGTGGATAGTATGAGTGCTTGATAATTCAAATGTATCTTGAAGGTTGCATTCCAAAAGCAGTCAGAGAAACTTTAAAAATTAAAAATAGTCATCAAAATTATACTCTTTTGATGTTATCCTTTCACCAAATAACTCCTCAATTTTTCAGTCTATAATTCAAAATAGTTTCAATAGATTAAAAAATGACTTCAAAGTAGTTTATTAGTAGGAAAGAAGTGCTGTCTCT
This sequence comes from Phoca vitulina, assembly GCF_004348235.1. Lineage (NCBI taxonomy): Eukaryota > Metazoa > Chordata > Mammalia > Carnivora > Phocidae > Phoca > Phoca vitulina. The sequence goes on from NW_022589723.1 coordinate 25,405,388, forward strand.
AATGATTCTTTTGTTTCTCTGTTTTTCTGCCTCTGTATGGATAATAAAGATTATAATCTTCAAACTAAACACAGTCTGTGTTTGTAATTTTATCAGCTAAAATCAAATTTTATATATAATGTTTTAATGAGGTTCTATACTGCCTCAACTAAATCAGCGGTGCTGTAGAATCTATAAAATTTTTTCAGTTTCAAGTTTCAGTGATATCTTCATATATTAATTGGAGAGTAAAATGTTGTGGATCACTAAATGTTCTGACTAGTGCATCTCTTAGATCCTTTTAATTCTTCCCAGACCTTTTCATCTGAGGAAATAGTTCAGTAAATACTTTCAGCAAGTTCTCAAGGTCTCCCTATCTCATTACATTAAATCTCCAAACTTTGCTTCATTTTCTTCCAAAGAGCTCACAAAGCTGACCACACAATCAGTTACTCTCACTTGCAAACTTGTATGTAATTGTGAAGTATGCAATGGTTGGTGGGTATACCAGTCTTTCTCTCTGACTTTGGTAATTTGTAGAATTTTTCCTTTTTCCATTTATTGCAGGTGACCCATTAATTCAGCTCAGTATCTTCTTTTCTTCTCTTTTCATTTCTTCTCTTCTCTTTTCTTTTTTCAGCTCTATTTCCATGTTTAGAGCAAGCTTCTCAAATTTCTGCCTACCAGATATTTAGGCACTGCTGGCCCATATGTGCAGGCTAATTTGGTAAACATTATTTTGCGCAGTTTCGGGCAGGCAGAATTTGGTTTGGACTATATGTTGGGTGGCAGGATCTTTCCACAGGGGAGTAAAATCAATTTTTGGAAGCATTCAAGTGATTTGATTAAGGATTTCTGGTTTATTAGTGGGAAAATTGAGACTAGAACCCCAACCTAATCTCCTTATTCTGTAAATTCAGTAACTATTAAGTGATATTTTTCCACAGAAGGGAGAAGGATGTTATTTTTTTTTTTTTTAGCTTTTTGGAAAAGACAGTCGGTATAAATATAACACTTCTAATAGAAGCATACACAAAGATTGAAGAGAGTACAAAAGAGGGAGTGATTATTAGCTCTATTGTGAGAATGAGGAAGCAAGGTAAGGAAATGCTTCATGGAAGAGGGCTTTGAGGAATAGATAAGAGTTTCCTAAACAGGCAAAGCAGGAGTGAGGGATATGGAGGAGAGGGGGAGGATCTTTTGAGACAGAAGGAATAGTAGTTGCCAAGGCAGGTAGATTCTGGAACAGTATATTTTTTCTGGAGGTCTACAAGTAGTTTGAGAAGTTCTGTCAAGTGTAAGTAGGGGCAGGCAGTAGGATGGTGGGAACGGGTGGTGCGAAATGACTCTGGAGATTCTGAATTTTAAAGAGCTCTATTTGCCAAGCTAAGGACTTGGGAATTCATTGTGAAGGTGATGGAAGATCCTTGAAGGATTTTAAGCAACTTGGTGTCTCAATCAGTTTCTTTTCTTTTTATTAAAGATTTTATTTATTTGATAGAGAGAGAGAAAGAGGCAGGCAGAAGGAGAGGGAGAAGAAGACTCCCCACTGAGCAGAGAGCCTGATGCGGGGCTAGATCCCAGGACCCTGGAATCATGACCTGAGCCGAAGTCAGATGCTTAACTGATTGAGCCACCCAGGCACCCCTCAATCAGTTTCTACCGTACTCTGATAGTGGTTCAATGTTACACCGGAAGTGTGTGATAATGATGGTTGGAGTAGAAGCATAGAAAGCAGGAAACTCTATGTAATTCAGGTGCGAGATCTCTCCCACCCCTATAATCTACCAGTGTTCCCATAAATACGACTTCATGGCACCTGTCCTCTCAGTCACACCCCTTTCTGCTCTGGGCTTCTTGCCTTTGATTTGTTGTCTGCCTACTGCCTGCCCTGCCATCATGATAGTGACTATTCTGATTTTTTTTTTTAAAGATTTTATTTATTTGATAGAGAGAGACACAGTGAGAGAGGGAACACAAACAGGGGGAGTGAGAGAGGGAGAAGCAGGCCTCCCGCCAAGCAGGGAGCCCGACGCGGGGCTCGATCCCAGGACTCCGGGATCATGACCCGAGCCGAAGGTAGACGCCCAACAACTGAGCCACCCAGGCGCCCCTATTCTGATTTTTTTTAAATCTCTCTCTCCTAATTACTCTCCACCCAACCATTTCCAAACCTGATATCTTAGTAGGTGGCCTTACCTCATGTTTCACAGAGAAATCAAGGCCGTTCAATGAGCAAGCCCTTGACTTGCTCCCTGAAGCCAACAAATTTTGTTCATTTGTGAAATCCCTTCCTCCCTCTCCTCATTTGTTTCAGTGAAAGAAATATCTCTTCTATCCAAGGCGAATTCTTCCATCTGAGCTTTGAATCACATTTCCTCTGCCTCCATAGAGCATCCCTGTATTTCCATTATCTTTCGTTTCTCTTTTTCTGCTGCTCTCTCCCCTTCAGCACACAGAAAGGATTCAAGTCTTCCCTTTCTTGACTCCATATCCTACTAAATATATGTCTATCTTTTTCTATTTACTACCATTTTCTTGAAAAAGTACTGGTCCTTGTCTAAGTACATTTTTCAATCCATTCTAAACCAGGACTTCCCAACTGGAATATTATTGGCATTTTGGGCCAGATAATTCTTTGTGGTAGGGGCTGTCCTGTGCATTACAGGATGGTTAGCAATGTCTGTGGCCTCTAAACACTAGATATCAGCAACATCTTCCCAGTTATAACAACCAAAAATATCAGGACATTGTCAAATAATCCCTGAGGGTCATAATCAACCCTGTTGAGAACCTCTGTTCTAAAATGTACAAGAGTTGCTGAAACTGCTCTTGTTTACAGATCTCCTTATTGCCAAACTAGTGGACATTTCTTATGCTTGATCACCTACTTCATCACTGAAACTTTTTCCTCATTTGGCCTGTTACCTATTTCTTTGGGTTTTTCTCCCTTTGCTCTGGCCTATCCTTATCCTTCTGTGACTTCTCTTCATTCTTCAACTTTTAAAATATCAGCCTTCCTCAGGTATATGTCTCCTTTCATTTATATTCTGGGTGGCCTCATCAAAATTATTGCTTCAGCTATCACAGGTTAATCCCTGTCTTCACCCCAGACCTCCCCTGAGATCCAAACCCATTTATCCATCACCTTACTGAAATCTCCACTTTGCCTAAATGTTGGACACCTCAAACTCAACTTGCCAATAAAGAAGTAATCATTTCCTTTCGACCTCCTCCTTCATCCCATCCCAACCAAAAGCCCCAAACCCAAAAAGTGTCTTTTTCCTGAATGGTATTTCCACCCAACCACTCACCAGAAATCTGGAAGCCTCTGAGATTCTCCTTCTCCTTTACTCCCTATATCCAGTTAGTTATTTAATCTTCTTATATCTGTCCCTTCCTTCTCATTCTCATTTTCACTACTCTCATCACTTTTTACCTGCCATTCCAACTGGTCTTCATCCCTCTATTTTTGCTCCTTTCCAATCCACCCCCTACTCTCTTATATAATGCTGTCTCTAATAGTCAATCTGATTGTTACTTCTCTGGTTGATTTCCCTTTGTGGCTTCCCATAGTTTTAAGTATAAAAGAGCTCAAACTCCTCATCCTAGCAAAAACAACCATACTTAATCAATTTCTACCTACTTTTCTTCCCTCATCTCTTAATAGTTTTTCTGCATGATACATTCAGTAGATCCTACTAGAGAATTTGCTTCATGCTGTTTCTGTACCTTAGCATGTATTGATCTTTCTGCCTAGAATGTCCTATTTGCTTCATTTAACTGTCTTTATTTATGTTGCAAAATTTGGTTTAAACATCACTTCCTCTTGGTTTGACTATGGTGTTCCATCTTTGTGTTCTCACACAAGGGACACAGGAAGGGACGCCATCCTGTCCCTTCCACATTATACTGTAAATATAGATTTGTTTTCTGGGTCTTGGAAAACACTGCAAGTAAGGCAGTGATTATTTGTTATGTGCCAATAGTGCACAGTGTCTACTTGAAACTAAAGATGATAAAGACCTGGACTGGTGCAGAGTATTGAGAGGAATGGGTCCATTTTCAATATTTGAGACATTACAGGACAGAATTGGAAAGACTGATTGATTAGAGATAGGGAGTGAGGAAGAGAGAATAGTCTAAGATGACCTTTGGGTTTCTAGTCAGTTAACTTGGTCCCATTGACTGAGACAGGAAAGACTGAAATGGATGGTGTGTAAATACAATATACCTACATTTATTTATTTCAACATGATGTGTTGGAGATGCCTGTGGGACATTAAAGTGGAAATACACATCCAGTAAAATAGCCATATAGGTCTGGGGAGGGTATGTGTTCTGGTAAGCGCTGTGAATTGTGCAAGACTGTTGAATCTCAGATCTGTACCTCTGAAACAAATAATGCAATATATGTTAAGAAAGAAAAAAAGAAGAAGAAGAATATAGCAGGAGGGGAAGAATGAAGGGGGGGAAATTGGAGGGGGAGAAGAACCATGAGAGACGATGGACTCTGGAAAACAAACTGAGGGTTCTAGAGGGGAGGGGGTTGGGAGGATGGGTTAGCCTGGTGATGGGTATTGAGGAGGGCACGTTCTGCATGGAGCACTGGGTGTTATGCACAAACAATGAATCATGGAACACTATATCTAAAACTAATGATGTAATGTATGGGGATTAACATAACAATAAAAAAAATTTAAAAAAAAATAGCCATATAGGTCTAGATCAGTCAGCACTGTCCAATAGAAAGATACTGTGAGCTACAAATGTAACTTTAAAGTTTATAGTAGTTATATTTTAAAAAAGTAAAAAAACCCAGGTAAATTAACCTTAGTAGTATATTTTATTTAACTGCAGCATTTCTCAACTGTACTATTAACATTTTTGGCCAGGGAATTCTTTGTTGTGGAGGGCTGTCCTGTGTATTGTAGGATGTTTAACAGCATCCTTGGCCTCTTGTTAGTAGACGTCAGTAGCCATCTTCCCCCAAGTTGTGAACACCAAAAATGTCTCCAGATATTGCTAAATAACCCTAAGTAGGGGCACAAAATTGTGCCTTCTTGAGAACCACTGATTTACCCCAATATATCCAAAATATCATGTAAACATGTAATGAGTATTAAAAATTATTCAAATTTTTACAAAATTTATTATATTGTATCTTTGAATTGGATAGATACTTTTCACTTACAGCACTTCTCAATTTGTACTAGCCACATTTCAAGTGCTCAATAGCTACATGTGGCTTGTGTCTACATTTTTTTTAATTTATTTTTTTCATAATTGAAGTATTTTTATTTTATGTACAATGAGTTGGCATTAAAGTAGGTATCTTGGGTATCTGCAGTTAAGGTAGGTTATCTTGGATGACCAATTCAAGGAAGTTCACTTAAGCCAATTTAAGGAAGCCTATATCCTTCGCGTACTGACGGAAACACTGGCTGCACATATTGAGGCCGTATTTCCGGATCAGACCATGCAGGTTTGAGCAGACGCGGCAAGAACGAGAACCCTGGCCAAATTTCCTCGGTTGGCTCCAGTACAGCTGCTGGTGACCCATCTTGCTCTCTCGGACGCAACGAGGCAAAAGCTACATTTTTTTTTTTTTTTTAAGATTTTATTTATTTAACAGAGAGAAACACAGTGAGAGAGGGAACACAAATAGGGGGAGTAGGAGAGGGAGAAGCAGGCTTCCCGCCTAGCAGGAAGCCCGATGTGGGACTCGATCCTGGGACCCTGGGACCCTGGGACCATGACCTGAGCCAAAGGCAGTTGCCCAATGACTGAGCCACCCAGGCACCCCGTGTCTACCTTTTTGAAGAGCACACGTCAATAGCTTGAGGAAAAAGGTAAGTTCTGGAGATACAGTTCTGGAAGTACACAACATTGAGTCGTTAACAATTGAAACCATGGCAGTAGATAAGATACTCCAGGCAGAATTTTATATTTAGAGCCAGAAAATAGGAGGATTGAGAAAAATTTCTACTGCAATGCTCTTCCGGTTTTCCCACACAATCTGCAATCCTTTCTTGTTTGTTATTATTATTTTAAAATATTTTCTTCACAGAACAATATGGAGAACATGAGTGAACGAAAGAAAGCATATTGAGAAAGGTTGATGACGAAGGGAATTAATGTTTATTGAACATTTAATTGGTAAATAATGTTCAAAGCATTTTATAAACTGTCTTATTTAATCTCACAAGAACCCTTTGAGGTAAATAATGTTATTTCAATTTATAGAGAAGGAAACTTTTTTTTTTGGTTTAAGATACACTTTTATTTCTTTTTTAAATGGAGGTGTAATTGACATTTTTTTGAAATATTTATAAAGGTTTAATAAATCAGACTGCTGTTAATTGGCATCATCGGGATTTGAAAGGAAGTCTGTCTGACTGATTCCAAAGTCTACATTCTCCTTGCCTACATCCTCCTAATGCACATAATGAAGCATTTGCTATCTACTGATTTTCGTAAAATAATTAAGAAGGCGTATGTAATTGTCCAGTCATTTCCCAGGATATCTATTACCACTTTTGATGTGTTCTGGAAGCAAATTCACTTTAAGAGAGGGGTGCTATGATCTTTATGTCATTAGCGAGTATGATTGGGTATCATTTTTCTTGTGAAAGACAGTAAACCGTGATGTTTTTGTTTAATTTTACCGTAAGTATAATCAATGATTCTGTGGTTAGCTGTACTTTTTAAGTTACGAAAAAATTAGCCAAGAAATAGTATTTTGCTTAAATGTAGAACACAATCACGAAGGAAAACAAAATAATGAGCTTTATGAAATCGTTCGGCTTCGCTAATAGACTTGATAAAGCAAGTACAAAGGGGGAGGGCTGGCGAAGAGGGGGCGGGACATTGAGAAACAAGAATCTGAGCAGGCGCAGAAACAGATATTAATGGAGGCGTGAATGCTACTGCGCTCTCACTTTCCGAACTGTCGTAAAGACCTTGAGTGTCGTGCTCGCTCGGTAGAGGAGGGATTGGTTAGGCGGCGGCAGCAGCAGCGGCGGCAGGAGAACAGCAGCAGTGGCGGCGACGGTGGGAGGTGTCGGGTCTCCGCAGCACAGAAACGCTCGCAGCTTCGGGGAAAGAGTTCTTGTGGGGTCAAATCAGGCATTCTGAACCCAAGCCAGGTGAACTGGGCCGAACCAGGCGCTGCCGCTCGTACGGTTTGGTGGCGGTGACAGACGCAGCTCTTGACTATAGGGGCCTATTAGGCCAAGATCTGAGGCGCAGATCACTGGCTCTCGACGCATCCTCTTCCCCTCTTCCATCTCCTGTCTTCCTTCCTGGGCCAGTGATTCCCGGACCCTGGGAAGAGGAAAGCTAATGATTAAGGTGAGGGGACTAGGGGGGAGGGGATCGATTGGAAGCCGCGCGTGCGCGCAACGGGGGAGGGGCCGGCCTGGAGGGGAGAAAGAGGAAGGGCTGCGGCCGCGGAAGGCTGGGGTCGGCGACCGGCCGGTTATTGCTGGCTCCGTAGTGACTTAGGGTCTGGGTCTCCGCAGTAGAATTAATTCTGTTTGAGCAAAGCATTCGTCTACAGACACACCCACACCCCACAGTAAGGGAGTGTGGGTGAGGGGATTTCTTTCCCTCTTTGGACTCTCCCTGGAGTCTAGGAAGGGGGCTGAGGACTGAGGCGTGGGAGTGCGATTTGACAATGGAGTGATGAAGGTAACCCGCACCCGGGGTGTTGGAGGGCGCTAAGTCAGCCCTGACGGTTAGGGAGTTGCCTTCTTATGTGATCAAGGAAACGTCCGCGCAACAGCAGAAATACAGACGCGTCAGATTTTTGTGTAGAGTTGGTTTGTTGGTCATTAAAAAAGAAGCTCGATATTTTAATTTTGTCCTTAGATAATTTGTCAGAGTCAGTGGCAAGGCTGTAGTGGAAATGTCCTGTACTGTAGAAATAGAGGTTTGTCACGATAGTTTTAAAATAGGTTATAATAGATCTTTACAGACACTTCTTAACGCAAATCTAAATTTTAGTGCTTAAAAAATACCAGGAAGTATAGGGTATTCATTTAATTTGTTCATGTTTGTAGTGTGAGGCGACTCCATTGTATTGTGTGCTTTCCTGTTTCTTGATTTATGTGGAGTATGAATTTAGAACTCTCTGGAGTGGTAAGATGCCAGCTGACATAGACTTCATTTTATAGTTCTTTTAGCTTTTGAACCTGCCTTAATCCAAACTTTATTTCACCGGATATTTTTATGTTTAATTTTCTTGTTTTAGGGACCTCTTCAACCAAAAAGAACAGCCTGGGGAAAAGATAAGCTACGGTTCCATTTCCTTTCCCATTTGTGTGTGTGTGTGTGTGTGTGTGTGTTTCATTGCTTTCAAATGTTAGGATGTGATTTCGACATTACACAGAAGTTCTGTAACACTAGTTTTATTGTGGTGAAGATCTACATTTTGATAGTTTGTTACTACTGTTTGTTTTTTAGTAAAAATTTTCATGTCAATATAAACTGTGTTGCTTTTCATACTAAACAGTAGTCTTTGGTTGCCTTTGTGAGACAAAACAGGATGAGAAAGAAGCCCTCTTACTCTGAAAATAATTTTTAATTTTTTTTTTTAAGCCTTGAATTATTTTACTTTTGTCCACCTCTTGTCATTTAACCTTGGACAAATGACATCTTTCTCCTGCTCATTTGTTTGCCATCTAAGATTCAGAGTAGTATTCTAAAAACTGGTGAGGGTTTTTGTGAATTGGTCTGAACATTATTGTAGGAAAAACTGGGAAGAATAGAGGCTCTCCTTGTTTACAGGGGTGCTGCATCTTATATGTGTGGCTCTTTCTGTTACTTTTTTCCTTTTGGTGTCTGTTGGTCACTAGCATGTTCTTTCACTGGAGTTGGTTTTTGAAGAAAGATGTCATGAAAATAATTTTATTTTGGTGAAAAGTGTATTACAGTGGAGGTTACATCTTGACAAATTTCATTTCAGTACTTTATTTCTACAGATAATTGAAATATAGCTATACTGATGTTTAAAATAAGAGAATAAAAATTTACATGTTTAGAGCAAAGGAATGGTCAGCAGATATTCCTAAATAGTTGTTTTCATTATAAAATTTAAAGTAGGATTAAACGTTGATTGAATCAAACTAATTAGATTTTTTAAGACGTTATTTTGCCAAAATAATAACAATTTCCCCCTCTGAGCTAGGACTTCAATAGGAAGAAAAGAAGTGACAGTATGAAAAATGATAGTGATTAAAGTATGTTAGAAGCTTGACATTAACATTCGATGGGTGACATCCTATGGAAGAGTCTCTAGTTTGGAGTTCTGAATTTTAGATCTAGCTTTACTTGCTATTCATTAGATTTGTGACTTTATTGATAACCATTCTTAGCTTCAGATCTCTCTCAATTGTTAAATGAGAAATGTAGGATGGTTTTCTAGTTTTCTCTAGATCCCAAATTCAGTGGCTTGTATTTTTGGTTAGGAGCTTTTGGTACTTATTGGTGGGTTCATCATGATCCAATTCCCAGAAAGAAGTGCTATACTGAGTATAAATTCCTTCCTGTTTATATTAGGGGAGGGGGAACTATGATAAAGCCATGTTTGTTGTTCTAGATAATGCTTCTGTCCCGTTATAGATATTATATAGGATTTAATAGCTCTCATACTAAAAGAAGAAACTTGGTTTTACTTCTGGTAATGCTTTTTAAATCATCCTGAATAATTTTTCTTCCAGAAACTTGTAATCGTTGGTCAGTTAAAGTCCAGAATTGCATTTGAACGCCTTACACCTCTGTTCTTTCTTTCCTGCATCCCACTGATTCTTGGTAACAACTGGCCCAGGTTTCTACAGGTATTCAGTTCATACCATTACATGTGGAGTGGGCTACAGATGTTTAAAAACGTACTAACTTGAGCTTACATTTTAAGTGGAAGTACTGCATTATTATTTAGTTACTTGGTATGTATTTATTGAATGTCTCATGTTCTCAGCATTGTTCTTGGTCTTCAGTGAGGAAGGCACTCTGCCTTCAGGGAGTGGACATTCTCCTGGGGAAAACATAATAAATAGTAGTTTGAGGTAGTGCTGAGTGCCATGAAGAAAATAGGACCATGTTATGATGAATGAAGTCAAGCTCAATGGTTAGGGAGGGCCGAACTTCTTTTTAGAGGTGATAATTTGATTTGTGATCAGTGACTAGAAAGAATCAGCCATACTGGTAATCTGGAGGAATCTTGCAAACAAAGGGAATAGCAAATGCATTCGGTTGTGTTTGATTCTGGAGAATTTACAAGTGTAAACTGGTTTGTGTGTTAGGCTTTTTCATAATTGCTGATAGACAATGTAAAAAGAAAGGTTAAAAATATTTTATATATAGCAACCAAATACAATGTGTTGACCTTGTTTAAATCCTCACTCAAATCAATTGTAGAAAGTCATTTTTGAAACACTTTGGGGGAAATCTGAATGTGAATGGATAGTAGATGATATCAAGGAATTATTGTTAATTTTGTCAGGGATGATAATGATACTATGTTTATATAAGCATCCATTGATGATTCTTGCCTGTATTGATCGTTGATGATTGCAGAATGCTTATTTTCAAACTCTTCCATCTCCTCTTATAAGTAGGCCTTCTTTTCTATGGAAGAAGCATTCTTTTATCTATTATCAATATGGACTTATGTACTTCCTGTTTTATTCAATGGATTATAATCCGTTTCCACCTTTATTAATTTTAATGCTCAAATTGTCCCACATTTGTCCGGTGGGAGCCTTTCCACCATGGCTCCTGTGTCTTTTTGACATACATAATTTTTTATGACTATTTCCTTTCTGGCACAGCAAGATGTTCCCACTCATGTTATATCTTTCCTATTTCAGTCTTGGAATCAGCTATTCTCTAAGGAGGCCTGGTTCCTTTTGGTGGGGAGTCCAATTTGCTTTTGAGTTATCTGTTTATATATAGAAATAATGTCTTATTTCCTGGATCAGGACATCTGAGAAACTTAAATTAGATTTTGATAGTGGGTTTATATTTCTGTGGAGATTTTATTTGTAAAGTAACTACATAAAATGTAGCAATTTGTTATATTAACCATAAAACAACTGTTTTATTCTATTTTTTTCAAATAAGTTCTGATTTGATCTTAATTATGATCAAATGAAATAGAAAAAAATAAGATGTTATTTTACTTTGTGTTACATTGTGTATGTAGAAGGTTTAACCACTTAACTGTTAAAAATGATGTAAGGTTTACATACTTAATTGTTTTTAACCGAGTCATCAGACTTTTTGGTCTGGAGGAAATTGTTGCTTTTTAAAAAAACTAACTTTTTAAATGAAATTTTTTATTATGACATAGAATAATATTTCATATATGAGTAGAAACTCACAAGCACATTATTCCAGAAAGTTACTTTTACAACTTGGTATGTTTCACAGCCATTCTCTCACCCAGTGCAGCATGGATATTTACTTTATTTATTTATCTTTTAAACCTCACTTGTAAGTATTTTTCCATAGAATATTTTTGTTTGTTTGTTTTTTTTTTAAACAAGCTCTGGCAGGTTTTGTGTGATTTGCTTTTTACCAGTCTATTCTGGCATGCTTCTGATTTCAGTCACCCTGGATCAATGATAGCCAGTGTGCATTCTCTGTAGTATTTTCCTCATGCTGTACCCAGTTCAGTATTATTGACACTGTAGTGATGCACACCAATTTTGGCCAACATGGCATAGTATTCTATTTTAGATTCCCTCAGGGCTGGGCAGTTGGTGAGGATAACCAGTTTTGTTTTGCTATATCTGATCATTTTCAGAGTCTGCTTGTACTCCAGCATGTACTTTACACTTTTCGTAATGAGTTGGAGTCTAGAGTTGATCGACTCCAGAGACTTTTGTCTTCCTTGATGCCACCATCTTCCTGCCTTAGGTGCAGGATGGCCCCAACCAAGGGCAGCCACCAAGGTCCCAGACAATATTTTGAATGGTATTTAACCAGTTAATTTTTGAAACAATTAATATGTACGTGGTTTTTAAAATCAGTTCCACAAAGGCTTATAATGAAAAACAACAGTCTATGCTATTCCTCCTAATCCCCTATTTCCAGTTCCTAAGTGGAAACACTTTCAGCTCTTAAATTTTTTTTTTCCTGGTATTTACTTTCATATTTCTAAATAGTATGCTTATGTGTCTGCTTAGCTACTTTTGATGTCAGTTTTTTTTTAATATTTAATTTTTAAAGATAAAAGCAATACAAAGGGAACCAAATTCACAAGGTATGAAGGGTGTACAGGGAAAAAATAAGTTTTCTTGCCATCCCTGTCTTCCTATTGCCCAGTTCTTTTCCCTGGAGATATATCTTCTCTTAGTATTTTACATGTATCCAGAGCAGCAGTTCTCAGAGTGTGGTCTCTGGACTCTTGAGGGGGTCTTCAGAAGGTCAGCCGGGTTGAAACTGTTTGATAGTAATACTAAGTTCTTCACTACTTAACTATGTTGATATTTGCATTGATAGCAAACACAGTGATGGGCAAAATTGCTGGCCCTGCAATCCATATTAAGACAGTGGCTAAAAATGTACTAATAGTCATCATATTTTTCATTACTACACATTTACAAAACGAGTTTCATTTAAGAATGTCCTTTACAAAGCAGTAAAATCTGTTAATTTTACTAATCTTGATCTTGAGTACATGTCTTTTTAATATTCCATGTGATAAAATGAGAAGAATGTTATAAGGCACTTCTGCCCCATCCCAAATTATTCTTGTCTTGAAGAAAAATACTTGTGTGATTGAGTTGCAGGCTGAACTAGCAAACTTAGTTGCTTTTTATTTTTTTATTTTTTATTATTTTTTTTTTTAAAGATTTTATTTATTTGACAGAGAGAGAGATAGCGAGAGCAGGAACACAAGCAGGGGGAGTGGGAGAGGGAGAAGCAGGCTTCCCGCCGAGCAGGGAGCCCGATGTGGGACTCGATCCCGGGACCCCGGGATCATGACCTGAGCCGAAGGCAGACGCTTAACGACTGAGCCACCCAGGCGCCCTGCTTTTTATTTTTTTAATGAAACCATTTTTTTACTTGAAAGAATGACAAGCTGTAGTTATTTGTATGTATTTTCTCAAAAATAAATGAAGTGAGCCTGTCACTTTAGGGAAAACAACTGATAGAAATTATTGCCAAGATAAAATTAAGGCTTTCAAGCAAAAATTAGAATTTTGGAAAACATATCTGCCACTATGAGCTTGGCAGCTTCTCAGGACCTTTTTGATGAAATTGATGGGGATATTAACAAATGTGATTTTTTTTTTTTTTTTTTTTTTTTTTTTGGCTGTTGTATAATTAAATGTGTCAGTGTTTGGAAGATACGCATAACTTCGTGGACCAACTTTTTTCATATGACCAATGCATGATATTACAAAATCATGCTGTGTGTGAAAGATCTACTTAAGGGTAAGATAGATCAATAGATTCTTAATGAAATGGTATGAAGTTTCATAGATAAGGTATCAGATTCAACATTGCAAGTAATCTTTACAAAATTACATTTATTAAGTTTGGGTTAATATCAAAGAATAACACACGTGCTATCTGAATAAATTATTAAAGACACTTCCCTTTTTTAACTACGTATTTGTGTGAAGTTGGATTTCTTATTAGCTTCAGTAAATCCATGTTTCTTCTGTTAAGACAGACATTAAAGAGATTAGCAAAAATGTGTAATAGTGTCATTTTTATTAACTTTTTTGAAAAAATATATTCATAAATGTTACTTAATATTAGCATGTAATGGGTTTACTATTGCTGTTTTTAAAAAATCTTTAAGCATTTATCAGTTTTATTTTCTTGTATTAATATAACCTACATATTTAAAGCTTTTGGGGGTTCTCACTTAGTTTTAAGAGGATAAGGGGCTCACAAATCAAAAAGTTTGAGGATTGCTGTACGGTTATCTTTTGCATTATCTTTTGACCTCTTATGGAAAAGGAGTCCACACTTCTTTTTTCACCCTTTCTCCTGATATAGTTGTGTCACAATTTTAGATTACTTTAATAATTCAGCATATATTTATTGAATACTAACTATGAGTTCTCAGCTTTGGGGCACATGGTAATGATGAAAACAGACTAGGCTCTATTGGGAAATTTTAAATTTTACAAATGGTGATTATGGAAATAACTGAGCTGGAAAGAGAAGATAGGGCATGGGGTTAGCTCTTTAAATATAAGGTGATTAGGGATGGTCTCCAGGACAAGAAACATTTGAGCACAGACAGAAAGGAAGCAAGTGAGAGATCCTTGTGGCTATCTGGGGGACAAGCATTCTGGGCAGATTAAATAGTAATAGCATACTTGGCCTGCTCAAGGAAAAGCCAAGAAGCTGTTGTGACTGGAGGGGAGTGGATGAGCAGAATGGTGATCTCTGAGGACAGAGGTAGCAAGGGCTTAGGTCCTTCAGTTTTAAGAAATATTCTTGTATTAGCTTTCATGACTTCTTAGTCATTTTTTTTTCCTGTTTTCTTTTTGGAGTTGCTGTCAGTCAGATGATAAGATTCTGTTGCTATATCTTTTTTGCTATTAGATCCTCTGTGTGTGTGTGTGTGAGAGAGAGAGAGAGAATTGAAAGTTTTTTTCATTTAGTGGGAATTGCAAGGAAATACGAGATGAAGTTATTTGTGTAATTTACCATGCTTAAACAAAATATGAACTTTTGCTTTTCATAAATACCAGGAGCAAGTTACATTATTGATACAAAAATGGGCTCTCTTTCCAACTTTTAGTGGTAAAATCATGTTTGTTTGTTTATTTTAAAATATTCTCTTTTTTTTTTTTTTAAGAGAGAGAGAGTACTCGCAAATGAGCGCCTCTGCGGGGGAGTGGGGAGGGCAGAAGAAAGGGAGAGAGAATCCTAAGCAGGCTCCATGCCTAGTGTGGAGCCTGACACAGGGCTTGATCTCAGGACCTTGATCATGACTTGAGCTGAAATCAAGAGTTGGGTGCTTAACTGACTGAGCTATGCAGGTGCCCCAAAGTCATGTTTAAATATGTGAAAAAATACACATGTAAATAGGTTTGAAAGTAGGTTTACTTTATAAAGTCTAAGTCTACTTTGACAACTCTGTTTTTTTAATACAAAGTAGTCATTAGGTGAAGAAAATCATGTCATGTAATATTTGTATTACATCTACAGAATGACTATTATCATGGATTTGATTGTATTTTCTGTGAAATCACATTTCTTTAAAGAACTCTAAGTAGTATGAGATAAAACTGGCCATTTTATGGAATATTATGCAGCTGTAAAAAAGAATGAGAGCCTGCCACTTGCAACAACATGGATGGATCTAGAGGATATTATGCTAATTGAAATAAGTCATGAAAGACAGATACCATATGATCTCACTTATACGTGGAATCTAAAAACCAAAAGAAACACATAAACAAAAAGCAGAATCAGACCTATAAATTGATGGTTGCCAGGTGGGGGGGAGGGACAAAATGGGTGAAGGGGAGTGGGAGATACAGGCTTCCAGTTATGGAATGAATGAGTTACAGGAATAAAAGGTACAGCATAGGGAACGTAGTCCGTGATACTGTAATAGCATTGTATGGTGGCAGATGGTAGCTTCACTTGTGGTGAGCATAACATGTAGAGAGATTAAATCACTATGTTGTACACCTGAAACTAATATTACATTGTGTCAACTATACTTAAAAAAATTTTTTTTAATAATAATAAAATGAAAAGGGGAGGAATAGGTCAGACACAGACCGCTTTACCTATATATATCTGGGAGAATATAGAGAATTTTGATTGTTTAAAATAAACAAATCATCTATTTTCATAACCACCTTCCTGTCTGCTATTCCTCTGATGTGCTTTGATCCTTATTCTCCAATTGAGGAAATCTTACTTTTAAGGACCAGCTCTTAAACTTCTGTGAAGTTTCTCCTCTAGAATCAATGGCTCTCCCTTCTGTTTTTCCATAGTATTTGGTCCTTCTCTTACCTTGTAGCAGTTATTTCCATTTTAGTAGACCTTTAGCATTCTCCCCCTGTGGAGGCTAAATTCCAAAAATCTCCATGGTAAATAGAAGAAATTGTAGTTGAATTACATCATAATCTTATATGAAAATAATGTCATGGGAACTGAAGTGGTGAGTGAACATATGAAAGCCCACATAACTATACATTTATTTTAAAAATGAGAGAGACCCAAACCAGCAACTTATATAAGAATTAAGATCCAGATGTTTATCTGTCAGACCTTAGGCAAGTTGCCTAACTTTTATAATTCTTAGTTCCTTGGAGATAATAGTTTTTAGTGAGGATAAAATGGAATAAAAACATGGCACATAGTTCCTTACAGGCATACCTGATCTGGCCCTTGACCATTTCTGATCCCTTTGTGTGCCATCTCCCTTTCCTCTCACTGCCTTTCTGTTGTTTGTTCATGTTAGGCCTCTTCCTGCCACACGGTCTTTCTTTACTGTTTCCTCTGCTAGAAAGGCTCTTCCTCTAGCACTGTGTGGCGTGGCTGACTGGTGGCTTGTTCTTCTCATGGTTCAGGTCTTCAGCTTCTTAGGAGCCTGTTGATGGTTGTCTTTTACTATTTGTTTTATTTCCGTAATAGCACAATTTTTTTCCTAAAATTAGCTTGACTGTCTATTTGTGCCTTGTTTGTTCTCATTTGCATGTAATTTTCATGAGAACAAAGACTTTCTATATCCTGTTCATGGCTAATCCCAGTGCCTACTACAGTGCCCACATTATAATAGGCTCTCAATAAATATTTGTTGAATGAAAACAATAACTGCATAAATGGTAGCTAATGTATTTATTATCAGTGATATTGTATCTTCTTTTTTTTTTTTTTTTTAAGATTTTACTTATTTATTTGACAGAGAGACAGCGAGAGCAGGAACACAAGCAGGGGGAGTGGGAGAGGGAGAAGCAGGCTTCCCGGCAAGCAGGGAGCCGGATGCAGGGCTCGATCCCAGGACCTTGGGATCATGACCTGAGCTGACGGCGGACGTTTAACGACTGAGCCACCCAGGCACCCTGATATTGTATTTTCTAAAATATTAATAAGTGACTATAAAATTTCTATTACCTGGGTGACATTTCCAGATTCTGATCTGATCCCAGATGCTTGGGATAGAAAAAATTTGGAGAACCTAACTTGTGTTGACCCTGTTTGCCATCATGGAGGTGATAGATTCTTGGATTTCCCCATTTTATTCCCTGTAAATGAATAGTTTTCCTCACAGATAGCAGTTCTGGATGGCAGTTCTAAGGCCTGGACTTAATTTCAGTCATTTTCCTTTATCTTGAACAGGCTTCAATTTAAAATATTTTTCTTTTCTCTCCTGTCATTTTGTTAATCCTCAGTTGCCTCTTTTTCTGATTATCCCCTTCAGGAAGAACTCACAGTCTATGTATACTGAAACCAAAATTCTAAAGATTGCCCAGAAAGTATATAAGTAAATGTGTGTAGGCTAGCTTTACATGTATGGGAATTCACATTAGGGTTAGGATTACTGTGTTTATCCAAAATATGAAATTCTTTGGGCTAGAGTAGCATCTTAACTATCTTCTTAATTATCACCTTGAGCAGTCACTAGTAGTAAAAAAACCAAAAAGGGTTTGTTGAATAAAGTGGCTGATGTTAGCATAGAGGATAATAAATCCTTGGTTTTTCTAGACCGGTATCCTCAATTGTCTAATAGCTTACTATTTTTGTTTCTTGCCACAAGGATTTTCACTTTGCCGTCAGAATATACAGATCCAAAGAAGACAAAAATGTCATTTAGTCAAAATAACTTTGGAAATCCCTAAAGTTGCCCATAAAATATAAAATATAGACGTACAGTCTCTCAAAGTTCAACATATCCTGTTTTTCCTTTAGTATTGGAATGAATCATGTTTCATTGTTAAACACCAGATGAAGTCGTAGGCTGTGTTTATGGTCCATGTTGTGGGAAAAATAAATAGCTCTAAACATTAGAATCTGACAGCACAGCAAGATGTTCATATCATGAGAGGCACATGGGAAGTGAGACCAACTAGAGAATAGTAAAATTTTATCTTTCTCTGTTCATTCTGGGTATATAATTATTGAGCAGAATTGCAAGCATAATCTACATGGTTTAAATTATTTTTTTCTTGTCTTCACATTGTTGAATTCACATTGTGGGTGTGCTCTCTACCCAGAGGTATTTTCCCTAATCCAGTTTTCAGTAAGCCTTTACCTTCTTCAATCATTGAAAGTGCCAGTATCTGCCTGTTTTTTTCTTGTATGACTCTTATTCTTTAGAATTTACTTTTTTTTTTTTTTAAAGATTTTATTTATTTATTTGACAGAGAGAGAGAGAGAGAGATAGCGAGAGCAGGAACACAAGCAGGGGGAGTGGGAGAGCAGGGAGCCTGACACGGGACTCGATCCCAGGACCCTGGGATCATGACCTGAGCCGGAGGCAGACGCTTAACGACTGAGCCACCCAGGCGCCCCTAGAACATACTCTTTAATTAATATTCTCCAGGTTACACATTTTGACCCTAAATCACATAGGAAGAGCAAAAACAACTTTCATTTAAATAAACTTGTTGGACGGCATCCAAGGAGAAATTGTTTCCTTGGGTAGTTTTGCTCACCGCATTAGATCCTACATTCTCAGGGCAGTTGCTATCTTTCCTAATCTAACAAAATTTTTTGTTTTATTTATATTTATTTTGTTACTCACCCTTTGCTTTGGGTGCTTTAACAGTTCAGGGTTTTGATCTGATCTTCAAGAGGAATTTGAGGTTCATTCGAATAAGATAGACTAGCTTGAGGTAGGTGTACCTAAAAGAATTGAAGGTCAACACCCTGCCCCCCCCAAAAAAGGAAAGAAAACAGAGGGGAAGCTTGTGGACTTTTTTTTTTTGCCAGGATGATTTCTAAAAGCTGGTTGACTCTTTGACTTCAAAAACAATAATAAAAGCCAGCATGTGCCTACATTATTTTGTTTAAACACTTAACCCTTTAAGGTAAATATTTCCATTTTTCAGATGAGATTTGGGCATAGAATGGTTAGTAACTTGCTAGAGACTCACAGCAGTAATGGAGTTGAAGGGATTATGTCAGGAGGTTTGAGTCCCCTGAGAAGGGAATTCCAAACTTCAGGAGATGTCCCATTTGAGAGGTTAGTAGGATTGGAGTAAAGAGTTTCTATGGCCCTGAAGTAAGAATTTAACCAGTATTTCTGTATTGCCTTTAAGGAAGAGACAATAAGGTATATTTTTATCTCTGTTGGGCATAGCCTTTGACAGAAGAGAAAGAAGGATAGTGATATTTTATTTGGATGGTGTGATCGGGGGGACTTAATTTCTCTGTGTATTACTATTTTCAATAGGGAACATACTGTAAAAATCAGTTTAATTGAGCTATAACTTATATACAATATAAGGCACATATTTTTACTGTACAATTCAGTGAGTTTTGGCAAATGTATATCTCCATGTAACCAACACCCCAATCAGGACATAAAACATTCCATCACCCTAGAAAGTTTTTTCTTGCTCCTTTGTCATCATTCACCCCTCTCTCTTGCCATAGGCAACCAGTGATCTGATTTTTGACATTATGGATTAGTTTGTTCTAGAACTTCATATAAACACAATTGTATAGTGTTACTTTTTTGTATTTGGCTTCTTTTGCTCATCACATTTTCCCTCTAGCATTTTTTTTTTTTAAAGATTTTATTTATCTGACAGAGAGACAGCGAGCAAGGGAACACAAGCAGGGGGAGTGGGAGAGGGAGAAGCAGGCTTCCCGCTGAGCAGGGAGCCCGATGCAGGGCTCGATCCCAGGACCCTGGGATCATGACCTGAGCCGAAGGCAGACGCTTAACCGACTGAGCCACCCAGGTGCCCCCCCCCTAGCATTTTTTGTGAACATTTTCAAACATGAAAATTGAAAGAATTGTACAGTGAACAAACATTTCCCCCTCACCTACATTCCACAATTAACAATTTGCTGTTTTTGCTTTATCACCTGTCCATCTATTCATTCCTCTAACTATCCTTCAGTCAAGCTTGCCGCTGTTTGGTTTGTATTGTGTTTTTAAAGTAAGTTGCAGGTATCAGTGCATTTTTTCCCAAACAAAATCAGCTTCCGTATCATTAACTAGAGTTGAATATTTACAGTTCTTTGTTTTTACTTTTTTTTCTTTTCCATGCATGCTCAAGCTGGGGGAGGGGGGCGGAAGGAGAGGGAGAGAATCCTAAGCATGCTGGGCATGGAGCCTGACTCGGGGCTTGATCTCACCACCCTGAGATCATGACCCAAGCTGAAATCCAGAATCGGACACTTAACCAACAGAGCCACCCAGGCGCTCCTACAGTCCTTTGTTTTTAAAGTAAAATTTACATATAGTGAAGTGCACAAATCTTAAGTGTACCATTTGTTGTGAAGTTCTGCCAAATGTATGTTTGTGTAACCCAAATCTTTATGAAGAAATAGAACATTAACCAACACTTCAGAAAGTTCGGTTGTGTACCTTGCTCGTGTACCTCGTATTCAGTAGTCTCTCCTGTCCTTTGATTCTTTGTAGAACACTAATTTTAAGTTGTTTTCACCTTAGATTATTAGGTTTGCCTGTTCTGGGACTTCCTGTATCTGGAATCATATACTTCATGTCTGATTTTTTTCCCTCAGCAGGATGTTTTTTTTGTACCCATAATGTTACTTGTATCAGTAGTTCCTTCTTTGTTGTTTTGCTGCTGCTGTTTGGTATCCTATTGTATTTAAAAATTGTAATTTTTTTTTATATATCATAATTTGTTTATTCACTTGTTGGAGATTTGTTTTTCCCAAATTGTTGGTTATTATGAGTAAAGCTATGAACATTCACATACAAATTTTTTGTA
Source organism: Phoca vitulina (assembly GCF_004348235.1). Lineage (NCBI taxonomy): Eukaryota > Metazoa > Chordata > Mammalia > Carnivora > Phocidae > Phoca > Phoca vitulina. The sequence goes on from NW_022589723.1 coordinate 25,426,270, forward strand.
TACCTGTGTTTTCAAACCTAGATGTGAAATTACTGGATCATAGGTTAGATGTATATATGACTTAAGCTACCAGAGAGCTCTGTGTAGAGTTCCAGTTGTGCCACATCCTTGTTAACGTATGGTGGTTTTGGTCTAAGAGTTTTAGCCTTTTATTGGGTGTGCAGTTGTATCTCATTGTGGTTTTAATTTGCATTTCCCTGATTACTAGAGATACACAGCATTTTTTCACATAACTCATTGGCCATGTGTATGTGTTTTGAGAAATGTTAAAAATCATTTGTCTATTTTTTTGTGTGGAATTGTCTTATTAAAATGGAAGAGTTTTGCATATATACTGGATTCAATTTATATATGTGTTTATATATACATATAAATTACACATAAATGCAGTTTTCTTTGTATTTAGTTTGCTACCTTGCCTTTTGTTTTCTTCTTTTTTTAAAAGATTTTATTTATTCATTTGAGAGAGAGAGAGAGAGACAGCACAAGCAGGGGGAGCGGCAGAGGGAGAGGGAGAAGCAGACTCCCTGCTGAGCTGGGAGCCTGACATGAGCCTTGATCCCAGGACCCAGAGATCATGACTGGAGCTGAAAGCAGACACTTAACCGTCTGAGCCACCCAGGCACCCCATTGCCTTTTTGTTCTCTTAGTGGCATCTGTGAAGAGCAGATTTTCATTTTGGTAAAGTCTAGTTTATCCATTTATAAAAAATGGGTAGTGCTAGGGGCTACCCTCTGGCTTGGCTCTGTTGGTAGAGCATGTGACTCTTGATCTTGGGGTCATAATTTCAAGCCCCACGTTGGGTGTAGAGATTACTTAAATAAATAAATTTTAAAAAATAGGTAGTACTATTTGTGTTCTACGAGCCCTTTGCCCATGGTATGATTACATACAGTTTCTGCTATGTTTCTTTTAGAAATTTAAGGTTTAGCTTTTAGGTCTAAGTCTCTGATCCATTTTGAGTTAATTTTTTTGTCTGATGAGTGGTGTAGAGGTTAAATTTTTCCCACATGGTTCACCAGTTGTTCCACCACCATTTGTTACTATTCCTTTCCTATTATCTTGGCACTCTTATTGAAAATTACTTGATGATATGTTTGAATCTATTTCTGGACTCTCCAGTCTATCCTTATGCCAGTAGCACCCTGTTTTGTTACAGTTGTGTTTTAATCTGTCATCTTGCTCTGTGTTTTCTATTTGTCCCATCTGTTCTCTGTCCCTTTATTTTCCTACTCATGTTTCCTTTGGGCTTTAGTTTTTTAGTTTTTTGGGTTTAAAAAAATTTTTTTTGTATTACATTTTATTTCCACTGTTGGTTTATTAGCTATATTTTATTTTTTATCTTTTATGGTTGCTCTAGGGTTTACGCTATGCATCTTTAACTTTTCACTGTCTGTCTTCAAGGAATAATAGACTATTTCAGGGGTGCCTGGGTGGCTCAGTAAGTTAAGCATCCGACTCTTGATTTCAGCTCGGGTCATGATCTTGGGGTTGTGAGATTGAGCCCTGCATTGGGCTCCATGCTGAGTGTGGAGCCTGCTTGAGATTCTCACTCTCCCTCTCCCTCTGCCCCTTCCCCACTACTTGTGTTTTCTCTCTATATAAATAAATAAATAAATTAAAAAAAATAGACTATTTGACATATGATAGAAGAAACACCCAACAACCTACATCTCTTTGCTCCACTCCTGTGCTTTGTGTTATTGTCGTACATTTTACTTTTTTTTTTTTTTAAGATTTTATTTCTTTATTTGACAGAGACTCAGCGAGAGAGGGAACACAAGGAGTGGGGAGTGGGAGAAGCAGGCTTCCTGCCGAGCAGGGAGCCCGATGCGGAGCTTGATCCCAGGACCCTGGAATCATGACCTGAGCCAAAGGCAGACGCTTAATGACTGAGCCACCCAGGCGCCCCTGTCGTACATTTTACTTTATATGTTATTAGTTTTGGGAGGATTTCTTCGTTCAAATTTTGAGGTTATAGCTAGAGAATAATTGTGAGGTTATCTCTGTGAGAGAAGATGCTAGTAGAACTCGCTTTATTCCATTCTACTTTTATAAAGTGACTGGACAGTGATGATTTCTGAAAAAAGTCTTTAAAATTTGATAAATTCAGACCAGAAAATTTTGATATATGAGTCTGAAAAAAGATGGTTGTATCATTTACTCTTTTTATGGAACTCGACAAAGAACTTGGAGCATTTGTGACCGAATGTCTCTGAATATTACCCAGTTATTGACTTTAGGCAAATTATTCAGAGAAAAACAACAAAAAAGTGTCTCCCCTGTGTCTTTTTTTTTTTTTTTTTTTTAAGATTTTATTTATTTGAGAGAGAGAGATTGCTGGCTGAGCATGGAGCCCAATGCAGGGCTTGATCCCAGGACCCTGGGATCATGACCTGAGCCAAAGGCAGACGCTTAACCGACTGAGCCACCCAGGCGCCCCTCCCCTATGTCTTTATCTGTATATAAGCTAACTCTAGTTGTAGTATTTTATATTTATTAAAGTGTTAGTTTTTAACATTTTGCTAATTATCCTAAGCTTTTATTTTTCAGGTCTTGATTTTGTCATTCAATGTATATGTGATCTCTTTTCAGCTTTGTGTCATTTGGGGATGTGGTGAATATTCCATTTATGCCTTCATGTGAAACCATGGCTAAAAACAGAGTTTGGAATGCATTTTGTAGGCTAATTTTTAATTATACACCTCATTTTATATTGCTGATTATTGATACATTTCTAGTCAAGTTTTGGGATTGATCTTTATTCCATTTTAGCTTTCAAGTATATTATAGCTTATAATTCTTCTCTTAGTACTGAAGGTTAATGAAGTTGAGACTGTGCTACCTCATGCGAGAGGGAAGGACCTTAATGTTGAAGATTATGGGAGAACATAGAGTTTTAGTTATTGTAGATTCCTCATTGCTCCCTCTATTATTAAATTGAAACAAACTCTGGGGGAAATTTGGTAATTCTTTGGAACTTTGTTTTGTCTTTCATATACTGAAAAGTATCCTAAGAACTCATTTCTTCTTTTTCTTCCTACCAATAATTCTAGACAAATAGTTCTTTGAAGTCGAGTGGCATCTTTGAAGATTTTGTGTTCTCTATCAGAAGATCATATGTTGTCTTTCAGTCTTTCAGATAACTGGTTTTGTGCATTTGTATCTGTACTTCATCATTAAATATGTGACTCATTCAGAGATCCTCTGCCGTGGAAAATAGGGTGACCAAGTCTCATTTCTTCCCATTTCACTCTTTTTCCTTTTGTTCTTCCTGGGAAAACCTTCCCCGGTCCTCTCTCCCCTTCAGAACTGAATTAGGCTCTACTACAGTTTGTTTCAGTGCACACCTCTATTATAACACTTACTGTATTTTAATTACCTATTGATATGCTTCCCTGACTGCTAGACTCTAAGGACAGTTTATGTCTTATTCATCTTGTATTTACAATATTTGGGATAGTCTGGCATATTTAAGATATTCAGGAAATGTTTATTGCATGGTGTATTAGTTTGCTAGAGCTGCTGTAACAAAATACTTCAGACCAGGTGGCTTAAACAACAATGAACTTTTTTCTCACAGTTCTGTAGACTAGAAGTCTAAGAACAGGTATAGTCAGGTTTGGTTTCTCCTGAAGCCTCTCTTCTTGGTTTGCAGATGACTGCCCACCTTCCTGCTGTATCCTCACATGGTCTTTTCTCTGTGTCTGTGTGTCTCCAGATTTCCTCTTCTTAGAAAGGATACCAGTCAGATTGGATAGAGCCCACCATATGACCTCGTTTAACCTTAATTGCTTCTTTAAAGGCCCTGTTTATACTCATATTCGAGGTGCTAGGGGTTAGTATTTCAACATACGAATTTTGAGGAGGGGGGCACACTTAGGTCCCTAACACATGGATACTTTGATCTTGCATATGTTCCAGCTGAAAGTGTTTTCTTATGGGCCAATACCAAACCAAGATCGTCAGAGTTGGAACCAAAGATTTCCTAGCTTGGATAAGAACATGTGGCTTAATTTTAATATTTTGTCTTAATTCCCACTTAGATAATTGTACTATTTAATGATTAAGATCCTGTAACTTTTAGTGCTTTGAAGTGTACTGCCTAGCTGTACTCATTTAATAATAGGTTTTCTTTACTTTATGTCACAAAAAATGAATAAAATACACACATACACACACTCCTGGGCACATGTGTGCTTTGTGTACATACTGGCTATGAATGCATGATTATTGAACATTTTAGCCCAAGAAATACATGTTTATTTGCCAAATTCCCAGTGGTTATTTGGAAAGGATTCAGTAATTTCTCTATAGAAATTCCATGAATTATACATAATTTCCCAGTGTATACAGAGATACATGCCTTGCTATCCCATTTGAGCGACCAGATAGTTTTTTAAGCTTTTTCTTTTTCTATGGTAGCTCCAGCTTTAGATTTCCCTCTCCCCTAGTAGTCCCGTGTAAGATTTTTGGAGATATTGGCAGTAGTGAGGGGCTGGTGACGTTGGAGAGCAGGATAAGCTCCGTCATCACTCATCTGTCTCCTCCCTTTTTAGGGATTTCCTTGGGAGAAATTTGCATATAATGCCCTTACCTTAAAAAAAAAACAACCACTTTTATTTTATAGTAGTTTTACATTTACAGAGAAGTTGCAAAGATGGGCGCCTGGGTGGTTCAGTCGGTTAAGCAGCTGACTCTTGATTTCAGCTCAGATCATGATCTCAGGGTTGTGAGATAGAACCCCTCATCGGGCTCCATGTCAGGCTCCACACTGAGCATGGAGCCTGCTTAAGATCCTCTCCCTCGCCCTCTGCCCCTCCCCACTTCTAAAAAAAAAGAAAAGAAAAACAAGTTGCAAAGATAATACATAGAATTCATATGTACCCTTCACCCAGTTTCCTCTGTTGTTGTTGTTTTTTTTTAAGATTTTATTTATTTATTTGACAGAGAGAGACACAGCGAGAGAGGGAACACAGGCATGGGGAGTGGGAGAAGGAGAAGCAGGCTTCCCACAGAGCAGGGAGCCGATGTGGGGCTTGATCCCAGGACCGTGGGATCATGACCTGAGCCGAAGGCAGACGCTTAACCGACTGAGCCACCCAGGTGCCCCAGTTTCCTCTGTCGTTAACATCTTACCTATCCTATGTCCCGTCGCAACTAAGAAACCAACATTGGTATATTACTATTAACTGAACTCCAGATGTTATTTGAATGTAATCTCCTGTGGTTTCAGTTTCTCAGTTTTTCATTGTTTCTATGATCTTAACAGTTTTGAGGATTGTTCATCAGATATTTTGTGGAATGTCCCTCAATTTGAGTTTGCCTGATGTTTTTCTCACTGGTTTGACTGGGGTTGTGGGTTATCGGGAAGGGTCCCACAGAGGTAAAGTACCCATTAGCAACATGAGTTACAATATTAACCTTGATCATCTGGCTAAAGTACTGTTTGCTCCACCTTAAAGTTACTCTCCTTTCCTTCTTAATCCTTTCTTTGGAAGTAAGTCACGAAAGGGAGATGAGTTGTTAAGCTCTACCTCCTGGAAGGGATGCATCTACACAACTCATTTGGAATTCTTCTATGAGGAAGGTTTGTCTCTTTGCTCCTGCTTATTTATTTAGTCATTTATGTCAGTATGGATTAATGGAATTTATTTTATATACTCTGGGGATAGAATCCAGTTACTAATTTATTAACTTGTTGCTACAGTTCTATTTTTAGCCATCGGGAACTCTTTCAGGTTGGCTCTGGTGTCTCTTTGACGTGCCTCTGTGTGTGTGTGTGTGTGTGTGTGTGTGTGTGTGTGTGTGTGTATGTTTTCTTTACTTTCTGGCACTTTCTGCTCCAGGCTCATCTTATATCTTCCTTGCCCCAAGTTAGAAAGCTTTAAAGGGGATGCCTGGGTGGCTCAGTCAGCTAAGCATCTGACTCTTGATCTCAGCCCAGGTCTTGACCTCAGGGTCATGAGTTCAAGCCCTGTGTTGGGCTCCGTGCTGGGCATGGAGCCTACTTAAAAAAAAGAAAGAAAGAGGGGCGTCTGGGTGGCTCAGTCAGTTAAACGTCTGCCTTCAGCTCAGGTCATGATCTCGGGGTCCTGGGATCGAGCCGCACATTGGGCTCCCTGCTCGGCAGGAAGCCTGCTTCTCCCTCTCCTACTCCCCCTGCTTGTGTTCCCTCTCTTGCTGTGTCTCTCTCTGTCAAATAAATAAAATCTTTTAAAAAAAAAGCTTTAGGAGGAATGTATGCTTGTTTTAGGGGCAGGCAAGTAGGGAAAAGTCCTTAGATTCTTGTTTTATTTTAAGCCCCCCAAAACGAACTCTTTTTTGGATGTCAGGAAACCTGCCATGGACAAACAGCAGCTGTATTTGAGAACTTAGGCTAACAAAAATTTCCATCATCATCATCATCACCATCATCAATCACACTTGTATCATCATCAATAATATTAGTATTATTTTGCCATAACTACTATTATTCCAGCCTTACGTCTCTTTCCCATAATGCTGGCTTTTCTTTTTTCTTCTTAATCATAGAAGTCACTTACAAATGATTTGTAGACTGTCAGGGCAGGTAAAAAGATGAGGGAGATTGGAACCTTTATCCAGTTGCTTTGGCTGGAGTTTGGTTCCAAGTAATGGAAATTGGAGCTTTTAAATGTATTTCTGCCTTGAAACTTGATTAAACGTTTTAGAAAGTGAATGGACCTGGGTTTATTGCTGAATTCTCTTGCAAAATCAGATATGAAATAGCAACTGCAGCTCTATGAAAGGTTTTAATTCAAACAGCGGGAGTTTGTCCTTGTCACAATGGCGAAATAAAGAGCCAGGGATATTCACAAGTTTTCTGAACTTCCTACTTTCTTATCCTTTAAAAATCTGTAGTTCAGCCTTATCCTCCTACTTATGTTTAGCTTCAGATTTTAGGATCAGTAACCACTAGGGACCAAAGGTTGTAAATAACAAACCTGAATGTCTATTTTTAAAAAAATTTGGTTATTTTGTTTTATAAACTTTAAAGAATAAAAATAAATAAAACATTATAGATAAGATAGAGAAGTCACCTATATTTTCCTTATCAGTTTGAGGAAACACTGCATGTTATGAATATAGTTTCATATTTTGCAAGTATTTTGTGTATTTTAAAATTTTATTCTTTTACTACTTTTATGAATTTATATGCAGTTTTTTTGTACTATCAAAATTTTCATCTTTTGTATATTTTCAATAAAAACTGAGATAATATTGTTAGTCACAGTTGGCATGTTTCCTGTTAAGCAACTAAAAACTTATTAACCATATTGTTGTAAATATGCCTAAAACATGTACGTGTTTATTTTACTGAGAACAGTCTGCTTTCTGGATGGCTCAGAATTATGATTCTGAACATCAGCTTTTATTCTGTGCTATATTACAGTGTTGTCCTCAGAAATTGTTCACATAAAATTATTTAATCTCAGCAAACTGAATTTTTTTTAGCTATTGGGACAAACGCCTTAGTTCTTCTGTCTCTTATCTGTTTTTAGGTGCTGCCACTAATATTCTTTCTGTTATACTTGGTATCCAGACAACTAAGCTTATAGAATTATATGTAAAATAAAATAGTCTCTGAATATTGAATTGCATGTGGCCTTTCTGACAAGTATTTTGATCCTTTAGAGAATTATTTTTCTGTAGGCTTTGTTCCTGAGAGTTGAGTTGCTGGAAATCTGACTTCCAAAGGAATAGAGTATTTATTATTGCCTTACAAAAAAGAGAAAAGAGGAGTTATTTGAACAGTAGGATAAGACTTGAAGAGTATTTTGTGCAAGACGATTATAAGTAACTGAATTATGAAAGATACCTTATTTTAACATGAATATTTGCTTGGGTGGGAGTATAAAGTTGAAAGCCAAGTGTGATACCAGCAAAAAGCATTCATTCCAAAACAGCAATTTTGTAGGGTTCTGCAGTTTGTGATTCTAGGTTGGTTGTTTTTTTTTTTTTTTTTAGAGATTTTATTTATTTATTTGACAGAGAGAGACACAGCGAGAGAGGGAACACAAGCAGGGGGAGTGGGAGAGGGAGAAGCAGGCTTCCCGCCAAGCAGGGAGCCCGATGTGGGTCTCGATCCCAGGACCAGGACCCCAGGATCATGACCTGAGCCGAAGGCAGACACTTAACGACTGAGCCACCCAGGTGCCCCTCTAGGTTGATTGTTGAGCAGTGTTCCGAAAAAATGTTGAAAGCTTCATGGTCATATTATGGTATTTTGGCTCAAGTTTGTTGAATCTGGAGATGTAGTTCTTGATTTGATAGAAGAGGCCTGCCCTCCCTTCTTTCCTCTCCCTCCCTTCTTTCCTTCCACATAGGGAGAGCAGGTACAAAAGAATATGAAGTAATGCTAATCCATGTAATAACTGATTATAGTGGCTTGTGGTTGGGCTGCTTTAACAGCATAAAGTTGCCAGTTTAAGTCCTTTTTGAATGGAGGGATGCTGTTAATCTAAAATACCTTTTCCAGTACAGTGTGGCATAGTTGGTAAAGGTCCTGATATAAATTGAAAAGTTAGAGATTGGGTAAAGGGAAGTAAGATGTTGGAGTTTTTTTTGGTAGCCTCTATCTTCTATAAAGTAAGAGGCAGAGTTAGTAATTTGCTTAAGATGAGAGGATGTAAAAGGAGGAGAGGGCTTGAGGAAATAAGTATTTGAGTCCTTTACTATGAAGAAGGAAAGAATTACCAGGTAGTTATTCGCTTAGTTCAGGTTAAAAAATTTCTTTCAGTTAAAAATATTTGGTACTGGTTAGGATGATTTAAAAACCATAGCATCAACCTAAAAGCAAAGGCAGGTGGTTTAACTGTTACAGAATTACTGTTTGAAAGAGTGCTTACAGAAGAAAGGGATGAAGAATTTAAAGCAGAGCTTTAGCTGGTATACCATGATTGGGTTGCAGGTATGTGGAGATACTGATCCCTTCAGCCTTCAAGACGTCAAGAGAGGGTCTGGATGGCTGGAGTCCCAGGGCTGGCACCTTGTAGATGCCTTATCTACCCTAAGTGCCCAATATATATAATATTCTATGTGTATCATGATATAAAAAATAGTTAGGAAATACTGATTCACAGAGCTGGTGAGAGCAGTACTGAGGTGAATTTCTGAGTATTTGCTGGTTAGTCAAAATGTGAAGTCAGGAGTGGATTAATCAACAGGGAGAATAGCGTCCAGGGTTTTGCCTTCTCAGATCTTCTGTCTCAGACTTTGTTACTATTTTCTTAATTTTTTTTTTCTTGCTGCCTTTCTTATGGCAGATACTCTACCATACCATACTCTTTTAGCTCTTTACTCTCTATATTCAGAACTTCACTTTTATGAAAGTAGTTAATTTATTGACTATAGTGATTTTATTTTCCTCCAAGTAGATAATGCTAAAATCTGTATTTCCAGACCTGATATTATAGGCATAGTCCCATCTTGTTGTCTGATTATTATTTCAAAATATCCAAAATTGAATCCTTGCATTCTCTTTACAAGTAACTTCATTTCTGACAGTGACTTAACGTTTCTTCCAGATATCTAATCTGTCTGTGTAGCATCTGCCTTTGGCTCAGGTCATGATCCTAGAGTCCCAGGATCCAGCCCCGCATCACGCTCCCCGCTCATCCTCTCATGCTCTCTCTCTCTCTCAAATAAATAAATAAAATCTTAAAAAAAGGAAAGAAAAAGACCCCAGACTTGGCATTGGCTTTTTATTCTTCTTTGCTGTTTCGCTATCTTATTTCTTTGTCTTAAAAGACTCACATTTGCATATCCTGCCTTTTCCTTCACTTCACCCTTCTCCCCCTAAAGGTGCCTTTTTGGGGCAAAGCTTTCTCCCCAGTCTGTCAGACTTTCCCTCAAGCCCGCTCTTGTTAGCACCTCCTCAATTAAATATTTCTAAATTGTGTGTTAAGCAAAAGCATAGAATTCTTCACTTCTTGGTGAAGAAGACTCCAGCTTATTCTCTCCCACTAAAACAAAATAAAAAAAATCCACATCCCAAACATTTAGAGTATTTAGATACTGCCATTTCTTGCCGTTGTTTGAAATGAAGGGTTTTCTCTGCCTACCATCACCTTGTACATCTTTCATAGTTTGACTTGGATATCATCTTCTCTATAGAGCCTTTCCCAGAAACACCAGTTGCTTTCTCCTTTGTGTTCTCATGGAGGGTACTTTTTATTTATATCATTATTTATAGCATTCTATATTTTGGTTATATCTTTCTGTTGTGCTAAATTATGAACTTCTTGAAGGATAGGTGCCTGTATCTTATTTATATCTCTGCCCACGTATCCAGCATGCAAGGTAGTTTTCTGTAACCATTTGAATAACTGAGCATACACGATATCAGTCAAAACTTTTCATCTTTTTTAGCCCACCATAGTTTGGTTCCACTCTACCTACTTTAAATAATATTTCCTGCTTCTTGCAGGGATGTGCTCACTGTTTCATTGAGGTTGTTCTCTTCAGAGAGTTTTGTGTAAGCCACAATGATTTTTATCTTTGTATTTTTGATTTTGATTTCTCCTTCTTGAGCATCATTCAGCATACATGACTACTTATAAGAGAAAGACCAAGTCATTTTATGTTTTTCTTTCTTTTTTTCCTTTTTTAAGTAGGCTCCACACTCAGCATGGAGCCCAACATGGGGCTTGAACTCACGCTCCTGAGATCAAAACCTGAGCTGAGATTAAGAGACAGCATTCCACTGACTGAGCCACCCAGGCACCCCAATTTTAAATTATTGACAAAATTTAGTTCAAAATGTTAAATGTATTTCTGTAAAGATTTAAGATTTTGTTGAGCAGTATGGTTTAATTCTACGTTGAGCTCTTGCAGACTGGTAAAATTTGATAAGATAGTAGGTGTATTAAAGCAGATATTTCCATATACAAAAGTATTAATCATCTTTAAATTGCCTTCTATCCCTTTAAAAAAGATAGAATTCTCAATTCACTGAGTTCCAATCTCCAAGGAAACCTGGAGGCTACTTGAAGTTCAGTTTTGGAAACTGTAGGTTTAAGTAACAGTAATCTCTAAGAGTAGTTTGTAAATTTGAAGCTTTGAAAGTGGCAGATTGATTACTTGAAGAATTATTAAGAATGAAAGATTATGGAGGTTTGTTTTCCTTGTACATTATTTTTTTTCTTCTTACTGACACCTTTCGGTTAACCCAACAATACTAATTACTATTCTTTTCATGATAAATTATTACTTTCCAAGTATTAAAATTTCTTCATAAAGATAATCTCAGAAACAACATGCCTAGAATCATAGAGTGGTATCAATAATTAAAAAGCATAATCAACTGTCAAATCTGACAACTGTTCAAATTTGCCAACAGTCAGATGCCATCTGTCAGTTTCTACCCTTTTTTGTTATTAAGCCATCCAGGATTAGTGGTCATTTCTAGTCACTAAGGTGGAATTTTATGCCTAGTCAAGGTTCCCATAAAAATCATACTAGCAAAAAAAAAAAAAAAAAATACTAGCATATATTTGATTTGTGTAGTAATCTGCAATTAACAAAGTTGTGTCCTAGTCCAGTAGAAAAATAAAATATATTTTGTTCTCATTATTTTTTGTTTCTTTAAAAAATCCTTGTACTTTGATTTTATTTTTTTTATTTTTTATTTTTTTAAAGAAATTTTTCTTTTTTTTTTTTTTTTTAAGATTTTATTTATTTATTTGAGAGAGAGAGAATGAGAGACAGAGAGCATGAGAGGGAGGAGGGTCAGAGGGAGAAGCAGACTCCCTGCCGAGCAGGGAGCCCGATGCGGGACTCGATCCCGGGACTCCAGGATCATGACCTGAGCCGAAGGCAGTCGCTTAACCAACTGAGCCACCCAGGCGCCCCTGTACTTTGATTTTAAAAAGGGGAAATGATTTAGAAAAAATTCAAACCACATAGAAATTGTAACACAAAAGTTGAAAGCTCCAAACCCAGTGCTATAAATCTCCCTCCTACAATCTCCGTCCCCAACTAAGTGTATATTTTTCTATATTTTCCCCATGCATATATAAATATAAGTTGTTTTACAAAAATGGATCATATTATAACAGACTTATTTGCAACCTGCTTTAAAAAATTATCTGTACTTTCTGTATCTGTTTGTACAGAACTTACCTCATTTTTAAAGGCTGCTCAGCAGTTTGTTTTATGGATATACCCTAATTTTATCTTAGTTGTGAAAATTAAAACTTAAATAAAAAGGAAAAAATACTTGAATCAGATTTTCCCTTTTACTTCTACCCTCCTCAGTTATACATATAGCTCTGTACAGTTATTATTATTTTTTTAAAGATTTTATTTATTTGTCAGAGAGCACAAGCAGGGGGAGTGGCAGGCAGAGGGAGAGGGAGAAGCAGGCTTCCTGCTCTGCAGGGAGCCCGATGCGGAACGTGATCCCAGGACCCTGAGATCATGACCTGAGCCAAAGGCAGATGCTTAACTGACTGAGCCACCCAGGTGTCCCTCTGTACAGTTATTTTTTATTTTTTTTTAAAAGATTTTATTTATTTGAGAGAGAGAGAGTGAGAGAGAGAGTGTACAAGAGGGGGGAGCATCAGGGGAAGAAGCAGACTCCCCACTGAGCAGGGAGCCCGACGCGGGACTTGATCCTGGGACTCCAGGATCATGACCTGAGCTGAAGGCAGTCGCTTAACTGACTGAGCCACCCAGGTGCCCCTGTACAGTTATTTTTAATTAAATGTTGATTATTTGAAAGTTCCAGTGAACAAAATGGTGAGAAACTACATCAAAAACTATGAATTTGAATTAATCTTTAGTTTTAGTGTTTTTAAAGGCAGTAACATGTCCATGGTGATGGTGTTTATGTTTTATATTTTAAAAAAATTATGGCTTTTTTCTAATTTGTAACAAAGGCCATTTAGAGTCTTTGCTCATACAGAAATGAGGTGTTACTCCATTTATGAGGATTGTCTTTCACATCGTATTGTACAGTTCTGTAGTTTTTTGCATATGGAATCTTTTTTGGTTGATTCTTTTAGTTTTTTTTTTTTTGTGATAGAACTTATTTTATATAACAGATAATTAGCAGTATCTTTGTATTTCATATTTCATGTTGCAATATAAATCCCAGAGTCCAGGCTTCCATACCAGAAATGTTAGACATTGTATACCCTATGATTTGTAGTACTGCCTTCCTAACTAGTTGAAACGGAGTCCCAGATACTCTTCGGGCTTGCCAGGATTGAGACACCCTTCATTTTGCTACTGGTCATGATGACACCACAATCATGGCTAGAGTAGTAGACTCTGTATTGAACTCCACCTAGTTTGTACTGATAGGAGACCTAAGTAGATGTTAGATATGTTTTCCTTTGATGACTAACACTTGGGGATTTTAGAATATTTTAAACAAGACAAACAAGAATATCATTAGGTCATTGAGTAATAGAAACCTAATATTTGAGAGAGATTTATCTTTTTCCAAAAGTAGAATGTCTAGTATTAGAAATTAGGGAGCATCCAGCTCCTCAAACTTTAATCCTCATAGTAGAGGAGAATCTGTAGAATTATTTGTTTTCATGGATTTTGTGACAAAGACTATTGGTCCTTCATTTTTATACTTTAAGGTTCTGTAGGAACTGTTGATTGTATGCCCTTCGTTGACTCTGAGGATTTCATCTTTTTCTAGGTATAAGGGAAGATCTTTTTTTTTTTTTTTTTAAGATTTTATTTATTTGGTAGAGACACAGCGAGAGAGGGAACACAAGCAGGGGGAGCGGGAGAGGGAGAAGCAGGCTTCCCACTGAGCAGGGAGCCTGATGCGGGGCTCGATCTCAGGACCCTGGGATCATGACCTGAGCCAAAGGCAGACGCTTAATGACTGAGCCACCCAGGGGCCCCTAAGGGAAGATCTTAAACGTATTTCTTATCTATGTAACTGCTCCTCTAGAAAAGGAATTAATAATAAGAGCCATTATGCCAGGTACTTTGCTAGGTACTCTCATTTAACCCTTTAAACAATTTTATGAGATAGATACTAGTATCCCAATTTTATAGACAAGGAATAGTCTTAGAGAGTTTAAGTAATCTGCCCAAGGTGACACAGCTAGTCAGGAGCAGAGTCAAGACTTGAACCCAGCTCTTTTTAGTACACAAATGAATGACATTTACTTTTGATTGACTATTTATTCTTTTTTGTTAGTGATCCCACTTAAATGTGGAAAATCACCTTCCCTGTTTGTCATTCAGTATCCTTTTTTTCATAATGTTTTTAGTTCTTAGATATGCTAGCTTTTTTTTATTATTGTAATGCCTCATTTTCTCTAGCTTCCTAGAATATTTTGACAATGTTTTATAAGATTTCTTAGTCTTACAGTCATCTTCTTGGTGAGTTGGTCAGTTAGCTAGTTCTCTTCCCTGTTGTTTGAAGTCAGGTTTGTACTTGGGGGGATAAAAACTTCATTCATAGAGTAAGCCTTAGCTGAGATAGTCAACCCATGGTGCTGTCTGTGCTTCTCAGTGGAGATAGTGATCCTGGGCATACCTCTCTTTAGGTAACTTTCAGAGTCTGACAGTTGTAAACTCCATTGTACTATACACCTTAATTCCTTTTAATATCTGGGCAATAATATTTAGAGCAGCATGGAATGGAGGATGTCCCTGAATCTCCTCATGTGGGTATCTCATGTCTGGTTCCTCTCAAGTTATTATCTCTATGGATATCTGTTTAGGTTAAAGAATAGAGTGAACATCTTTGGATTTAGGTCTCTAAATCTCTTCACTCTCCGTATAAATCATTCTAAAATTCAGTGACTTTTATTTTTTATTTATTTATTTATTTATTTAAAGATTTTAATTATTTATTTGACAGAGACACAGCGAGAGGGGGAACACAAGCAGGTGGGAGTGGGAGAGGGAGAAGCAGGCTCCCCGCCGAGCAGGGAGCCCGATGCGGGGCTCGATCCCAGGACCCTGGGATCATGACCTGAGCCGAAGGCAGACACTTAATGACTGAGCCACCCAGGCACCCCAAAAAATTCAGTGACTTTTAAATGCAACAGTAAGACTGACCATGTGACTCTAGCAAATAATATGGCAGTCCCCGTTATATTAGCATAGACCCATCCAGTGATACTCCTTGTTCTACCACCTCTTTACCCAAATGATATCAAGATTTTCCTTTGGTGCTGAGAAAAGAAATTCTGAGCTGTTCAATACAGAACTGTGAACAGATCTACGTGTCTGGAGGACTATGGATGGCAGAGAATCTTTGAAGGTTAAGAGAACTAGAATGCTAGTTTCCTTTGTTTTAAGATTTTATTTATTTGAGAGAGTGCGTGCACACAAGTGGTGGGAGGGTAGAGGCAGAAAGAGAGGGAGATAAGCAGACTCCCCGTTGAGCAGGGAGCCCACCTTGGGACTTGATCCCAGGACCCTGAGATCATGACCTGAGCCTAAGTCAGACGCTTAACCAACTGAGCCACCCAGGTGCCCCTCCATTGTTTTATAGTTTTAAAAATTTGCTAATATTTTGGAGTCACATTAAATTTCCCAATAATTTTTGCAAAACTGACATAGTAATAATTGTTTTCATATAGGTACTGTGTGTCTCTTTTTTTTTTTTAAACAAGAAGTTTATTTAAACAACAAGACGCTTGGGGCGCCTGGATGGCTCAGTCATTAAGCGTCTGCCTTCACCTCAGGTCATGATCCCAGGGTCCTGGGATCGAGCCCCGCATCGGGTTCCCTGCTCCGCGGGGAGCCTGCTTCTCCCTCTCCCACTCCCCCTGCTGTGTTCCCTCTCTCGCTGTGTCTCTCTCTGTCAAATAAATAAATCTTTTAAAAATAAATAAATAAATAAACAACAAGACGTTTGACTTGAAGGGAAAGCTATCTAGGATTCATTTCTTTTAGAGTAATTTATCCCTACTTAAAGACAGATTGCCCTACATGTAACAGCTACGTACAAAAAAGTTATAAAATTGTCCTTGGTTTTACAATGATAAAAGAAAAACATTAAAATTCTCCAATCGAACAAGGTATGCAAGGATTTTTATGTTGTTCTTTTTTTGTTAAACAGTGAGACCAAAATAACTTACTGGAATATAAAGATAAGAGCTGACGGAGCGTGCCACTAATGGAGAGAAGGGGTATTTTCACAGAAGCAGTATTTTCCCCCATCCCATCTCCATTTGATGTCGATCAAAACATACCATTGGCCATTTAGTTAAAAAAAAATGCAATATGCTTGTGCACATACATAGTTACTTTATGTACAATAAAGGAATGGGGAAGGGGAAAATGAAAGAATAGAGAAAACTATCCTGTAGTAGTCAGGATGTGGTGGAACCAAATTGCGGCTTTCTAATTGAGACTGTCTTCTTGGTCTGGAGGAACAGAGTTCTGGAGTAAAGTAGCAGGTTCCCTTTTTAGTAGACACCTCCTGTCTGCTGCTGGAACACATCAATTGCATCTTCATCCTCCATTTCCAATAGTTCAGCTGTGTCTGTTTCATTGATTGGCTGCCCATCAAATCGGAATCTGATCTGCCTCATTGACAAACCCTGTCATTCACAATAGGCTTTCATTAATTTACTAAGTGGTGTATGCCTCTTAATCTTAAACTGCACCACAGAACCATCCTGTCCCGCCAACTTCAAATTAATATGATCGTTGTTCTCAGTCTTGACTCCTTCCTTGGGCTTTTTGTTGGCCATGGTGAGTGCTGGAGTCTCCTCAGCCGCCGCTTCACAAAAGAGGTACCAGGTCCGCACTGAACGAGCCCACAAGCAGCACCAGGAGCCGGTACTGTGTGTCTCTTGTTAAATGTTATACTGGGTATTAAATCTTCTCACCTCTATTGTGAGTGGTATTTTTTTTTCTGTAGTATTTTCTAATTAGCTACATGTAGATCAGGTTACCAGTTTTATGGAGGAGAAAATCTTTGTTTCCTTACTGTTTCTTTTTGTGATGAGTTTCTCTGTTTCAAGGACTTGTTGAACCCCCAAGTATAAAATATTTATTTTTATGTTTTCTGTGGTTCTAGAGCTGTTGTAACTGAAAATGGGGTTATGATAAATGTTCAAGTCTTAAACATTATTATTGTTACATAATTTTGTTACTATTACTCTCATTCTTCATATTCTCCTTTCTTTCCTGTCTTAGTGATTGACAGCACCATAATTCTTAGTTACCCCAGCCAGAAATACAGCAGTCATTTTTTAAATTTTACCCATTTATTGTTTTATTGATTAATGCAATTAAAAAATATTCATTGAGTGCCTACTATGTGCCAGTTGAGTTTTAGTTGCTAGAGATCGGGCAGTGAATGGGGCAGACAAGGTTCCTGCTTTCTTGGAACTCGAAATTTAGTGAGGGAACCCATACCATATACAATAAAAATAGGCTAACGAGACTTTAGTTATTGGCGGGTCAAGGACTTTACAAAAATCAGGATGTGATATTGAATGATGGAGAAAAGAAGTTGGTTCTTTAAATGGAGTGTGTGTTAGTACAGGTTCTCTGAGAAAGAGATGCCACGACAAGATTAAATGTGCAAGGAATTTTTTTTTTTGGTTGTAAAATATACATCATATAAAGTTTACTGTTTTAACCATGTGTAAGTGTGTGGTTTGGCATTAAATATATTCACATTGTTTTGCAACCACCACCACCATCCATATCCAGAACATTTTTATCTTTCCCAACTGAAATTCTGTACCCATTTAACACTAACTTCCATCCCCTTCTCCCCCTATGCCCTGGTGACCACTGTTCCACTTTCTGTCTCTGAATTTGACTGCTCTAGGTAACTCATGTAAATGGAAGCATACGTATTTGTCCTTTTGTGACTGGCTATTTCACTTAGCTTAATGTCATCAAGGTTCATTCATGTTGTAGCATGTGTCAGAATTTCCTTTTTTTTTAAAGATTTTTTTTTTTTAAGAGCAGTTTCAGGCTTATAACAAAATTGAGAGGGAGGTATATGAGAGACTTCTTATATACTCTCTGTCCCCATTATCAACATCAATCACCAGAATAGTACTTTTTTTTTTTTTTAACCAAGGATGAACCTAAATTGACTCATCATCATCACTCAGAGGTCTTTAGTTTACCTTAGGGTTCACTCTTGGTGTTGTACATTCTACGGGTTTGGACAAATGTGTAATGGTATATATCCTTCATTATAATATCAAACAGTACTTCACTGCCCTGAAAATCCTTTTTGCTTTACCTGTTTATTGCCCCCCAAACCCCCTCCCTATAACCACTAATATTTTCATTGTCTCCATAGTTTTTTGCCTTTTCTAGAATTTGATGTACTATAGTTGGAATCATTCAGCATGTTTAGCCTTTTCAGATTGGCTTCTTTCACTTAATATAATGTGCATTTAAGGTTTCTGCACATCTTTTCCTGGCTTGATAGCTCCTTTCTTTTTAGCACTGAATAATATTCCATTGTCTGGATGTACCACAGTTTATCCACTCACCTCCTGAAGGACATCTTGGTTGTTTTCCAAGTTGTGCCAATTACAAGTAAAGCTGTTGTAAACATCTAGTGCAGGTTTTTGTATGGATTCCTTCCTTTAAAAAAAAAAAAAGATTTATTTTACTTATTTATTTTAGTGAGAGAGAGGGAGAGGATTTCAAGGAGACCCTGTGCTGAGGTTGGAGCCCCACTAATGGCTTGATCTCACGACCTTGAGATCATGACCTGAGCCGAAATCAAGAGTTGGACGCTTAACCGACTGAGCCACCCAGGTGCCCTGGATTCCTTCTTTTTAAGGCTGAACAATATTTCACTGTATATATACACCACATTTTGTTTATTCATTCATCCATTGATGGACTTTTGGGTTGCTTCCTCTTTTTGGCTGTTGTGAATAATGCTGTTGTGAACAGGTATGTCAAATATCTGTTTGAGTCCCTGCTTTCTTTTAGGGGCATACCTAGAAATGGAATTGCTGGATCACATGGTAATTCTCTGTTAATTTTTGGAGGAATTGCTACTCTTTTCCACAGCTGCTGCACCATTTTACATTTCCCAGCAGTGTACAAGGGGTCCAGTTTCTCCACCCCTTACTGATACTTGTTACTTTGTTTTTTAGATAATAGCCATCCTGGGTGTGAAGTAGCATCACATTGTATTTTTGACTTACATCTCTCTACTGATTAGTAACATCTTTTTATTTTTATTTTTTGTGTGGAGCCCAGTGAGGGGCTTGAACTCAACGACCCTGAGATCAAGACCTGAGCTGAAATCAAGAGTTGGACATTTAACTGAGTGAGCCACCCAGGCGCACCTCTTTTTATGTTCCTGTTGGCCATTTGTATATCTTCTTTGGAGAAATAATTACTCAGTTCCTTTGTCCATTTTTAATCGGGTTTTTGTTGTTGTTGAGTTTTAGGAATTCCTTATATATTCTAGATATCAATCCTTATCAGATATCTTATCAGATACATGATTGGTGAATATTTTCTTCTATTCTCTGGGTTGCCTTTTCACTGTTGGTATTTTCCTCATTGCACAATGTGCAAGGATTTTATTAGGGGGAAGTGCCTGTAAGAGAAAATGATGGCGGGAACTGGAGAAGACACCATTGTTGGACTGCAGTGCAGGTCTGATCCTGAGTGAAGGAAGAGGAAAGAAAAAGTTGGTTCTGCCCCGAAGGCAGCCACTTAATGACTGAGCCACCCAGGCGCCCCTAATTTTTTAAGTTTTTAAGGTTTTTTTTTTTTTTTTTTTTTTGAGAGAGAGTGAGTGAGAGAGAGAGAGATCATGGGCAGGGCGGAGGGGCAGAGGGAGAAGCAGATTCCCTGCTGAGCAGGGAGCCCAGTGAGGGACTTGATCCCAGGAGCCTGGGATCATAATCTGAGCTGAAGGCAGATGCTTAACCAACTGAGCCACCCAGGCGCGTAGGTGGTGACATTTAAACCAAGACCCACATAGGGAGCAGAATGTAGTTAGCCTTTCAAAAATCTTTGGGAAAAGCATGGTAGGCATGGGGAACGCAAAGTGTAGGTGCAGAGGAAGCTTGCCATGTTCAGAGAACAGCAAGAAAGAAGGCCAGTTTGACTGTAGTCTAGTGAATAGAGGTGAGGTGGTAAGAGAAATAGAGGGGCATTAGATCATAAAGGGTCATATAAACTGTGGTAAAGGATTTTGTTTTTGAGACATTTGGGAACCACGGGAAAAATTTGAGCAAGGGTGTAATATCTGATTTATATTCTTAGGATACACCAAGTTGCTATGTAGAAATGAATTGTTGGTAGAAATAAGAACAATTAGAGTCTGTTGCAATAGTACGGGCAGAAGATTATGATCATTTGGACTAGGATGCTAGCTAGTGCTGGATGTTTCCTATCCAAAGGTTAACAAACTCCTGGTAATTCATTATCTCTGGATTTTGTGCTTTCCCGTTCTAATCAGCAGTCCCTTATTGTCTATCCATGTATTTTTCTCATTTTATATAGCAGTAGCATCTTTACTGTTCTTTTCTGTCTTCAGTTTTGGCCCACTTCAATCCCTTTTTCACCCCGTTTTACCAGATGGTCCAACTGAAGTACAACTATAATGATACAACTTTGTAGTTTAAGATTTGTCAAGTTGTACCCTTTGTCTTATATTTTAGAATGGCCTGCCTCTTCTGTCCCCCACTACGCTGTTATTCCCTTTCCTGACTCTTATTTATCCTTCAAATTATGGATTCCTTCTCTAATTTCTAAGTGTCCCTGCAGTGTCTTCCTTTTGGTGTTTTGTAATCTGTATTTCTCTTTCTCCCCTGTCTGAATTCTTTGAGGGTTAGGACTATGATTTTAGTTTTCTAATGTCAATATGTGGATCAGTGTCTCTTGCAGCCCCTGAGATACATACCCTAGTGGACCTGCTGGAACTGTTGATTCAGTAAATGCAGTTTTTAGTGTTCTGTGAGTTTTATCCTGGAAGTTTTTTACATTATCCCATTTTCTTCTGTACTCTGATAACATTATATCTATAATTGTCTCTTCTAGGACCTTCAGTGAATTATCTGTAATGGTTTATTTCATCCTGATGCCCTTGGTCAACAAGATTTCAAATGAATCATTTGATAGCTAACAGTCTATCTTCTGAACATTATTGTCTGTTTAGGCTAGGTTGCCTTGATCATTTATCTTTTTTCACATTTTTATTACATCTGGCTTCCTTTTTTTTTTTTTTTTAAGATTTTATTTATTCATGAGAGACAGAGAGGCAGAGGCAGAGGGAGAAGCAGGCTTCCTGCTCCGCAGGGAGCCCGATGTGGGACCCTATCCCAGGACCCTGGGATCATGACCTGAGCTGAAGGCAGATGCCTAACCGTCTGAGTCACCCAGGCGCCCTACATTTAGCTTCCTAAAAGAAGTTGAGTTTGGTAGTCTCCCAGTAGTTATCCTGACTGTAACTTCCTCTTTTCTTTCAAGATACCAGTCTGCAAGTTAATTTTTATTTGCTAATAAGTTTATCAAGGTTCCCTCATTCCTTTTCATAATTGAGTATATTGTGTGCTCCTACGTGTAAGAGCAGAGATCTCTCTTTAAAAAATTTAGTTTATTTTTTGGCATTTTGCTAATGTAGTTATGAGCCCAGAATGATGCCTGTTGGGCTGAAATATCTTTCTTGCTAATGAAATTTTGACTGTTCAGAGTATGTAACAAACCATATTGTCCATACTATTTAGCTATAAGTAGTGGTAGTTATTAAGCATTTAGGTGGAGAGAGTATTCTGTCAGGTTCTCGATTTCATATTCTTAAACTGGCACATGGTAAAATAAATATCAGTAAAAGAGAATTAAAAATTTAAAACATGTCCTGAGTAATATCCCTATGGTACAAATATTTGTTTCCACTTAATTATATGAAAAAAGTGGATGAACAGTGGACATATTTCTAGTTCATTTTCTGATAATTAAAACTTTTATAGAAAAATACAAAATTATCTTATGGATATTTTTAAAAATCTTGTTTCCTTTAGAGCTCTGTAAAATCATCAAATTTCTATTTAATCTTAACAGTACTTAAATTTATCATTGGTTGTAAAAGTCATTCATACCAATAATAATGACTGTTTCTAAACCATATCTCAGTTTAGAGGTAGAGTTCCTCAAAGTTGTATCCATAATCTTAATGAGTTTTTACCCCTCCCCCTTATGCTCATGTAAATTTAATTTATGATGTAAATTGTGAAATCCTAACCCTAATTTTTAGTTTGGAAAGTTAACATTTTTAGTTATTGTGCTTTTTTTCATGCAAGGTTTACTAGTTGGGTATCCTACACTGGTATCAGGAGTAATTGGTATGCTCCTGTCATGACATAGCAATAAAATGATTGACTCAAACCAGTACAAGGAGCGACTAGTCTTGTGGATTCAGTATTGAAGCAATGTATAATAACAAACTAGTCCTAATGTGGCTAAGGAGTTAAGATATATCTGGTACATATTTAACCTCCTTTGTAAATTGGATCAGCCAATAATTTTCATAGAAATAAAAGACTAGATTATAATTTTATCAAATACCAAATAGTTTGGAACATTATTTATTGATCCTTTGTGTTAGTTTTGCTTTTTTAGTTAAAAAAATGCAGTACTGGTGTTTATTTCTTTTCATGAACTTAACTTCTCTTCTTTTTCTCAGTTCAAAATAAAAGCATGAATTAGAATACTCCCCTGGTGGGAATAGCTCAGGTAATATGGGATGTTAATTTTGTATTTGATGACTGCTTGACATGGTAACTCAAGAACAGTTACCTGTGTACAAACACACACCACATACTGTACCATATACCTACCACCTATCCCTTATTCCCTCCCTGCCTCCAGCTAGGCAGACAAAATTCACCAAAACCCAGAGCAGAGTTAACCATAAAGAGTTCATTGTTTTGGCTTTGGGGCATAAACTAATGGAAAAGAAATTGAGTTTAGTAAATTATGCTATGAATCACTTCTTTGTAAATTCACTTATGGATTCTTGTTCTCAGAATTGATCTGTCCATTTGGTGAGTTTTCATTGCCTCTCAGGATCTCCATTACCAGGACCCAGAGGGTGACTTAGTAATTAAGGATGAGGAGTCTGAAGCAGTTTTTTTTTCTTCAGCATATAAAGTTTTATTTCTTCAGAGATCCAACTTATCACAACTCCTGGGAGACATAGATGTCTGAAAGATCCCCAGATTTTTCCAAATGACATGACTCTTTAGTGAGATAAAAGAGAGGTCCATAATTATCTGATGCCCAGAAATTTGGATACTTCTTGACTTTTTGGCAACAGCTTTATGGAGATATAATTCACATACCATTACAACTCTCCCTTTTTAAGTGTATACGTCAGTGGTTTTTAGAATATTCAGAATTGATTAGCTATCACCACAATCAGTTTTAAAACATTTTCAGTTCACTGAAAGTAAATCCGAAACACTTTGGCCATCACATCTCAGTTCTCCTGTTATTCTCCTGTCCCGGACAATCACTAATCTACTTTCTATCTCTATAGCATTGCCTGTTCTGGACTTTTCTTACGAAAGGAATCTTACAAAATGTGGTCTTGTGACTGGTTTCTTTTACTTAGTGTATCGTTTCTGAGGTCATATCATTTTGTAGCATGAAATAATATTTCATTTCTTTTGATTAATGAGTAACCATGGTATGGATTTATTTATTCAATTGATAGACATTTGTATTGTTTGTACTTTTGAGCTGTCATGACTAATGGTACTATGAGTATTGTGGCTACACCATTTTACATTCCAAAGTGGCCACACCATTTTATATTCCCACCAGCAATGTATGAAGATTCCAATTTCTTTATATCCTTGCCAACACTTGTTATTATCTATATTTTTTTATTGTAGCCATCTTAGTGGGCCACCCCTTGAATCTTAAATCACATGTATCTGTACTTTATTGTTGTGATTTGTGTTTTCTTAAATTTAATTATGGTGATCCTTGTCTGATTTGCTGCCTCTTATAATTTGCTCATTGCTGTGCCCATGTGTTCACTGTGTTCCTCCTTTACTACTGATCCTGCTGAACTCCAGACAGGGCTTGATGGCTCATTTTGGATACAGCACTGCCTATCCTTGTAAAAAGGAATTATAGAAGATAGAGGTTTTGATAGCTTTATATAGAAATAGGCTGTTTCTGGGGTGGCTGGCTGGCTCAGTCAGTGGAACATGTGACTCTTGATCTTAAGGTTGTGAGTTCCAGGCCCCATGTTGGGCATGGAGCCTACTCAAAAAAGAAAGAAATAGGCTGTTTCTTTTTTTTTTTTTTTTTAATTGCTGTCATCTGTTCTGATAATAATTATACATTAAAATAAAGTGGGAGACCTGTGAGGTTGTATATTCCTGTAACTGTCATTTGTGGAGAAGGAAAAGACTTGCTACCAAATACCTTTTTATCCTCTCTTTTTAGGACGTGGTTTAAAAGTGCATGTTAAATACAAAACTAATCCATAGTCGTTACAACTTCCAGTAGTTGGAGTGACTGGAAGGGGATTTTTAGGGTGCTGGTTATTTTATGTTTTGTGATCTTGGAGGTTACACACATATGTTCACTTTGTGAGAATTTATCGAGCTACAAATTTAGAATATGTGTCTGTTGTACTTCAATAAAAACTTAAGTTAAAAGTCTTAACATTATTTAATCATATTTTGCACTTTCACATTAACT
Organism: Phoca vitulina; assembly: GCF_004348235.1. NCBI lineage: Eukaryota > Metazoa > Chordata > Mammalia > Carnivora > Phocidae > Phoca > Phoca vitulina. The sequence continues at coordinate 25,450,945 of NW_022589723.1, forward strand.
GCCTTTCTAAAAAATACATTCCATTTTGAGTCATGATATTTAATTACTTTTGTGTTATTACCATTCTCATGTGTACATTGATGTAGATGCATTAATTTCAAATCCCCTTGTTCAGCAGCCCCTAATTTCAAAGATAGAATGATTTAGATACCCTTAGATTAGTTATAGGAAATTTGGTTTTATGTTCTCCTGTGCTGCTTTAACTGACTGATCTTTTGCAACTCACAGTCTTGGCTGGAGTCTTTCTGCGTGTATCTAAAACTTTGTGAAATGTACTAATTGTATATTTTGTCTATCAGTGAGTTTATATTCTCATCAGAGAATAGAATAGTACGAAGAAAAGAACCATGGGGAAGAGAAGCTATATTTATACTAGTTCATTATTTATAGCAATCTGTCTAATACAGTAGCCATCTAGATGTACAAAAAATATTTAATTACCACTTTCAGGATACCAGGAAAAAACATTGACTAATCAAAGTCTTTTGAATTCTAGTCCTTTAATCTATTTTTACTATAATAGATTTTGAAGAAATTGTTAGATTTTAACCAAATATGTTGCTGAAGGTAGAAAGATAATAACAGCAAGGTAAGTTTTTGATTAATAGAAGTTTTCAAGTAGGCTTATGTTCTATGATCTTTATTATATTTCTAAAAATTGGGTATGTGGTAGAGGTATCAGAAAAATGTTTTAAAAGAACAGCAAAATGACTTATTACAACCATTTTATATCCTGGTATATCAGGAAAAGGCAGTTCTCTGTTACAGCGATGTTCTCAGTGGAATCTGAAACTCTTCAGTTAGTGTAGTAAAACATTAACATCCTTTTAAATTTCTAATTGTGTCTTCTAGGCCTTCCTTAAAGTTTCCCATGTCTCAATGGACTCCTGAATATAACAAGTTATATACCTTAAAAGTGGATATGAAGAGTGAGATTCCTTCTGATGCGCCAAAGACACAGGAGAGTCTGAAAGGCATCCTCTTGCATCCAGAGCCCATTGGGGCAGCCAAAAGTTTTCCTGCGGGAGTTGAGATGATTAACAGTAAAGTGGGGAATGAATTCTCTCATTTGTGTGATGATTCTCAAAAACAAGAGAAGGACATGAATGGTAACCAACAAGAACAAGAAAAAAGTGTTGTTGTGAGGAAAAAACGCAAAAGCCAGCAGGCTGGCCCTTCTTACATGCAAAATTGTGTTAAAGAGAACCAGGGAATATTAGGATTGAGGCAACACCTAGAAACACCAAGCGATGAAGATAATGATTCCTCTTTTAGTGATTGTCTTTCTTCTCCTTCATCTAGTCTACATTTTGGAGATTCTGATACTGTGACTTCGGATGAGGATAAAGAAGTCTCTGTAAGACATTCCCAGGCAATTTTGAGTGCTAAAAGTAGAACTCATAGTGCACGGTCCCAAAAGTGGCCCCGGACAGAGACAGAATCTGTTTCAGGATTGTTAATGAAAAGACCCTGTTTTCATAGCAGTTCATTAAGGAGACTTCCATGCAGAAAGAGATTTGTAAAAAATAATTCCTCACAGAGGACACAGAAACAAAAAGAGAGGATATTAATGCAGAGAAAAAAACGAGAAGTGTTAGCCCGAAGAAAATATGCATTGCTCCCCACTTCTAGTAGTTCCAGTGAGAATGACCTCAGCAGCGAATCCTCTTCCAGCTCATCAACTGAAGGAGAAGAAGATTTGTTTGTTTCTACCAGTGAAAACCACCAAAACAATCCATCTGTTCCCTCAGGTAAAAATGTTTCTTAAGTTGAACAAAACATGGAAGCTCTTGCATTGTGTTTGTGCTTAATTCTCTTCTACGTGTTAATGATTTCATTGCTTTTAGAAGGAATATAAGGCTCAATTAACTTTTATTTTTAAGCCATATAAATAAATTGCCAACTGTGGTATTAAACCATGACTCCAATTCTAAGATCAAATTTTTTAATTTTATACTTTTTCGGATAGCTCTGTGATGGATTTCTTTCACATTCAACCGCAGTAAGAACACTAAAATACTTAATATTATTTTTCCTTTAAGTACTCTATTCTTATTACTAGTTACCTTGTCATAATCTTTATAACTGAAAAATAATTTCAAGTATTTGAGAGATGCTTTTATTCTTTTTTTTTTTTTTTTAAAGATTTTATTTATTTGACAGAGAGAGACACAGCGTGAGAGGGAACACAAGCAGGGGGAGTGGGAGAGGGAGAAGCAGGCTTCCCGCTGAGCAGGGAGCCCGATGTGGGACTCGATCCTAGGACCCTGGGACCATGACCTGAGCCGAAGGCAGACGCTTAATGACTAAGCCACCCAGGTGCCCCGAGATGCTTTTATTCTAATACTAGAACACAAACTTTTAGTCCTGATAGTGCTCAGTAGAGCACATGATTGATCAGTTAAAATTGAATTGATAGAGGATTAGCTTGAGAGCATTGTCCCCTCCTCACAGTAAATATTATATTTAACTAGAATAAGATTATGTGCAGTCTCTGAAGTGTAAGTATGTTCCATGTATACCATTTTTACGGTTTGCTGAATTTAAAGGAAGTTTTTGAAGTGAGCATTGAAGAGTAGTGTCTTAGCTGAGGGAAAAGAATACTTTCTTGTGAAAGAATGGGGGATAAAAGGGCTATGATCATGGTTTTTAATACTGACACAAAGGTCTCCCTGTTTTTGCCTGATGTCCTGCTTGTCAAGGGTAGAGCCTGCTAATCTACTGTGCCAATATGCCATTTCCCCTCTCTCTTTTCTCCCTCTATATGGGTTACTTCCTTTTCCAAGACTCCCTTTCCCCTTCCATTTTTATTTTTCTATCTTTGCCAGAACTCCAAAACCAGTAACTTTGATATTTAGTTTTAGCCATGATCAGTTCAGTTTTTTAAACCTACCCAAATGTTTGTTTTAAAGAGTTTGTTGAGATTACCTATAACTGGGAGGAGGTTATAGCAACCATTCTCTGAGGTCTCTTGAGAAACAGGGAGGTGAGAATAGGAATTATCTTGCTTAGTTGCCACATTTCACATTTTCCTCAGGTGGTTAGACTGTGAAGACTTGTTTGGGGAAGAGAGAGCAGCAGAGCCCAATTTCTGCTTGAAATTAATGAGGTAGGATGGTTGGTGATGTGAAGCAGAAGTTCCAAGGAGCTGTAGGCATGTAGGAGGCATGAGAATAGAGGTAATGTAGGCCAATATCAGTGTCTGTTTCTAGGAAGAAAGGAGTTCATATACTCTCAAGTATTCAAGATAAATGCAAACTCTGTAATTCATTTAAAAATCTTATTTAAGGGGGCGCCTGGGTGGCTCAGTTGGTTAAGCAACTGCCTTCGGCTCAGGTCATGATCCTGGAGTCCCGGGATCAAGTCCCACATCGGACTCCCTGCTCAGCAGGGAGTCTGCTTCTCCCTCTGATCCTCCCCCCTCTCATGCTTTCTCTCTCTCAAATAAATAAATAAAATCTTTAAAAAAAAAAAAAAAAAAAAAAAAAATCTTATTTAATACTATAGCATGTGGTTATTGCTGTCTTTCTTGGAAAAATTGCATTATTTCAACTGCATAATACTTTCAGACATTTAAGAGTAATGTTTGTCTCTGGAAACACAAATCCAAATGTTGAAACAAATTCTTTGGATTTTTTTTCTGGTTTTTATTTTTTTAATCTTTTTTTTAAAGATTTTATTTATTTATTTGAGAGAGAGTGAGAGTACACAAGCAGGGGAAGGGGCAGAGGAAGAAGTAGACTCCCCACTGAGCAGGGAGCCCAACGCGGGGCTTGATCCCAGGTTCCTGGGATCATGACCTGAGCCGAAGGCAGATGCTTAACTGACTGAGCCACCCAGGCAGCCCCCTTTTCTGGTTTTTACACCAATGTTTTGTTTTAAACCAATTTGTTTTGTTTTTTTTTTTTAAATAATGGTTTAAGAGTAACATTCACATAGTGTGCAATTTTTTAAGTACCCAGAATGTTTAAAATAAAAAATAAAAGTTTACCACTTCTTAGGTCCCAGTTTTATTACCCAGAAGTAGTCAGTTAGCAGTTTCTTCTCTCCTCAGAAAATGTGGAACATATATAAGGGTAAATAAATAATGGGGTTTTTAAAATATTAGTGTGTATAGTTATATCCTCATTTAAAAAAAATGGTTGCATAGTATTTCCTTTGTATGGATGTTTCATAATTTATTTAGCCAGGTTTTTTTTTTTTTTTAAGATTTTTTATTTATTTATTTGACAGAGAGAGACACAGCGAGAGAGGGAACAGAAGCAGGGGGAGTGGGAGAGGGAGAAGCGGGCTTCCCACCGAGTAGGGAGCCCGATGCAGGGCTCAGTCCCAGGACCCTGGGACCATGACCCGAGCCAAAGGCAGATGCTTAACGACTGAGCCACCCAGGCGCCCCTATTTAGCCAGGTTTTGTTGATGAATATTTGTTGCATTGAACAGCCTTGTGCACACAGTTTTGCACACCTAGGCAAGCATATCTTAAGGAATAATTTCTAAAAGCATATAGGAAGTTACATGCATTAAAAAATTTGCTAGCTGTTGTTACCAGAATGCCCTCCAAGGAATTTTCATCAAGTTCCTTTATCACCCAACAGTAGATGATGTCGTGATGATAATAAAAATACCTAGCACTTTTTGAGTATTTACTCTGTGCTGGTAATGTTCTGAGTGTTTATATGTATTCTCATTTCATTCTCCCAACACTCTTAATGAGGTATATTGTTATCATCACCCTCATTACATATGAAGCATTTGGAAAACTATTTTAGATTGATTTACGTTCAAAAAGTTAAACTGAAATATTTATGGGACATTGCTCTATTATCAAGAAATTTCTTAGATTCTTAAGAGAGAGATTTTCCTTCTAGATGTATTTTTAGTGCTGGCTTTCTGACTCCAATTCCAATATGTCTTAGTGTGTGTTGGGAATTAGGAGAGGGTTTGAATATCTCAAATTTTAATTAGATTTATCTATTATACCTTAATAATATGATTTATATGGATGGGTATTAGTTACTCTAGAGCTGCTAGGACAGCTTTTTCACACACTATCCATCAACGCTTATTGGCTATTGCTGTAGTACTCATGGAAAGAATGTTTGACATGTTAAGTATTTTGTTAGATCTTCAAACTCTCTAAGATAAAACAGTTGTATGTGATTAACTGGTTTTACCAAATCACCTAAGAATGAATTAAGTCAGAAAAAAAAAAAAAAAAAAGAATGAATTAAGTCAGTACTTTACATTGTAACAAACATTAGTTCATTTGTTGTAATCAGTAGATTTCTGGGAAATCCCTATTTGCTCATCCTTATTGTGTTTTAAATTTATTATGGCTCTTTCTTCAAGCCTGGAAAGCCAAAATGACATGTGACTTGGGTTGTTAGTTGCCAGTTAGGTTGAGAATTTATACATCCAGTTTTGTTCCTGATAATATTTGCCAAGAACTTCAGATACTTTAAAACAACTTAATAGAAGCTAAGTTTGAGAGTAGATGTTAATTTTAGTGACATATTTCTGTGATCTATTCAGTGTACTTTAACTGAACTGCTGCTTAAATTCTTATTTTATATAGTCCTTATATTAGCACTGGGAAATCCTCATTTCCCAGTTGTTATTGTTTTTTTTAATTCAGTGACTGTGTTTTTATTTACAGCTTAAAAAATACATCCAACAGGTATATATTCATAATTTCCAAGTGCAGTCCATACTGTATTGACTTGTGTTTTAAAAGTTTAAAAGTTTAAAAACTTTTATCCTTAAAACTTAAAACCTTAAAAGGTTTTAAGATAAACTTTAAGATAACCTGTGGAAATGTAAAGTCCTAATATTAAGAATTACATTTGTGAATATTTCTTTTCGTCCTTTTCCAAAAATAACACTGATAGAGGTTTTTGTTGTTATTTTTATATGGAAATGTTCATACATAAAAATAGAAGTATACCTACATAATCTAGCTTCAATTTTCAGCATCCTGCCATTCTTATTTTATCTCTCACCCCTCGCTTTTTTTTTCTGGAGAATTTCAGAACAATTTCTAGACATCATAGCATTTAATTTGTTTTGTATACTGCGTATTTTCTGCAAACTGGTAGTTAGATCTAAAAGCTTGATTTGATTCAAGTTCAGTTTAGCAACACTTCCTTGGTGGTGCTGTATACTTCCTGTTGCATCACTTGTTAAAGTTGATGAGAGGGTTCAGATGGTGTCATTCTGATCCTTTCACCCTAAATTCCCCCATCAGCATTTCATGTAGTATTAGCAACAGCTTTGACGACCTTGCCTGGGTCCATTATTTCATTAGGCAAAGTGTTGACTTTCTGTCGTTCTGCTTACATTTATTAATGGAGGTTCTTCTACAAAGAATTCTTCAACTAATTGCTTATTATGAAATGCAGTCCATATAGGAAAGGCAAGATGAATGTTTGATTTTTCACCTTAATTTACCACTTTTCAGAATGAATCTGTACTCTAGCAATATTTTTCATTTTCAGGTATCATTATGAACTCATGGGTTATAGTATAGTTGATGTATTGTAATCTTTTTATTTTTTTGATGCTTGAATAGTTTCATCTGTGGCATGTGGGAGCATCTTCAAATTGGGTTTATGTCCTTTTGATACCACCCCAGTGGTCTCTGACAAGATGGTCTCTGATAAAAGATGGTCCACATTGATACTTTACACTACTTGCCTCAAACCTGGAAAACAACCATTTTTTTTTTTTTAATTACTACTAATTTCCTTTTATTGAGAAGTGATATTTAGAGGTTATAGACTGGGAATTGTGTTCATTGCTCTGCTGAGTTCTGTTATTGCTTTCAGCTTTTTTAATGGATAAAATTAGGAATATATAAAGATTTTAGAAAGCGATAAATCATTAATTTATATGACTATTTCCATTGAAAGTTTGGGATTAGGATTTTTATGTAAACTTGTGTTTTATATTTGATCTCTTTACTCTTACATTGACAATCTTGATTCTTAACAATATGAACAATTGCTTTTTTGCTTTATCCTATACATCCTATAAATACATATAAATGAACGTTCATAAATGAATACAAATGGAAATATTTATAATTATTACTAATAGTAATGCTAATAAATGTAAGATTTTTCTGGTTCCTTTATGCTGTTGGACAGTATTCTATGAGGTTATGCCACCAATCAGTTAATTAATTTTAAAGATTTTATTTGAGAGAGATCGTGAGAGAGAGAGTACAAGCAGGGGGAGCCGCAGAGGGAGAGGGAGAAGCAGGCTCCCTGCTGAGCAGGGTGCCCAACACGGGGCTCGATCCCAGGACCCTGGGATCATGACCTGAGCTGAAGGTAGACGCTTAACCAACTGAGCCACCCAGGCGCCCCGTGTTTTCATTACTTTTAAATTTTGGTTTGTTATTCCATCTTTTTTCTGTTCAGAAATGTAAACAGGGGTGCCTGGGTGGTTCAGTTGGTTAGGCGTCTGCCTTGGGTTCGGGTCATGATCTCAGGGTCCTGGGATCAGGCCTCACTTCAGGCTCCCTGCTCGGTGGGGAGCCTGCTTTTCCCTCTCCCTCTGCCCCTCCCCCATGCTCATGCGCTCTCTCTCTCTCTCTCTCAAATAAATAAAATCTTTAAAAAAATGTAACCAAATAATGCATATTATTCTCTCCTTCTCTTAAAATGTCTCTCTTGATTTTTCACCAAACTATATAGAATTGTTAGGGTATAGAGATTATAGAGGAATAAAAGTATGTGTGTGTGTGTGTGTGTGTGTGTATACACACACATAAGATATATATATATAATACAAAGGATATATGTATACACATTTGTATTTGTATATATACACACTATTATTCCTTTATTCATTGCTCTTCATTCCTCTTTATTTTTATTTTTTTTTATAGCTTTGTAGTATTCCATTGTATAGTTACACCAGAGGTTGTTCAATATATTGATGAATAGTTTGCAGCCTTTTGCTGTTAAAAACAGCAATGCAATGAATAGCTTTTTGTATATGTTATTTCATATTTTTGCCATTGTATCTTTGGAATAGAATTCTAGGAGAGGATTGTTGGGCCAAAGATAAATGAATGTATTATTTTTAAAATATGGCCAAATTTCTCTCTGTGGGGATCATAACCATTTTGGATGCTCACCAGCAATATTTGAGAGTGCCAGTTTTCTCAAAGCCTTTCCAACAATTTGTCGTCAGATTTTAGGTTTTTTGGTCCATCTGACAGGTAAGAAATAGTTTGCCAGCATTTTAAAAATTTTTCATAAGTAATGTTGCATATCTTTCATATGTTTTTTATTTTTCAAAAGATTTTATTTGGGGTGCCTGGGTGGCTCAGTTGGTTAGCGTCTGCCTTTGCCTCAGGTCATGATCTCAGGGTCCTGGGATCGAGCCCCACGTCAGGCTTCCTGCTGCCTCTGCCCCTCACCCCTGCTCATGCTCTCTCGCTCGCTCTGCTCTCTCTCTCAGATATTTGAAGTAAAGAAAAATTTGAGAGAGAGAGCAGAGAGGGTGTGAGCAGGTGGAGGGGCAGAGGGAGAGGGAGAGAGAGAATCCTAAGCAGACTCTGCGCTGAGCACAGAGCCCGGTTCAGGGCTTGATCCCACCATCCTGAGATCATGGTCTGAGCCGAAATCAAGAGTCAGACACTTAACCAGCTGAGCCACCCAGGCACCCCTTTTCATATGTTTAAAGGTCATTCTATTTCTCATGATCACTCTCTTCATATCTTTTGCCTGTTTTACAGTCAGGATGTTGGTCTTCATTTTTCTGTCCATTTTCAGACCCTTTATATATATTGGGAACATAAATCCTATATAATAACACATTTCTCCCAAATTTGTCATTAGTCCTTTGACTTTGTTACACTTTTTTATCATGCCAAATCTTTTTTTTTTGGTTAGTCACATTTATTAACCTTTATCTTTACTGTTTCTGGGTTTTGAATCATAATTAGGGAAGTTTTTCCCACTCCAAGTTTATAAGAGAAATAACCATTTTTCCCCTAGCCCTTGCATTATTCACTTTTTCTTTTTTTTTAATTTAAAGCACGCATCTATTTGATGTTTATCCTCATGTACAGTATGAGGAATGAATCCATTTTTTTTTAATGTGGCTATGCAGTTGTCCCAAAACAAATCATTAAAAATTTTCCTTCTCCTATTGACTTGAGATACTGTATTTTTAATATGTTAAATGTCCCTAGGCATTTGGACCTATTTGGAGTTTTCATTATGTTCCATTGGTCTATGCTTACACTAGAAGCACACTGTTTTAATTATAGACTTTTATATTTTCTTGGTTATTTTTGCCTGTTTATTCTTCCAAGTGAACTTATGAGCTTGTTTATCTGAGGATAGTGGTAGTGGGGAGATACATGATGGTATTCTTATTGGGATTGTATTTGTTGGCTAAAGTAGGGTGAACTGACATATTTAGTATTTTGGGTATTCCCATCTAGTTTTGTATTTGGCAGGGAATGTTTTATAGCTTTTTTTTTTCTTAAAGAAAATGGCTTCATTGAGGTATAATTTACGTACTGTAAAGTTCATCATTTTAAGTATATGATTCAGTTATTTTTAATAAACTTAGAGTTGTGCGGCCATTACCACGATGCAGTTTTAGAACATTTCCATTAATCCCAAAAGATCCCTCTTGCTTGTTTGTATTTAATCCCTATCCAATCCTCAGTCCCACACAACCTAATCTGTTACTGTCTCTAAGGACTTGCCTTTTCTGGACAGTTCATATAAATATATGTGTGTGATCTTTTGTGTCTGGCTTTTTTTGGTAAGTGTAATGTTTCTGAGGTTCATCCAGGTTGTAGCAGGTATCAGTAATTAGTGTTTATTACTCAGTTCTTTTATAGTATTCCATTGTATGGATATACCACATTTATTTTGTTTACCCATTTGTCAGATGATTGACATTGAATTGTTTCCAGTATTTGGCTACTGTGAACATTTGGGTACAAATCTTTATGGATATGTATGCTTTCATTTCTGTTGGATAGATACCCAACAGAAGAATCCTAATGAGGAGTTAGAGCTGTTACAACTTGAGTAAGTTTGTTACTGCAAAAGACAGGAGCAGTAGCAAAAGCAGCTGGTAGCAGGAAGATTCTGCTTTTGATAGTAACTAGCACCTGCATGTTGGGTGCTTATAGCACTGTTAATGTAGTTTATGTGAAAGAGTATGAGCTCTGGAATTGAAATTAATTTGAATTCCCAGTGTTGCTTACTATTTGACAAGTCATTTAAACTTGCTAAGTTTCAGTTTCTTGATAGAGCTAGACACACAGAATATTGGACATGGCACAAAGTATGTGCCCTCGAATTGGAAGCTATTATTATTAGCATCATGCCAGACTTAAGACAAAGAGGGACCAGGTAATTGATGATTATAGTGTTTGAAATTTCTTACAGATGCTGCCAAGAGAATCTGTGATCTCTTATCAGGGAATAGAAGTGGTTGTTGAGTTCATGAAGAACTCTCTCAGAGAAGCCATTATTTTTGTGACCTGTATTAAAGTACCTACATTCTTTCCAGGCTGTTACCTGTTATTTTTCTCATTATTTTTTCCTTTTCTTCATTATGTTTTAAAAGGTACAAACAACATAAGTAATCTTAAAAGAAATTGTTAAAATCATCTAGGGTCCTACTACTCTAATGTCTTAGCTATATTCAAATTACCTGTCCTTTAATACTTCTAAATATAAGAGACAACGTGAAAATAAAATTGTTCCAGTAAGAAGTGACCTATTCTCCTGATTTTAAGTAGTACTGAGGTTTAACTTCATACTTTTAGGAATGTTTCCTGTAAATTTTGTTTTAAAGAATTGTCATTCTAGAAAAAACACTAAGTTATAGATATCCAAATCATGCCTGTTGTGATTATTTAGTTACAAGTATTATGTTCAACTTATGCTTGCCAAGTTCCTTTTTAGAAAAATGATACTTAAGCAGTAGAGTAAGAGTGTATCAGTTACTTATATAACCTTTAGTTACACAAACCATGTTCATAAAAAATTATGTAAATTGCATTTTAATGCATTAACAAAGCTAGCTTTGTATCACTTATCACTGGAACTTCAAAATATTACATTTATGTTAGATTTTGCTTGTTTATAAGGTGTTTATAATGTTTGGTTATTTTTTTTACAGGCTTTTAAGGAAATTTCATGTACACAATACATGGAGAGAAATCACTAATAAAGTTTATATGCAGGTGTAGCTTTTCTCTCCATGTAGAATGGTAATGTCCAGTAGATGGGTTAAAATAAGGGAAGTATTAAAAAAAAATCTATGATTTATTTATATGTATAATGCTTTTAGTTTTAAATATATAATCCTTTTTGTACTCCTGCCTTAAGCTGCATCATGTGCATGATTATGAAGGAAAAATTGGAAAAGCAATTTGGAAATTGAATGTAAGATATTATTTTAAATAGACACTCAAGTGCTATTTTTTTCCTCTGCCTATAAGATATATTTAGGCTGTTAAAAATACATTCTACCTCAATATGTCTATGTGTGTAGTCTTTAGAACTTAGAAACTACTTCAGAAATAACTTTCTCCAAATCAGATCATCTTTCATTGACTCTGATTTTCCGGGGCCTGCTCTGTTCTCCTCTTTGAAGTATCAGAGAGTACATCGTAGATCTTTGCAATGGGCTTGTACCTCCTCCAGATACTGGCCAGCTTTTGAAATAGTGCAGATGTTTGATGATGTACAGTTGTATTAGAGATGAAATTCGACATTTCCAAGGAATGGCACCTTGGGTGAAGGAATAGATTGCATAAACTCCACTATGACAAAGTTGAACCATTTGTTGTCATTGTGGTAAGCAAGAGTTCAGTAAAAATTGGGTAAAAATGCATATACAGTATCGATGGTATAATTACATACTAGGAGAAAATAAGAATAAAGGGAGCTCATTTAGAAGAGCAACAAGGAGAATGAAGTCTCTGAGAATAATCTTAATAGGAGTATATTTGGCCTCTGTGAAGAAAATTATATAGCTTTATTAGCATTTATAATCAGACCAAACCTACAGGTGTTCTAGAGATTTATAAAAGATATTGGTAGATGGCAAGATATATTCTTGGATGAAAAAATATATTTTATAGATATGTCAGGACTTCATTAGTGTTGCTTAATGCCAGTTCAGTCCAAGTCTCAAGAATTTTCCTTTTCCCTTGATTGTATAATCCTAAAGAATTAGGAAAACCTGAATCTACTAGGTATCAAAATAGAATTATTCTAGTCTTTTCAACAGATGTTATTGGGACAGTTGTAGATCCACATGCAAAAGAGATTAATTTAGACCTTTTATGTCATGTCAGACACAAAAATTAACATAGACCTAAATGTAAGAGCTAAACTATACAGTTCTAGAAGAAACATAGGAGAACTTCTCAGTGACTTTCTTAGGCAGGGATTTCTTAAATGTGTCACCAAAAGCATCATGCATAAAAGAAATTGCTAATTTGGATTTCATCAAACGTAAAGACTTTTATGCTTCAAAAGACACCATTAAGAAAATGAAAAGTTGTGGAGCCTGGGTGGCTCAGGTCATGATGTCAGGGTTGAGGCCTCGAGTCCCATGTCGGGCTCCTCACTCTGAGGTGAGCTGGCTGGAGATTTTCTCTCTCTCTCTCTCCTCTCTGCCCCTCCCCTCTCTGTGCTCGGGAGAGGGAGAGAGAAACCCAAGCAGATTAATGTTCATAGCAGCTTTATTTGTAATAGCCAAAAATGAGAAAAATCCAGATGTCCATCAACAGAAGTATGGATAAACAAATTGTGATATATTCATATGATAGGATACCACTCAATAATAAAAAAGAATGAACTGTTGATACACACAGCTGCATGAGTAAATCATGAATGACTATTTCACTGAATGAAAAATCAGACACAAAAGTGTATATAATGTATGATTCCATATTGATATAGAACTCTTGAAAATACAAACCAATCCATAATGACAAAATTCAGGTCAGTTGTAGGAATTGTAGGAATGGGCATGGAGAGATGATGATTGACTGAAACAGAATCTTTTAAGGGTGTTGGAAATGTTCTAAAATTGGATTGAGGTGATGGTTGTGTTCTATAAATTTACTAAAACTGGTGAAATGTGCACTTAAAATGGGTGAAATTTTTAGCTCTCAGTATTCGTATGGGAAAATTCTTATTAAAAACATGACTTGTAAACTCTTGGCAAACCTTTACGTTGACAGGTAATAGTAATGAACAGGGAGGAATGTTTTTAAAAAGGTTAAAAAAAGAAGACATTCAGTACCAGATTTGTGAAAAATAAAGCAAGAGAAGAAACGGAACATGATTTTTATTTATTTATTTTTTACCATCTTAACCATTTTTAAGTGTACATTTCAGTGGTATTAAGTATATCCACATTGTTGTGAAACAGATCTCCAGAACTTTTTCCTCTTGCAGTTTGAAACTCCATACTCATTAAATAACTACCTTTCCCCTCTCCCCCCAGCCCTAGTAGCTACCGCTCTACTTTCTTTATGAATTTGACTGCTTTAGATCCACCCATAAGTGGAATCATACAGTGTTTTAAAATTTTTTTGTGACTGGGTTATTATAGCATAATGTCCTGAGGATTTGTTCATGTTGTAGCATGTGATAGGAGTTCTTTTCTTTAAGGCTGAATAATATTCCATTGTGTGCATATACAATATTTTGTTTATCTGTTCATCCATTGATGGACATTTGTGTTGTTTTCACCTATTGGCTATGAGCATGGGTGTGTAATATCTCCTTGAGACAAAATGTGAATTTTAAAGTATGAAAGTTATACCTTAGAGAAGCTGTTTTAAAAAATAGAATTCCCTTATAATAAGAATCTTTGTCAAAGGGGATAAATAGATGGCATTAAAATATAACCTCAAACATGTAAGAATATTTAAGGGAGTTATCAAAATTTAATGGGAGGAAAGAAAGGATTTTTCAGTAAATGGTTTGGGGATAACTAGTTAGCCATGGAGAGACAGGGCCGGATTCTATTTATAATCTTACCTAATGCCTTAAACATAATTAGTTCCAGATGAAATAATTAAGGAAATACATTGAACCGAGTTTATCTGTCCTTCCAATAAGGATGCCCTTTCCAAACTTAGAATAATTTAGAAAAGAACATATACCAAAAAATGACATTTCATAGTAAAACCAAAAATTACTTTATATTTCTTAAAAAAATACCATATCTTGTTTAACAAAAAAACGAAACTCTTGGGTAAAACATACAACAAATGTAGTTATTATGGAATATAAATATGTAAGATCTTAATACCTTTAGATATTACAGGATTAATATATCTATATAAGATCATACAAATAAATATGGAAACCACTAAAAGTTGTAAATAACAAACAAAAATCATAAAGGAGGAAATAAACATGAAGACATAGATTAAGAGAGTAAGTACAATTTTCACTATATGTGTTTAACTCTGTTTTTAAAAAAAACTTTCATTTTGACAGGTAAGATTTTTAGTTTTTTTTTTTTTTAAAGATTTCATTTATTTGACAGAGAGAGACACAGCGAGAGAAGGAACACAAGCAGGGGGAGTGGGAGAGGGAGAAGCAGGCTTCCTGTGGAGCAGGGAGCCCGATGCGGGACTCGATCCCAGGACCCTGGGATCATGACCTGAGCCCAAGGCAGACGCTTAACAACTGAGCCACCCAGGCGCCCAAGATTTTTATTTTTAGTTTTATAATGAATTTCATAGCCTTCAAAGTCGGAAGTAAAAAATTTTTGTCTGTCAGTTTAAAATGTTTTCCTTTCTGTTTCCAGGAAGTATTGATGAAGATGTTGTGGTGATAGAAGCTTCCTCCACTCCCCAGGTCACTGCCAATGAAGAAATTAATGTTACCTCAACTGACAGTGAGGTGGAGATTGTAACAGTTGGAGAAAGCTATCGGTATGATTTTAATTCCTAGTTGTATATGTGAAGGGTTTTTTTTTTTTTTAAGATTTTATTTATTTATTTGAGAGAGAGAGCGAGCGAGCAAGTAGGGGGAAGGAGCAGAGGGAGAGGGAGAAGCAGGCTCTCTGTGCCGAGCACAGAACGCCATGTGGGACTTGATCCCAGGACTCTGAGATCATGACCTGAGCAGCTGAAATCAAGAGTCAGAGGCTTAACTGATTGAACCACTCAGGCGCCCCTATGTGAAGTTTTAAATATAAATATTTAAACATATCTGTGCTGTGGATATTTACATTCTTTTACCCTTTTTTTGGAGACCTCATGTGAGCACATACCAGATAAGTGGTTTTCAAACCAGGTTGCGTTAGACTCACCTGGGAAGATTATAAAGTAAAGATAAAACTGTTCTCTGGATCATATCCCAGATGAGCAGAATCAGAATCTTGGGGGTCAGTATTTTTTAAGCACTGCAAGTGTACAATGAGAGTTAAGAGTTACTGCTATAGATAAACAGTAATTTTACTTAGTGCTTTCCAAAATTTTGTTTTATGATTCAGAGAGTTCATGAACTTCTTTGACGTTTAGATGTGAATAAAACATAAAGTGTTGAAAAATATTAAGGAGTATTGATGTTGAAGTATTCTTTTTTTTAATTATTAACATATAATATATTATTTGTTTCAGGGGTATAGGTCTGTGATTCATCAGTCTTACACAGTACACAGTGCTCACCACAACACATACCCTCCCCAATGTTGAAGTATTCTTTTTTGTTACAATCTGTTTCAAGATCTCATTGATACCATTGAAGTTTATGCTATTAGAGCGCAACCTAGTATAGAACATATTTTTACAGTGCTGTTGTCCTTCACTCAGTAATTCATATAAGCCCCGTACTAAAAAATGAATGAAAAATTCTCATTTCTTTTAATAAATAACTGTAAATAACATTGCCCTTTTGTGAATCACTTTGACCAAAAAAAAAAAAAAAGAGAGAGAAAAAAACCCCTAACAGTGTTCATCTTGTGCTTTAGATGATTACAAATACTGGTGAGAGAAGCAGTGAGGTGTTCCTTTATTCCATTTGGTATACCAAACTAATCTATGGAGGAACCTTAATTTTTGTGTTGGAATGAATTGAGAAATGCACATGCTCAAGGTGTTTTAATTTGTGTTACTTATTTAAAAATTTTTTTTAGTTTGGAAGCATGTTATAAACATACCTAGAATGTGCTTCTCCATTTGTACTTTCCCATTGGAGTGCAACTTCTAATGGCATGGAAGAGAGCACTCTGTAATATATCCATTTAAGTTTTAAATGATTTTCCTAGGCTCTGAGGAAAATTGATACTCCATGGTAGGTGCCACAGTTATCCTGTGACTGTGCATAGTGCTTGGTACAACACTGACTCAGTCTTTATGAGCTACAAGAATTGCTGAAATGAGGGACTTGTCTTTGTGGAACTGGAGATCTTTTTTGTCATGGAGGTGCTTAATGTTCAAGTAGATACGTTTACCATAGTAATGGGCAGTGATCTTTAAAAAGACACACAGTGCTCATGACCCATATTTATTTTCCTTATTGTTACGTGGGATATTAACTTTGTCACTGTTTAGCTGGCTCTTGGCATTTACTCTCTAAGAGAGAATGCATCCAGGGGTGCCTGGCTGGCTCAATCAATGGAGTGTTGCAACTTGGATCTCAGGGTTGTGGGTTTGAACTCCACGTTGTGTGTTGAGATCACTTAAAAATCTTTTTTTTAAAAAAAGAGAATGCATTTTGTTTCAGATTCTTTAGTTTCAGGATTTGACAGTTGCTACTAATCATAGGAACAACTAAGGCTCGTGTGAAACTGTTCCTCATACACCAGGTTTGTTGGTGCTTCATTCAGCATAAATTTGGAGTTATGACATTCTTGAAGGTTTCATAAACTGCAAAGTGGACCTGGAACTTTCTGCAGCTATTAAGAGCTTCCCAGAAATAATAGACTATTCAGTCTCACTATAGGCTCTTGGTTTCTCAAGAAATTTAAATAGTGATCTTTCTCCACACCAAAACCATTTCATTCTGAGACATTTGTTTACTGTCATGCCTCAATCTACACAGTTCTTCCTGGAATGCAGTGTCTTTTTTTTTTTTTCCTTTTTACTGTGTCTCTGGAATTAACCTTTATACTCATATTTACTTGAGAATTTCATTTTAGAATTTGAGCTTCTTTCTAAATTCTTAGGCTCTACACTTGTTGAGGTCATTTTCAGCCTGGGTCTTTTCTGAGTGGTTGAGCTCACATCTCCGATGTCTGCATATTAATGGATCTAGTTCACTCTTTCCATACATGCTGACAATAAACATCTTTTTTTTTTCCTTAAAGTTTATTTATTTTTTTTTAGTAATCTCTACACCCATTTTGGGGCTTGAACTCACTACCCCAAGATCAAGAGTCACACGTTCTTCCAACTGAGCCAGCCAGACACCCCTAAATAATAAGCTTCTAAGCATTTTTACATTCAGTTTGGGCAAGGGGAAAAACCAACTTCATAAGCCCCACCTTTCTATTTTTTTTTTTTTTAAAGATTTTATTTTTTTTATTGAGCAGGGAGCCTGACATGGGGCTCAATCCTCGGACCCTGGGATCATGACCTGAGCCGAAGGCAGATGTTTAACTGACTGAATCACTCAGGCGTCCAAGCCCCACCTTTCTAGAACAGACTCATTTTTCTCCTGGATCCTTAGGACTGCATGTTCTATATAATGTCCTTCTGTACCCTTAGTTCAGATTATTACAGTGAATCCTTAAAATTTTTTTTAATAATTTAGTGCAATATAGCACCACACACATAATAAAAGATGATGACATGAGTGTTAGGTGTTGAGGGTTTGTGGTTACATGCTTTAAAAGCATAAAGTGGCTCAAACAAGTGATGTTTCTTATGACTACCAAACTAATAAACTAGCTGCAACTATCCTTACCTCTCCTGATCCCAGGAAATCTCTGGTGCCTTGAATATTTTTTAGGACAATACCAAAAACTTGCTTTGTTTAGGCCTCTCAAAACCATGTTTTGCAAATCCAATCTGGACTAAATATACAAGCTCATGTGGGTGTTATTTAATGTTTAGAGTGCTGATGTTTTTGTTACTTTACCTATGGTGAATAATTTTAGGTATTAAAGAAAATGTAAATACATGATTACAACCCAGGTGGGTATTCAAAATAACCATTGAAAAGAGAGCAGCATTCTTTTTTCTTTTTTTAAGATTTATTTATTTATTTTAGAGAGAGAGTGTGCATGGTGGGGAGAGGGAGAGTCTTTTGTTTTTTTTTTTTAAGATTTTATTTATATGAGAGAGAGAGCATGAGCCGGGGGGAGAGGGAGAGGGAAAACCAGACCTCCCTGCTAAGTGCGGAGCCTGACCTGGGGCTCAATCCAAGGACCCTGAAATCATGATCTGAGCCAAAGTCAGGAGCCTAACTGACCAAGCCACCCAGGCAGAGAGAGGCCTAAGCAGACTCCACACTGGGTATAGAGCCCAACTCGGGGCCCGATCTCACAACCCTGATACCATGACCTGAGCCAAAACCAAGAGTCGCATATTTTATACCAGTGATTGGTCTGACATATCATTTTTCATATTCTTAGGTCAGTTGGTTGGTGAACATTTGTTGAACATTTCATTCAGCAAATGTTTTATTAAATGCCAGGCATTATGCTAGTCATATATATATATATTTGCTAGTCATAATTTTTAATTCTATTACCATTATTACTTTGGAGAAGAAACTGTACAACATATTTTGTAAGAAAGGCTTATGATTTCTTGGGTAACAAATTTTTGTTCTTTTTTTATATTAACTAATTTAATATTGATGTCCTTTAAGGTCTCGTTCAACTCTTGGACACTCCAGATCTCATTGGAGCCAAGGTTCAAATTCTCATACAAGTCGGCCACAGGAGCCACGGAACCGTAGTAGGATTTCTACTGTTATACAACCCTTGAGGCAAAGTGCAGCAGAAGTTGTGGACCTTACTGTTGATGAAGATGGTAGGTTGGATTAGTAACAGTATAGAATTATGAAGAGAATTAATAAAATCAAATATCTTTGAAACTCCTATAATGAAAGTCCTACTACTGCTTCCTGGTAACATTGTTAAACTACAGGAAAATTGTCAGATATCCCAGTCTTCTTTTTCTTTCTTTTTTTAAAGATTATTTATTTATTTATTTGACAGAGAGAGAGAGAGAGAGAGGGAACATAAGCAGGGGGGAGTGGGAGAGGGAGAAGCAGGCTTCCTGCCGAGCAGAGAGCCCAACACGGGGCTTGATCCCAGGACCCTGGGATCATGACCTGAGCCAAAGGCAGATGCTTAATGACTGAGCCACCCAGGTGCCCCCCCAGTCTTATTTTTCAATTGATATAACAGCCTCAGTTTGTAACTTGTGCCTAAAATTCTTTCTCTTGTTTCATTGATTGGTAGTTAGTTTCTTAGGAAAAAAAATAGTTTTTTTTTTTTCTTAAAGATTTTATTTATTTATTTGAGAGAGAGAGAGAGGAGAGAGAACATGAGTAGGGATGGGGCAGAGGGAGGGGGAGAAGCAGACTCTCCGCTGAGCAGGGAGCCCGATGCGGGGCTCGATCCCAGGACCCTGGGATCATGACCTGAGCCGAAGGCAGACATTAAACCTACTGAGCCACCCATGCGCCCCCAAAAAAATACTTTTACAAGTGGTAGTTTGCTCTACCCTCAGACTTACCTATTACTTTCATTTATAATATTATTGTCATACTTTAACTTTGCTATGAAAAATAGAAATGACGTTTTTCAATGCAACAGAAAAGCAATATAACTTGAATTTATATAATAAATATTGGTTATTCGCAGTGTCGAAATTTGGGGCACCTGGGTGGCTCAGTTGGTTAAGTGACTGACCCTTGATCTCAGCTCAGGGCTCAATCTCATGGTCGTAAGTTCAAGCCCCATGTTGGGCTCCACGCTAGGCATGGAGCCTACTTAAAAAAGAAAGAAATGTGGAAGTTATTTTTAAAAGTATGTTATCTTCTAATATTGTGCTGCTCAGCTTTAGTGTTTTCTTTCAGCTTATAACTATATCCATGCAACTAAGAAAAGAAAGCTAGAGTTGGAAAATAGAGATTAAGGAAAGTGGTAGCATGTATGAGTATGTGAATACATATGTGAATTTCCCCACATATTGAGAATTACCTTCAGGTATTAGTTACATCTTAGAAGGAAATGATCAATCATAATTTCCTTAAAGGAAGATGATGAGCCATATGTGAATTTGTTAACTATAAATGGGGGAAAGGATACATAAGGTAGAGTTACAGGCCTTCTGCAATCAGCTCTTATATGGATTGTTTGCAGCTTGGATGATCATAACTTTCAGAGTATCACTACTTTGGAGTTAAGATGTTCATGAAGAGATAATTTATTCCCACTGTCTCCATTTCATTCAACCATATCTCAGTTTTTATCTGTAAAACAGTGATTTTTATATTAGGGATGGATTAGAGATTTCTCAGAGTTAATTTATTCAGGATTACTACTTTGGAAACCGTGTCTTCCCCTGGGACATCTGTCAGCCAGTAAGTAGGAGAAGGTGACAGAGTAGTCTTTTAACCCATTGGAATTAGTTCAACCAGAATATTTTTAGTGAGTTGTAAATATTCCAGGGATCTGTAGATGCCCTGTCTCTCTGCTAGTTTCTCTCGGTGGAAAGCATCTGTCTTATTAAAAATAAGTCCAAAATATTAAGTATGTCAGTTAGACCAGTAGTTCTTAAGTGGTGACCATTTTGTGCCCCAGAAGAGAGTTGGCAATATCTATAGACATTTTTGGTTCTTACAGTTGCGGGGCGGTACTACTAATATCTAATGGGTAGAGGCCCAGGTTGCTGCTATAAACATCCTGCGATGCACAGGACAGCCATGCCCCTACCCTGACTCCCATCCCTAGCCAAGAATCACCCAACCCAAAATATCAATACTGCTAAGGTTGAGAAACTGAGATATACCATTTGCAAATAAACAGAGGTTCTTCCCGCCGCTTTTTATGTTTAAGCAAATATATTTGTTTAAGCGTCCAAAGTACATTGTCCCATGGAGATCAACAGGGACTATTTGTGTTTCAGCTTAGCACATTGCATTGTATATAATAGGTTGTCCTCTCATTCTGTATCACATTAAGAGAGTCCCTTTTCTGATCCAATTGTTGTGACTATTCTTTGGACAGACTTAGTCTTTTTAAACAACTATTTTATAATTAGAGTCTAAAGTAGAACTCGTACATAAGTCAAGGTCTGCTTGAAATTTCTTTTACTTTCTACAAATTTTATTAGAATACACTGATGAATATTAATATTTGCAAAAAATTTTTTGAAAACATACAAAAAAGCCTGTAAAAAAGATTAAAACAGGTTTAAAAATCATAGCTAATATTTAAGTGGTTACTATATATAAACTGTTATACAGAGTGCTTTGTATGTGTGACCTCAGTTCATCCTAACAATAGTTGTGTGAAGAAAATTCTGTACTTTCCCAATTCTACAGATGAGGAAATGGAGAGTGGTTAAGTAACTTATCCATGACTGTAGTGTCAGTGGTGAAATCAGAATTGCTTATCCAAGCAGTCTGACTCTAGAATCCATTCTGTACCAGAGAAAGTGTAATTTCTAATATTGTTCTGACAGCCTGTGACAGTGTGTATGACAATAATATAAAGAGACTTATACTTTCCTTTTCTCATTGTTTTCTTTGTGATCAGAAAATTTATACCCAAAAAACTGTGATAATCACATGAATTATTGGAATATACATATGTGTTGGATTTTTTAAAATGCAGTAATCGTATTTTAGTTACATGTCATTTTAATGTTGCAGGCTAGCTTTATGAAATTTTTTAAATTTATATTGTGCTTATTAGAGAGTTATTTTCCAAGTTTGTTTTAATAATTATAAAAATGTTACCTTGAATTAAAATATAACCTATCTCCTAATATATTTTGAAATGCTAAATAAACATTTTGTATTTTCTAGAACCTACTGTAGTACCAACCACTTCTGCGAGAATGGAATCACAAACCACAAGCACTTCCATTAACAATTCAAATCCATCTACCTCTGAGCAGGCCTCTGACACTGCTTCAGCTGTCACTGGTAGCCAACCCTCCACAGTGTCAGAGACTTCAGCTACTCTTACAAGCAATAGTATGACTGGTACTTCTATAGGAGGTATGTAATAAAGTGGGGGAGGACTCTTTCATTACTCTTGTTAGAAAAAGTATTGATTTTAAGATTTTGGCCATATTAGCAAGAGCATATTCTTAGAATAAACTGTATGTGAGCAAAGTAGTCTCTTTAGAATTAGACTATGATTTCATACTTGAGTTTGTGTGCTATATATTACCAAAGTATCATAGCTCAACTGAAAGAGATCAGCGAGAATTAAATGGATGACTAAAAACACAATAACAAAAGAAAAAATGGGTAAATTAAACTTCATCAAAATTTAAAACTTTTGTACATCAAAGGACATTATTAAGAAAGTGAAAAGACAGCCTACAGAATGGGAGAAAAATACTTGAAAATCATATATCTGATAAGGGTCTAGTATCCAGGCTATATAAAGAGCTTACACAGCTCAACAATAAAAAGACAGATACCCCAGTTTAAAAACGGGCAAAGAATTTGCATAGGTATTTTTCCAGAGAAGATACTCAGTTGATAAGAAGGACATGAAAACAACATCATTAGTTATTAGAGAAATGTAAATCAAAATCACAGTGAAGCACTGCTTTATCCTTATCAGGATGTCTATTATTCAAACAAAACAAAACAAAACCAAACCAAAGAACAGGAAATCAGAAAATAACCAGTGTTGACAAGAATGTAGAGGAATTGGAACCCTAATGAACATCTGGTGGGAATATAAAATATAAAATGCTGCAGCTGCTATGGAAAACACTTTGGCGGGTCCTCAAAAAGTTAAACCATAGTTACCCTATGACCTACAGTCTCACTCCTAGGTATGTCCCCAAAAGAATTGAAAATGAGGATGGGAGTTTTTTAAAAAGTTTGATGATGTCCATTTTCTCAATTTTTTGTTTGTTTGGTTTTTTTGCTGTCATATCTAAGAAGCCATTTCCTAACCCAGGATCACAAAGATATGTTTTAAAACCTCCTATGTTTTAAGTGTTTCAGCTCTTATCTCAGGTTATTTATTTATTTATTTATTTTAAAGATTTTATTTATTTATTTGACAGAGAGAGACACAGCGAGAGAGGGAACACAAGCAGGGGGAGTGGGAGAGGGAGAAGCAGGCTTCCCGCCAAGCAAGGGAGCCTGATGTGGGGCTCGATCCCAGGACCCTGGGATCATGACCTGAGCCGAAGGCAGACGTTTAACGACTGAGCCACCCAGGCGCCCCCCTCAGATTATTTATGTTTCAGTTAGCAGTGATATCTCTGGTTCTTTTTCCTATCACCTGTTTAACTGAGCATTAAGCTAGCCTTCTTTCTCTCCTGGACAATGGCATGGAGATAGGAACTTGCTAAACATTTACTAACTGGGATGTTGTAGACCCTGTAGCTCATAGATTTGACTATATCACCGTTAATAATGAAACCACCTTATGCTTTCTATCATTTTTTACCTTTTTTTAAAAAATTTATTTATTTGACAGAGAGAGACACAGCAAGAGAGGGAACACAAGCAGGGGGAGTGGGAGAGGGAGAAGCAGGCTTCCTGTGGAGCAGGGAGCCCAATGCGGGGCTCGATCCCAGGACCCCGGGATCATGACCTGAGCTGAAGGCAGATGCTTAACGACTGAGCCACCCAGGCGCCCCCATTTTTTACTTTTAATAGTATCTTATTTAATTCTTAAAATACCACTATAACTTCTATTGAGCAGATTAGGAAATCTTCTTGTGGCTGGATTTAGGCCTCACCTTTGTGGAAAATTGAGAGTAGAATCCGAAGTCCAAGGAGGTTTCGCAAAGATGTCTTTTAAATACTGTATTCTTTGAAAAAAAAAATGTAGGGAGAAATGAAATGGGCTGGGGCACCTGGGTGGCTCATTCGTTAAGTGCCTGCCTTCTGCTCAGGTCATGATCCCAGAGTCCTGGGATCGAGCCCCGCATCGGGCTCCCTGCTCAGCGGGAAGCCTGCTTCTCCCTCTCCTACTCCTCCTGCTTGTGTTCCCTCTCTCGCTGTGTCTCTCTCTGTAAAAAAAGAAATGAAATGGGCTAATTTTTATTTCATTTATTGAGTGTACACTCTTTCCTGAGTACCCTACTGTCTTATATGTTATTTTATATATTATTATTTAATTCTTAAAAATTTCCTTGTTATTAATATTACTCTTCCCATTTCAGAAATGAAGAAATCTGGAAGTTAAATACTTTCAAAGCCAATAATAATCTTTGAGGCAAAGATTTGAATTCTTCTTATTCACTTTTTTCTCCTGGTAGCTTTATATACTCTCATCTTGTCTAGATTTTATGTGACACATACGAAGCTTTTATTTACTTACTTATTTTTTTAAGACTCTTGTTCCCTCAGAATTCACATTTAGTATCTGGGGTAGTGACTTCACTATCTGAATGGTTTTCTCATAATACTACTTTACCTATATTGATGACTACCTTTGGAATAGACTTGCTTGTGTTGTGTTTCTCTAGACTTAGGAGAACCTTGTTCCAGGCCAAATTGTACCTCTGTATAAACCTGATAGAAGCACATACAGGTACTCATATGACATTAGGGGCACTTAGTTCTGCTGACTTCATTTCCTGCTAAGACTCTCTAGAACATCAGTCTCCTATTTTCTTCACATCCTGTCCTTACTTTGTACCTTCTTGTATATTTCCAACCTTGAATCACTCAAGCCATCAAGCTTGACTCCTATCCAGGTTGTTAGATGGGGCTGGTGAAAATTATAGAACCAAGCATATTGGTGCCTCATGAATTTATGGTATCTAATCTTGGGCTTTTGGTAATAAGTTGCCATAGTGTGATGTATCTCATTTAATTCCCTTTCTTTCCCCTTAGTGGCTATTCCAAAATTCTCTCATTCTCCTCAAGACTTTGATTCCTCCAGGGAAAAATAAATAAAAAGTAAATGAAGGTTCTTAAGCATTCATAACTTCCAACGCTTCCATGAAAATTTTTATACC
Source organism: Phoca vitulina (assembly GCF_004348235.1). Classification (NCBI taxonomy): domain Eukaryota; kingdom Metazoa; phylum Chordata; class Mammalia; order Carnivora; family Phocidae; genus Phoca; species Phoca vitulina. Next base: position 25,476,092 of record NW_022589723.1, read on the forward strand.
TATCCTTCTCTCCTGACTCCTGGTCTTTTAACTCCTTCCTGTTCTTTCCAGTCCCTTTTTTGGTGCTCTACCTCTTGTCCCTTCTTGTGTCCTTGACCTTGCTTTAACAGTTACCTTCTCAGCATCTTTGCTTGTTCCATTCCCTTAGTGTGCATGTGTACATTTGTGTTAAGTCTTGTATGCTTAAGTGGATCTTCTGTACCTTAAACTCCTTCCTTTAACTTGCTTCTGACTCCTGTCAAAGCAAATGTGTTAAAAAGTCTGGCAGTAATCTTCTTGTCATCTCTGTTTTCTCCCAGGACTCTATTCTTATCCTTTCTCACTGGCCCATCTCATAACTGCTTATGTTTTCAGCTACCACCAGTATGCCAGTGACCTTCCATTTGTGTTTCCAGAGCCCTCTCTTTGTTTTAAATTTTCATATCCAGCTGCCTGTTGGACATCTCCTCTGGAACATTCTCCGGTCACCTCAAACTCAACATGCCCCAGGCAGCTCATCATCTATCTGACTTTTCTATGTGCTCCTTGCTTTATCCATGCATAATATCTTATATATTCATTTATTTAAGTACTTATTGATTGCATACTATAAATCAGGCACTGTTCTAGGCAGTGGGAAGAAAACATAAATTTTCTGCCCTAACAGAACTAACGTTCTAGTGGATAATAATAGCTAACATCTGTTGAGCTCATAATATTGGTGTATGATTTACCTACATTAACTCTGATTTTTGTAATAACTTACAAGGCAGATTCTATTACTTTTCTTATTTTATAGGTGAAGTAACTTGCCCATGGTTATATGATAATGGAGCAAGTATTCAAACCTAGGAAGTCTGGCTTGGAGCCTATACTCTCTCCTCCTTTATGCCTGTACTCTTCCTTTATTTCTCATTCTTGACACTGTTGTCTTTGTGCTGCACAGTTCTTTGTATGGGGGGCTACCCTGTGCGTTGTAGAATTTTTAGCAGCATTTTTGGCCTCTATCTACTAAATACCAGTAGTACCACTTCCTCTCCAGTTGTGACAACCAAAAGTATCCCCAGGTGTTGCCAGATACTCCCTGGGGCACAACATTGCCCTATACTACATTAGAACCCAGTGCTTCTGTTCTAATGCTGGTTGATTTATATCTCAAATTTTGTCCATACTTGATGACAATGATCTCCTTGAGAACTAAAGATCAAGTTTTTCTCTTCTTAGCACTTAGCTCCATGCATGCCTCTTTTCCCTTGTGAGGTTAATTTATATTTAGCAACGGCTTATTGAACCACCTACATTATGCAGGCCTGTTTCTAGTTGCCAGAGATAAAACAACAGAGGCAGACAACACCATAAGTTATTTTAAAGGCCAAGACCTCCGGGGTGCCTGGGTGGCTTAGTTGGTTAAGCATCCGACTCTTGATATCAGCTCAGGTCTTGATCTCAGGGTCATGAGTTCAAGTCCCCCATTGGGCTCCAGGCTGGGCATGGAGCCTACTTTAAGGGAAAGAAAAAAAAAAAAAAAGGCCAGGACTTTCGTTTTCACCATTGTCTTTTCCAATGCCTTTTGTAGATCCTTTACCATACCATTATTATGTGTAAGACTTGCCAAGTGAATGAATAGATGCATGGATACATCTCAATAATCCTGCTAGAAGTACAATGAAAGTACTTTAACCAGCTTTATGTCACTGGGCAATGGAATTAATTTCTCTGGTGCAGGTTTGTTATTGTCTCATTTTTAGTGGACACTCTGTGGGCTAATTCTAATAAAAAGGAAGTGTTTTATTTGCTTGGTCAGATCTTTGTATTTCACTTCTAATTTATGGCAGTTTTCCTTGGTCATTAACTCTGGAACAAGAGGAGATTCAGTTGCCTTTACTTTGGGTTGCTAGCCTGTTTAAGGAACAAAGAGGTTCTGCACTCTAGGAAAATAGATTATTAATTTAATTGGAAGCCAAAACTGCACCCTAAGAAGTAGAACTATAATGTCAGTCTTCTTTTTGAGGCCACATTGATAGTGATACGACCTTTTAAATATGTGTTCAGCTGTTAATATAGTAATGCTTCCTCTTCTCTCACTCTGATTTTTGTATTAGAAATATTTGAAGACAAAGAGGGCAAGTTCTTTCTGAACAAATAAGTATGATATCTGTCACTTCATTCACAGCCTTATTAGTCCACAGATCTTTTGCTCTGATTACACACTCCTACATTTTATTTTATTTTTATTGTCATTTTTTATTTTTTTAAGATTTTGTTTATTTGAGACAGAGAGAGAGAGCGAGCGCATAAGCGGCAGTGGGAGGGAAGGGCAAAGGGAGAAGGAGAAGCAGACTCCCTGCTAAGCAGGGAGCCTGATGTGGGACTTGATCTCATAAGACCTGAGCGCTAGGCAGACACTTAACCGACTGAACCACCCAGGCGCCCCCCCCTACATTTTAGAGTTACACAAAATCCTCAAATAGCTGGATTTGTGAAATTAAAGCATCTGAATTGGAAGGAACTATGAACATCATTTAGTCTACCCACTGAATGGATTTAGTGTTTCAGAGGTTTTTGATCATTTTTTATGAACACAATAAATGATGCTCATTTGTGCAACACTTTGTTATGGGAGCTGAGGTAAAACCCTGAAAATGTTGCCAGAAGTAAAGCTACTATAATAGTTATTGCTACAAATATTACAGCATATGGAAAATAATTAATGTTTGATTCAGCATAGCAAAGATAGGCTGTTGATCATAGTCTCTTCCTGATAAGCTACTTGTAACTTTGTCCAGGTTATTTAAGAAAATTGGAATGCAAATGAATGAAAGTGACATAATTATAGAACTGACTTTGGATCTGCTATAATTTATGTTTTAAAGGTAAACATTGTTGGGGTGCCTGGGTGGCTCAGTCTGTTAAGTGTCCAACTCTTGATTTCAGCTGAGGTCATGATCTCAGGGTTGTGCGTTAGGCTCCACGCTCAGTGAGGAGTCTCCTGGAGATTCTCTCTTTCTCCCTCCCTCTGCGCACCCCCTCCTCAAATAAACAAATCTTAAAAAAAGAGGGAGCTTAAAAAAAATAAAAGTAAACACCTTGTCAATTTTTGTTGTTGTTGTTACAAGTTACTTATAATATTTAACCTCTCAACTGGTGCTAACAAGGTAGTATTAATTCCAGGAGGCAATTAGAAATTAGTAAAAATTAGTAATTTTTTTCCATCCAAGTTCACAGATTCCTGAATTCTAGTTCCAAGGTTAAGAACCTTTACAAAAGAGTACAAGAAATTAGCCCAAATAGGGCAGACTAGGAGCTTGGGGGAAAAAAAAAAACAATGTAAAGAGATTTAGAATGGAGATACTGCCTCACAGGGTTTAGATCACAGACCTTGCCCAGAAGAGAATCAGGAAAGACAGGATAGAACATGTATTGGAGGGCAGGCTCAGGGAAATTACAGGGAGGTTTGCTGCAATCAGATACATCAACCAGAACCTGAAGCACCCCACCCAGATTCATTTATGTGAGCCTGTAAATTCCTTTAATATTTTAGCCAGTTTGGGTTGGATTTTTGTATTATTTGTGAATAACTAGAATATTCATAATCAATACACTAGCCCAGAAGAGATTGGTTAGGTTCTGTGACCCAAATAGGAGCAGGGTATCCCTGGTCTTGGTTACTCTAGAAATAGGGCCAGAATAGTGATACTGGAGTTGCTTGCTCCAACTGACTGGGCCATTTAAACATCATAGTAGGGGTGCCTGGCTGGCCCAGTTGGAGGTGAGTTCGAGCCCCACGTTGGGTGTAGATACTACTTAAATAAATAAAACTTAAAAAAAATTTACAAAAAGACACCATCATGGTAAATATGAGCCTCCTGAGGAATTTAGGCTTTCAGAAAAATCCCAGTGAAGATCACTGCCCAAAATTATGTGACATGCATGTTAAGAATGTGGTGCTATCACATTCTTATTTACAGAGATTTGAATTTATTAAACAATTCTTTATTTACTTATTTATACACAGTCCTATTTTTTACACAGTGATATTTGATCATTTGATTGTTCTGTGCATTTTTGTTTGTTTCAAGATGACTCAAGGAGAACTGCATCTAGTGCTGTAACAGAAACTGGCCCTCCTGCAATGCCAAGATTACCTTCCTGCTGTCCGCAGCACTCACCATGTGGAGGGTCGTCACAGAATCACCATGCATTAGGACATCCACACACAAGTTGCTTTCAGCAGCATGGCCACCATTTTCAGCATCATCACCACCACCATCATACTCCCCACCCGCCTGTCCCAGTTTCTCCCTCCTTTAGTGATCCTACTTGCCCTGTGGAAAGACCTCCACAAGTACAAGCACCATGTGGAGCCAACAGTAGTTCTGGTACCAGCTATCATGACCAGGTATGTGGAATTTGATGAGGTTTTCTTTTTTTCTTTTTCTTAATTTTTAAAAATTGTGCTTGTTTCAGGAGGAAAAAGAAAAACAACGCTAATGCTGAATTTTAGATACTAAATAAATCATTCTTGTTGCCCTTGCAAAAGTGGCCCAATTTAGTGGTCTGCGATTTTTTTTTTTTAATTCTCTAGGATTTTCTGATGGTCTAAGGTATTACAACTAACTGAGAAGGCCTGGGATATAGAAAATTAGAAGTGATACTGTTTTTTTAATTCTGAAATGGTTTTTGGTGTTTTTAGTTAAATACAGGTGAATCTGATCTTTGGAATTTTACTCCACAGTGTTGAAATTGCAGTGTCAACCTGATTCATGAGAAACTGGGAAATTTTCTTAGTTTTTTACCCTCTACATTTTACTCTGGAGCTGCCTGTATCTCCACTCATCTAGAAACAAACTGCCTTCTTGGATGCAAACCAGTGACATAGTTTCTGAGGAGCAGATGAGGTTTTTAGTTCATTGGGAATTGAAGTATCAGTAACAAAATTATAATTAAGTAATTTAGTTGATATTATTGATGAGTGCTTGAAATGTCAAATAATATTAAATTAGTATTGGTGATCACGTGGAGTAAATGAAAGTCATGTATTACATGCTATTTTAACTTTTGCTGTATCATCTCTAAAATTGTGATATAACCTGGGTAGGTACATAATTTGAAAAACAAAAATTAATTTCAAGGTAAAACTATAACTGACATACTAGAAAACAGTCAAAAAGAAAATTCAGAGCAACTGCTTTTCTATATCCCCTGATATTTCCTGAAGTACTGGCTTCATCTTTTTAAATTTTGATGGTTATCTCTTCTGGATCTGACAGATTAAAAATAATTAAGAAAGAGGGATGTTCCCTTAAAACCAAACAAAAGACAAGCTGCTGTTCTCAAGAGTAAATTTGAAAGAGTTTAGTAGGAAATATGATCAAATAGATGTTAGACTGTGTTTTGGTTCTCCTAACAGTTGTAAGTATTAACATCTACTGATTATCTAAACCTCTTCTGCCTCTTGGGTATGAGGAAGCATCAAGAAAAACTTTTTAGTGGACTGAATGTAAGGCCCTGCTTAGAAGCAAAATTTTCTTTCACTAAAAATATGACCTGAAAGGGAGGGTTTAAAAGTATCGTAGGAAAATGGTGAAGAAGTGGATCTGCTGACTTTTCCCGCATTCTTGAATAAGAGCTACCAAAATGTGGGGTTTTTGTTTACAGAATATTGTTGTTGAACTAATAAAGTAAGGTTTGAGAGATCAAGTGTGTATGCAACATTTTCTTTTAACTTGAGTGAGTTAATTATAGGTAGAATCTCTTACCGTTTTGTTCACTGTAAACAAATGTAACCTTTTCACTTATCTCTAAGTAGATGTATTTTTTTTTTTTTTAAGATTTTATTTATTTGAGAGAGAGAGAGAGAGCAAATGAGAGGGGGGAGGGTCAGAGGGAGAAGCAGACTCCCTGCTGAGCAGGGAGCCTGATGCTGGACTTGATCCTGGGACTCCAGGATCATGACCTGAGCTGAAGGCAGTCTCTTAACCAACTGAGCCACCAGGCGCCCTAAGTAGATGTATTTGGACTGCACACAAAACTTCAGGAAAATCAACAGGATCAGGCAGTCAGTGGTGATAATGGGTATGAAGGAGAACAGAGAGTGAAGTTTTAACAATATAAACAGTTTGAGACTCATATAGACATTGGAGGACTCTGAAATCAGCCACCTGCTCATGAGATAATGTCAGATAGTCTCCAGTTGAGACCTGCATGGGCACAGCAGGAAGTTGAGGAGTGGGAGAAGCAAACTGATCTGAGGATTTGTGATTGTGTATGTGTTATGATTAGTGTCAGATTGTGGGTAGGCAGAAAACGGTTGGGGAGGATTCGGCCTGATAACAGAGAAGGTGCAGTAGTCACTTGATACTCTGTAGCCCTTACTACTCCTTTGGATGTAGCTTTCTCTTTTGAGAGAATAGTTCAGTTAGCATTATGCATTACTCACGATCTTTGTAAAGTAATACTTGTAAATGGAAAGGTTATGAGGCAAAGCTAGCTCATGCTTCATCTTGAATAATCAATCACACACCCTTTGCATTTCTTTTTTTTTTTAATATTGTCTTTTTAAGATTTTATTTATTTATTTGACAGAGATATAGCGAGATACAGCAGGGGGGTGGGAGAGGGAGAAGCAGGCTTCCCACTGAGCAGGGAGCCCAATTCAGGACTTGATCCCAGGATGCTGGGATCATGTGACCCAAGCCGAAGGCAGACACTTAAAGACTGAGCCACCCAGTACTTGCCATTTCTGTACTGATCTTGCTTACCCTCTCTTTTCCTTCTAGAGTTAAGAATTGAGTGAACTGTTGGAATTGTGAAGAGGCTTCTCTTTCTTGGTTTTTCTCCCTTCTCTTTTTATTCTTTACTTTTAACTTTAGCCCCAGTTTCTTCTAGGAGGACACGCACCCTACTTTACTCACTCTCTGGGAGTGTTCTTAATCACTGACTGGAGAAAAAGATAGGAAATTTGCTCATCTTCATAGTATGTTGATAATCCAGTCCATTTGCCAAGTCTTAGCCTAAATAGGAAAATAGGAAGGGGATACAAATTCACAGTCTTACAATATTGTTCTTAAACCTTATTACCCAAATTGAGGGACATACATTGTATTTGTCAACTCGAAGAGGCCAGACATTTGCTTAATGGATTGTAGATACATGATCTAGAAGAAGAAAGAAGTTCTTCTTTTTCACCTTCCCACAGCTTCTCCTGCACCATCATCCTCCTTTCCTTTTAGCATTCAGAGTTCCTTTTGTTTCTGTTACCCCTCGAACCTGGAGTCCATTGGAAGTATGGAGACCACAGTGGTTCCTCCAAGGACTGCTGGGTGACCTGGGCCTCTAATAATGCATTTCCCTAGCTTCTTCATCTTCAGCTTCTCAGCTTTTAGTATGGAACAATTCTTGCATATAAATTCATATACAGCATCAAATTATTATTTTATTTTTTTAATTCTTATTTTCTTTAATCACATGTTTAAAATTATAGCTATACTGAACACTAAGCAAAGACTTTAAGCAAAGTATTTAAATCACTTAAGAATACAAAGAAGCAGTTCTGTTTTTGTAATCTGCTCTGGAATAGTTTGTGATGGAGTGAAATGTTTCACTTAGGACTTTTTAAAATGCTTATGGGGAATAAACTTAATTACTGATGAGTAGACATGGAATCTAGACTCTTTGGTTCATTTTCCAACTGAGTAAATGGACCTTCCCTAAAATCATATTTCTAATTTTTTTTTGTAAATGAAAAGGTTATGAGGCAAAGCTAGCTCATGCTTCATCTTGAATAATCCCACATCCTTTGCTATCTTGGATAATGTCTGTATTGTTAGAGTTTCAGTTGAATGCTTGCTATATACAGTTTAGAAACAGGACAGAAAGTTTTTACCTAGAATCCTAATCTTTTCAGTGGTTTGATTGTATGTTTTCCAAAGGAGTCCTAAATTAATAAAATTTGGGGGTAAAGAAGAATATGGAACTATGATTTGAAAGTTTCTAAGATCTAGATAATGAAAGAGAAATAGACCTTGAAATAATATATAAATTAACTTTTGTTCATCTTGTAGCAGGATCTTATGCTTGATTTTTAAAAACTGATTATAGATTTTAAATACATAATCACTACAATTCTTTTAATCCAAGATACACATAGTATTTTTTTGGTGCTGAATAGATCTTCATACTAAAAATTTTACCATTTTGAAATTTTAATTTAGAGATTATATTTTTCTAGATTGCAGTTGGAGTACTTTTATAATATAACATGAAACGGTGTTTTGACCAAACTTTAGAAAGATTTATAGTTCCTCTTTATACAGCAGGCATTGCCAGTAGACCTGAGCAACACTGGTATCAGAAGTCATGGAAGTGGTGGTTTTCACGGAGCATCTGCATTTGACCCCTGCTGCCCTGTTTCTTCTTCCCGAGCTGCAATCTTTGGCCATCAGGCTGCTGCTGCCGCCCCGAGTCAGCCATTATCAATAGATGGTTATGGATCAAGCATGGTTGCGCAGCCCCAGCCCCAGCCCCCTCCACAAGCCTCACTGTCATCATGTCGACATTATATGCCACCTCCTTGTAAGTATAAATTTAACAGGCAGAGAACTTAGGGGCATTGTACATTCCTCCATGAAATAACCTTTCAGCAATCCTAATTCATACATTTTTAGTATTTCCTTGGCCTAAGAGTGGGGTGTATTTTTTCCATTTTGTCCTCTCTTCACCCCACATTCCCAAAACAATCTTCTAAGGTAGAAAAGACATGTTGTTTAAAAAGGTCAGGGAAATAAAAAGTATTATATTTTGTCTCTTTTACATTTTAATATATGAAATTGAACTACATTGAATGGCACCTTAGATTCCTATAAAAGGAAACCTTAAGGGATTGAGATTTATCCTTTAGGAGTAACTTTTAGGAAGCAATATCAAGAATTTTTTTTTTTTTACTGGCAAGAACATATAAAATAGAGAAGGAAGGGAGATGGTCTGTGGGAATGCAGAATGTCACCTTTCTACAGTGGTTAGCAATCTATTTTGTTTAGAATATACAGTGAATTATAACGATGGCTGAACTTTTCACGACACACAAAAAATTGTAACTGTGTGAGGTAATGGATGTGTTAATGAACCTGATTGTAGTAATCATTTCACAAAATATATGTATTTCAAATCATCATCTTGTACACTTCAAATATATGTAATTGTATTTGTTAATTATACCTCAGTAAAAACTGAAAAAATGCTGAAGAGTTAAACTTAAATAAATTGATTCATTCTGAAACAAAACTTAAAAATTTTGTAATATTTGTCAATATTAATTCTTGTATAATGATTATAGTATAGAAAACTTTGAATTGAAACTGGAAAAAATACTCTGAATTTGAGGAAGGATAGTTAACAATGGTAAAACATAGTGACTTCTTTTTTTATGACCAAGTACTGAGTTTTCTTGGAGTAAAGCCTTGATTTGAAAATATGACATTTAGAAAATCACTTAAAAATTTTGTCTCAGAGTTTATATTTAGCTTAATGAAAGCTTCTTTAAATACATGCTAGCAAGGTGTCCTTTGAAAATATGGCTGAATGAGTTCATGGTTACCTAACTTTCACCCCTGCTGAATCAGAAGTGATTAGAATTGAAGGAAACTCTTCTGTCATGAAAGTAGAGAATGGCCATACCTCCATATCAGATTCCAAGAAGGTCTTCTAATTACAATGAAATTGGGACTGAAATCCAAGGAGGAGACAAACATATTTTTAAACCTCGAACAGATGCATGTCTCTTAGAGTAAGGGAGATGTGTATTCCTCAGAGGAGACTTTTCAACAGCCACTTTGAAACATAAAGAATGAAGAAATGGGGGAAGCCATTTTTATTAAGGCTGGTTTCCATTTCAGGTTCTTGGCAAATATGTTCCTTCATCATCTTAATGTAGCACAGGAAAAAAGGCATGGGACAGGAAGAGAGAAGAGCATCATGAAAGGAATATCTTTGCAGTCTTGCCCAGAAGAACTTACAAGTTCTTTTCTTCTCTATAGTGCTCTATAACCAGTAATCATAAAGGAAAGCAAGATTTATGTATTTATAAAAGTATAACTTCTACATTTGACTTCACAAAAGCAGAAAACTTGCATATGGTAAAATAAAATTAACAAAAGACAATTTGGAAAAGTGTTTATACCTTATTATGACAAACCTTCCGTGTATACAAAGAATACTTATAAACCAGTGAGAAAAAGGTGAACAATAGCCTAAGAATATGAATAGGTAATTCTGGGAAGAACTATGAGTGGTTAATAAATACAAGATTTTTCTTAGATTGGCATTTAATAAATTTAGTAAGTAGGGGTAATCAGGCACTCCTGTATACTGTTCATGGAAACATTAATTATGGTAACCTTTTGGGAAGGGTATTTTGTCACCTGGTATCTGAGTTTAAATGATTTTCTCAGACTAAGAATTCCTTATAGAATTTATGCCGCAGAAGCCGTCCATGAGTAATGCATGTGTGCGCGCACTCATATGCATGTATATTTGAAAGAGTGAGCACAAGAGGCTTCATACACACAGGTGTTCAGTGCAGCATTTGGGTTGTTTCCCATTTTTATCAGTGGTGATTTCTTTAATAAATTTTGGTACATTTCTATAATAGAATGCTGTGAAGCTGTGAATGAAGTAAAATGAGAAGATACCTAAGATTATTCAAAGAAGAAAGCAGGTTGCAAAGCAGAATTGAGCAGACTCAAGCCTTAATAAAGTATTCATAAAAATTAAGTGTGTACTAATATGTTTGTAAAAGACAAAAGGAATGTATAACAGCAATATATGCTCAACTGCGTGGTGTCCGTGTTTTTTACAGATGCTTCTTTGACAAGACCACTTCATCATCAAACCTCTGCCTGTCCGCATTCTCATGGAAACCCTCCTCCTCAGACTCAGCCTCCACCTCAAGTGGATTATGTTATTCCTCATCCTGTACATGCTTTCCATTCTCAGATATCTTCTCATGCAACATCTCACCCCGTGGCACCCCCACCCCCAACTCATTTAGCCAGTACAGCTGCACCAATCCCTCAGCATCTTCCTCCCACACACCAGCCGATTTCACACCATATTCCAGCCACGGCACCTCCAGCACAGAGACTGCATCCTCATGAAGTGATGCAGAGAATGGAAGTTCAAAGGAGGAGGATGATGCAGCATCCAACGTATGTTTTATGTTTTTTTTAAAGATGATCACTTTGTGTTCCTTTTCCTTCTATTTCTGTGGGTTTTTAAAACTAAAAATCTTTAGAAGTGATGTAACTATACTAAATCCTCAGTTCACTAGGGAATTCTTTACTAACTGGAATCTTCCTTTGTCTTGTCCTGAGTTGTAGGTGCTTACAAAACAAGTTTATATCAGGTTATTTAAAGAAATCAAACCGTTTTCAGGATATGACCCAGGGTCATTTATTTTTGTAAACCAGTCTCTTGTTCATCAGTTTCTTCAGTATCCCATAGTAGAGATTAATGTTAAAATTGGTGATCCTGAGGAACAACATGTAAAGTTGTCAAAGATTTAATATATGTTACCAGCCAGAGAGAAGAAGAATACCAGTAGAATTTTCAACAACTGACATTGAAAAAACAGTCTTCCTCACTTAGTTTATTTATAAACATAAATATTAAAATATACTCTCCAAACATCATGAAAAGACTATAATTGAACTTTTTGAAAATTCAGCATATGATTTTCCTAATTCATGGTACCAAACTCTGTTGGTCTAATTTTGCTTGTGTATAGAGTTTTGTAGGTAAACAGCTACACTTGTTCATTTCTGTATTGTCTGTCTTCTTTCACACCACAAAGACTAAATTGAGTAGTTGCAGTAGAGATCATACTGCCGAAAGAGCCAACAATATTTACCATTTAGCCCTTTCCAGAATGTGTTTGCAAAACTCATTGTTTGCAAAACTCTTGATCTAATTAATGATCTAGCACATGGGTAACTACTTCCTTTAATTATGGAAGGTTATTCCCAGAATCTCTGGCTATTACTGGCATTCTAATATAGTAACTCCTTATATAGAAAGTTGGCAATTTAAAATTCATATCTTCCAGTATCTAGAAAATTACTTGTTTTAAATCATTAAGCTTAAACATGCAAAATCTGTAAATACGTGAGAAACTGATAGAAACTAGGGATTAGACTATAAAAATGAATCCCTGGAATAGTTTTGGTTTTTTAAGTGCCATTTGTTTAGAACTTTATGACTATTTATATTTATAAATTTGGCTGACTTTAGACTAAAAAGAGAAAATATAATAATCTGGGATGCAGAATAAAGAATGTGAATGGAGCTAATATCCGTTTCCCAGATATTAACATGTACTTGCATGTGTTTGAAAAAAATGCACAAGGTTAAAAGTGTTTTCTCTTAAAATAAGTTTTATCCATTAAAATGAATGAATGTCATTACAATATAGAAGCAAAGCAAAATAAAATAGTTTCCGTTTTCTTCCCTTATATGTTTATATAAAATAACTTCTTTGTGCCTAGCATTTGCTGAGGTGTTTAATTTTTAAAGTTTTATTCCCATCCATTTCCCATTATTCTCTTTAAAATAGCTGCTATAAAGAAGGTATACAAGATAATGTTAAAATTGCCTTTTTCCTTGGATGATATTTGAATTTGGAGGCATTGTAATAAGCACTGAGATTTGTGGGGTTATGGTTTCTTGATTTATTTATTAATCATTACATAATTTTATATTTTTATAATTTATTATAGAAGTAATTTTATTACTAATTTATAGATGTTTATAATATTAATACTAGATTTTTTTTCTACATTAAGAAATAACCAATTATTCAATTATTTCCAGTGGTCTTTTTGTGTTCTGTGTTTCCAGGCGGGCACATGAACGGCCCCCACCCCATCCACATAGGATGCACCCAAATTATGGTCATGGGCATCATATTCATGTGCCTCAGACTATGTCCTCACATCCTCGACAGGCTCCTGAGAGATCTGCCTGGTCAGTATCTTATTTATTTCAAAGTTACGCTCAGCAGTCTGTGGTAGAAATGTCAGAACAGATGCTTTGTAGTGGGATGCCATGCAGAAGGGTGATGAGAAACTGAATTCCAGCTTATCTGTGAGGCACTGTCTCTGGGCAAGTTACAGAAACCTGCAGTGGGAAGAGGAACTTGAGTTCTGGGACAGAGAACCATGTCAAACAGAAGTAGAGCTTTTTGTTTTTCAGGGATATCTGCCATCAAAGTTAAATCCCTAAATGGATCTTTCACAACTTCCTTATCCACTCCCCCACCTTTGTACTCAAATTTGCTTTACCACTCCTAACCCCTGTTTATTGACAAGGGAAATCGAGCCTTTGTCCTAGGCATGTGGTCTTTTTTAGAGAAGTGGAAGCATTTGCATTAATTTTTCGTTCTGAATCCATTGTCTGTAGGTAGAGATTGAGACCTTGATCCACAATGACATTATGAGGCAAAACAAAAAATGAGAATAAGTAAATGAAAATTTGGCATTTACCAATTTTACTTTCTAAAAATTTTGTTTACCCTTACTTTATAAGGTATAGAAGTGTTTGTTCTTCTAATTATCTTGATGCCAACAACCCACAGACACTATCCAACAAACGAAAGCCCTGGGAGCATCTGTAACATTCATATAAACCGGAAAATGAAACTATTTTGTATGATCCTCAAGTAGAATCAGACTTTTAGATTGGAAGGAACCTTAAGGGTCATTCATCATACTTCCTTCCTTTGTAGGATGTGAAACTGAGTACAGATGCTTTGCTTCTCATGGTCACAAAATTGAATTTTTGAGTTTTAATTGCTGAAATGAATTTGAAATTATTAATTAAATATTTGGGGCTAAATTATCTTTTTCTCAGCTGTGTCAATTAAGAAACTTTATATTACTTTTAAAAATGTAAATATACTCCCCCATTTCTGTTGATAATAAAGACACTGTAAGGATGGCTAAAAGGTAGTGTTCTCATCCTTTGTCAGGGAACTGGGAATTGAAGCTGGAGTGACTGCAGCTACTTACACGCCTGGAGCACTGCATCCTCACTTGGCCCATTACCATGCACCACCACGACTTCATCACTTACAATTGGGAGCTCTTCCTTTAATGGTAAAATAGAAAAATTTCAAAATTCTGACATAGTCTCCTAAAAGTATTCTTCCTTTTCTAAATTAAATATTTTATTGGAAAATTTTTAAATGTTATTAGTTGTTATGGGTGTTTTAATGGAATTTGAGAATTATTATTATTAGATTGAAATTGTGCTATAAAAAGATACGAGATATATTAAAGTCTATATTTGTATTTGCATTGTGAAATGTACTCTTCTTAATATAAAGAATGATAGTTTTTTCTTTTATACCAAGATGACAGTCTTGATCCACTGTGACTAGAACATATGCTTTATTTTGTCAAAGTTACTAACAGGTCTGTTCTGTTGCATTCATCCTTTATTTTTTGATCTGCAGGACTATACTGATTCTCTGTCTTATTTGAACAGATTCAGATCTTGTTGATACCAATTTGAATTCTAAAGAACAAGTTCAGCAAAAATATATTGAGTTCACTATTCATAATACCTACTAGTTATAAAAGTGGTACGGAGTAAGGAAGTTTTTTCATCTTGTGGGGGTAAAGACCTTGCAGGAACGGTTTCCAAGATGCTTTATTATACCTGCGACTTAGGCTTTGGAATTGAGAATGGTACTCTTAAACAGTGTTTATAGCATGTAAGGAGCTGTCAAACAGCAAAAGCACAAGGAACTCCAAGTAAGCTATTTGTAGGTCTTAGGGATGGGGGTTACTCAGCAATAAGATATAAAGCTGCCCTCCCAAGAAACCGGGACTCAGGAACAAAGGAGACGGAGGGAAGATTACAGGGCAAGTGCAGGTTTAAATAATTTGAGGGGCAGGAGTTCCTTTCTTATTTTTTATTTTCTTTAGAGATGTGTAGGAGGTTAGGTTATCTGCTGAGAGCTTGGCAGTATTGATTTTGATTGTAAGGAAAGTTGTAGATATTTGAATAATAGGCTATTTGAAGGTTAAAAGTTATTGCTTATTTTAAATTCTTTTCTACATACAAATTGTCTTTTAAAGCTATAAACTTGTTAGAAGTATGTTGTGGAAGTATTCAGTGGAAGCTGACTAAAAAATAATGTTGGAGATTTATTTATAATGATGGAAGAATGGTGCTCTATCCCAGAATCTCCCTTTCCTAATATAGTCTACTGTTGTTATATACGGCAGTTACATTTTATAAAGTTGTGCAAACACTGAGTAAGTAAATATTCTTTTTTTTTGTTTTTTAAAGATTTTATTGAGAGAGAGAGCATGAGAGGGGGGAGGGTCAGAGGGAGTAGCAGACTCCCTGCTGAGCAGGGAGCCCGATGCAGGACTCAATCCTAGGACTCCAGGATCATGACCTGAGCCAAAGGCAGTTGCTTAACCAACTGAGCCACCCAGGTGTCCTAGAGCCATTATTCTTGCAGTAAATATAGGGTTAGGTTACTGCAAACCTCTGGTCACCATGTTTATCTGGTCACAACAGCCAGTCAGTACATAACCTTGTTTTGATGTCTGCTTCATTTTAAAGATACCTTATTTGATACGTTATGTATTACTGAGTCACAAACATTGAGCTCATGGCCAACAAAACTCATGCCTGAATGAAGCTTATCTACACACATTTTATCCATAAGGCATATCAGAGCCTTCTAGCAGTTAGGAACGCTATCCCCCAGCACTTGAGTTTGGTGGCCACTTCAAAAACAAAGTCACCAGTAAAAAGCACAAAAAATGGAAACCTAGATAGATGGCACTTAAATAGATCACAAAAAAGACCCTTGTTTATAGTATAAGAGCTGAAGCAAGAAGGCAGAGCCTTGTTCTATATGTCAGGCAACTCAAATTTTTTTTCTCCTGTGTATGTGCCCATGAGTGATTGAGAAAAGCACAGGTATTGATTTTGGAGTTACAAATAATTTTTATCAAGTAGGCAAATTCATGAATAATGAAGATTGAGTATGCCTAACACAAAATTAGAAAACACTATTAAAACTTTCACCAACAGAACAAAACATAAAAAGGAGCCAGAGTACCTTTGGCTATTAGGAAGTTAGAGGAAGGGAAATAAGTTTTGTAGGAAAGTTCTGTGCATTTTTATTTCATAATATGGTTTAATAAAGTTCTCTGAAAGTGACAAAATCTTATGAAAATTTTACTCTTTATATGTTTAGACTGCCAAGAGCATCAGTATTAACTTTGGGTATTTTCTATTTAGGATTCTTTGTGCAAAATAAATCAAGTAGAAGAAACCTGTTATCTCATAGAACAGCAATTCTTTTTTTTTTTTTTTTTTTGCTTGTATTTTAATATTTATTCTGTGAGATTATATTTGAAGAGAAACCTAACCCTTTTACAGAGTGCTTACTTGGAGACTTAGTGAAGTTGAATTTTGTGAGTAGCTGAATGGAGAGAATGGAGTGTCTCAGTTATTTATGTGTTAAAACTCAAGCCTACTCTTACTTGATTTAGCCTGTGTCTTCTATTAAAATAGGTTCCTGACATGGCAGGCTATCCTCATATTCGTTACATTTCATCAGGATTGGATGGAACATCATTCAGAGGTCCTTTCAGGGGCAATTTTGAGGTGTGTAATACAATTAAGGAAGATATTTGCCACAGTATCTTTAATGTAGAGAGAGAATATATGTATTATTAGTATTCACAGTTGAGTAGGATTGCTGCACTGGCTGGGGATCAGAAGGCAGCACAATGTCTGAATTTTTGATACTGCTTCTGGGGGTTATCACAGAAAGGTTTATAGGCAATATTAATCTTAGTATCAAAGTTATCCACGTATTTTAAGATGAGTAAATGAAAACATCTAATATAAAAGAATAAAGAAATTTATTAAATATAAATATCAGATAAAGAACTATACTATTAAATGTAGGGGGAAATCTCAATTGCTTTTGACTAAGCTTATTTTTAGAGAAACATTACTGGACAAAAGAAACCTAAGTAATTCAGTTCATAGCTAACTATCTTTTTTGAATTTTCAGGAAGACCAAATCATTTGAATATGATTTGAAGTTTTGATTTGTTTCTTCATGTCAGTTTGGAAGTTGGAGTCAGAGGGACTTTGAACTATCCTTTGATTTGTTTCCCTATTTTACTTAATGATTTCATCTTCTCCATGCATACATACTAACTGACTTTTATAGTACCATGTAGTAATATGGTGTCCTAATCTGTAAGGATAACTTTGCCATACTACTACATTGGCTGGGGAAAGAATTACAAACATTTGCCTTATCATATATGGCTTTGTATTTACATTGAGGTTTATAAATATGGAACTTTATTGCTTTTACAGTATTAACAGTACTGTTCAAGAAATAATCATGCTGGCTTTTGATACTAATTATTCTTTACCTTCAGGAACTGATTCATTTGGAAGAAAGATTAGGAAATGTGAATCGTGGTGCATCCCAGGGGACAATTGAAAGATGTACATATCCACATAAATACAAAAAGGTAAGAATTTATCCTATGAAATGTCTATGTTATTGTTGAAGTGCATAAAATTGAATATTATGGACCTTTTTTGAGATTGTGGAGTCTAGCAACTACGTTATTTATTACTAAAACAACACATACATAGTTTTGTTTTGTTTTGTTCTTTTAATAATTGAAGGTCTAAAAAAACATACTTGAAGTTTCTTACCCTGCCGACCCCAGTCTTCCTTCCCAGAAGAAAAATCATAGTTAAGGCTTTTGTAGGTAATCTTCCAGATATTTTTATGAATTTACAGTAATGTGCATTAGTATGCATTTTTTCTTTCCCTTTCAAAAGTAACACAAAGGGGATGATATGCACACAATTTTGCACATTTTCTTTTCCTCTTCTTTCCACACTCACAGGTCACCTATATTCATTTTAATAGCATATACAAAATTTCATCATATGGCATACCATAATTTAACTAGCAGTTTATTTGGACATTTAATTGATCTACATTTCTTATATTCTACGCTCAATTCCTTATGTTGTAGTATAGTATATCTAGAAGTTAAGGAGCAGACATGTTAAATAAGTTTCTTTCAACAAACAACAATGTCCTCTGCTACACAGAGGATAATAAAAGTATGAAAATTATTGTTCTTTGTATTTTTTATCTGTGTTCTAAGAGTATCCACTAAATTTAAATCCTTTCAACTATCTAAGTTAAAGACTATAATTAGCATTAATTTATTTGGGTGTTATTTGAAATAGTCATTAGTAAAGTAAAGTTCATGTAGCTGTACTCATGCCGGGACAAAAATAGAGTTTATATCATGTATCATTCCTAATTGTGGATTAAAAATAATAGAAACTAATGAATTAAAACTAATGAATTTTTATTACATTTGGTTTTGCTTTTGATGCTATTTAAGGGTCTTAAAAGAACAGTTGGTGGTAGTCACTTAATTCATCCGTGAAATTCATGACATCTGTACCTGGGAAATAAGTTGTGGGTGTGAATGTGTGGTTTTGTTTTGTTTTTGTTTTTCAAATAAACACAGACTTTACTCAGTTGTTCAATAATGTCATCTCTACTAATAAGGTAACAACTGATTGGTTCTCACAGAGGAAACTGCACTGCAAACAAGATGGGGAAGAAGGGACTGAGGAAGACACAGAGGAAAAATGTACTATCTGTTTGTCTATTTTAGAGGAAGGTGAAGATGTGAGGTAACTAGACATTAATTATCTAAAATCTGTTGTCAAAACTATACAAGAGATTTTATTTGAAAATAGACTACAAACCAAATAGATTACTCCTGGCATACCCTGTTACCAATATCTGACATGCAGAATTGCCTTTTTACAGTGAGTGAAAGAATAGAAAGATGAGTCTTTGTATTACCAACAAAGGGGTTGGTAATGGGGAAATATACTGCCCATGTTAGAGGCACACCAAGATTTGGCCAGGGAAATTTTATCAAATTGTCTTCTATAAATCTTGCAGAAAGAATTTGGAGGCTTCAGAGCCTAAGATAGTTATATTAATGTATTCTTCAAAGCTTAAAGAGGGCAATCCTCCTTAGCTCCATGCAGTTTATTTTATAGCATCTTTTATAAAATAGTTTTGTCCTAAAATTTCCTCTCAACTTATATATAGGACTCTTCTTGCAACTTTGTGATTTAGAAATGTTACTATGCTCACCCACTGTTAATTTTAGGCATTTTCTTTTTTTTTTCTCTCTCTTTCTTTTTTTCTTTCGAGAGTGAGTGAGTGAGGGGAGGGGCACAGGGAGAGGGGGAGAGAGAATCTCAAGCAGGCTCCACACCCAGCAAGGAGCCCAACATAGGGCTCATTACCACTGAGCCTGAGATCATGACCTGAGCTGAAATCAAGAGTCAGTCAGATGCTTAACCTACTGAGCTACCCAGGCGCCCCAGGCATTTTCTTTTTATAATCTCTTAAGTAATTGTTTTATTTTTATTCTGTTTTTTTCTAATGTAACATAATCCCATATGAAACAAGTTCTATAGCATATATAACAGAACCACATGATGATTTTGTAGCCCTAACATGTAAGGATAACTTTTTCATATTTCTTCAATTGGCTGAGAGAGAGAAAAATTATGCACAGTTGGCTACCGTACCACATATAAGGCAATTTCAAACACATTTTAAGATTTTATTTATTTGAGAGAGAGGAGAGAGAGCGTGAGCACACGAGTGGGGGAAAGAGGGAGAGGGAGAAGCAGAGAGAGAGTGTGAGCACACGAGCAGGGGAGAGAGGGAGAGGGAGAAACAGACTCCCCACTGATCAGGGAGCCCGATGCGGGACTCGATACCAGGACCCTGGGATCATGACCTGAGCTGAAGGCAGACGCTTAACCAACTGAGCCACCTAGAAGCCCCTAAGGTTATTTCAGAACACTGTATTTCCAAAGAAGGTTTATAAATATGGAAGGTAATTGTTTTTACAGCATTGACAGTCTTGTTCACACGGTAATTGGAACACCTCTTTTTAGCTACTAGTTTTACAAAATATTAGACGTCTGACAACGTCTGACAATTCTTAACAGTGGATGGAAGTAGAAATGGACACTTAAATCAGTAACTTTTATCTTACTGTTCATTTAGATTTAATATTATCCTGTATTGCCTGGAAGCATTATTTCTCAATTTCTAATTGATAGCCCAGGGTAGTATAGTGAAGTAAACATCTTCTTTTAACCTTCTTTTATTTTTTCCATTAATTTTTTATTGAGATATAGTTAACATATAACATTGTATTTATTTCATTGTATTACAACATGGTTTGATAATACAAATATATTCCAAAACGGATTAACCTACCTTTAAAAGAGTAGCATGGTATTAAGTGGATATAACAATATTATTGAAAACAATATTATTAACCTTTAATCAGTCATGTACTCAAGTTTAATGTATAAAGATCCTCTAGATAAAAAATAATATTGCATATTAAGACATTCTTAATTAGTATGATATTTACTGTAACATGAGTGCTAATGTTTTTGAGAGAGAATTAAATGAAATATATTTTTAAATGCTGAATAAATGCAATGATTTGATATTAAAAATATATTTGCAGTATTATGTAACGGAACATACTGCCAGCCTCATTAGAAACCAGACCGGGATAATTGCCAGTGTAGTTGTCATTCTTAAAATTCCTAAGATTTTATGTAATTTGGTTCCATAGCTGTGACAGTTAATTATCATGGTCATTTATACATTATATTGCCCAAAGTAGTAATTTAATATAGGTGTAACTTGTTAGAGAATTGGGTATGTGGTTTTTTTGTTTGTTTTGTTTATACAGAAGGGAAAGAGCTAGTAACTTCAAAACACTGCTGAAATATTACATGTTATCATTTATTTAAAAGTAAATGCCATGTGCAGTTGTCATGAAATTCACTTTTGCAATTTTTGCTTTTTGTTTTGTTTGCCCATAATAGGCGCCTTCCCTGTATGCACCTTTTCCACCAAGTGTGTGTTGACCAGTGGTTGATTACCAATAAGAAGTGCCCCATATGCAGAGTGGACATTGAGGCCCAGCTGCCAAGTGAAAGTTGACACCATGTTTCAGAACTCTTGCCCTCCCTCTCATTCCCATCCTCCTGGTACTGCAGTCAACCAAAGATGGCGTGACTTACCTGCGCAGATTTGGAAGCCTTGAACTTAGAGTGCGGCTCTGCTATATGGTACAACTAATGCTAGACCTACAGTTTATGTATACAGTTGAGTTTGATGTATTTATAAAAGCTTTTTTTTCTAGATTTGACATTTTTCCTGTATCATTTTACTGTATTTTTGCATGGTTCCTTGTATTGCATTTCTTTGCACATATTATGGGCTTGTGACCCTAAACTTGCAGGCAAGATTAGCTGCTTTAGTAAGTAGAATTTTGTGGTCTTTTTGTTTTTTACATAGTACCAGGTCTTGAGAATTATGAATTTTTTTATCCATTACTAACCTTTAATTTAATCAATCATGTACTTTAGTTTAATGTATAAAGATCCTCTAGAAAATGATAATATTGTGTATTAAGACATTCCTTAATTAGGACAAAATGGCTGCTGTATATTTACAATATGGAGTTCTGAGTTAAATACCATCCTTAATACTGGGAACAGAATACAAACCATATTCAATCAGATGCAGGTGGTATTCACATCACCAGAGTGATCAATAGAAATTTTCTTGGTGTATCCTTTTACTTTCAGCACAATGCAGATAGAGTTGAATATTGATATCATACATTTAGACTGCTGTTCTGATTGTATTTATCTTTTTCCTACATCATTTAGAACTTTTATTTCCCTGAGTCAGTTTTTGCTGCTGTGAAACAGCTCTGATGAACACTAAATATTAATTTCAATTAGCTGGATTGTACATACTTGCAGATTTAACAAAATTTTAGGGAAATTGAAGAAGACATGTAGAATTTTGTTCAGTCTTCTGCTAAGCACGTATAGTAAGGATATCTGCTTAACACTGATTTTGTAATAAACACATTCAGTCAGGATTTAGAATTGCAGTCATTGGCAGGTATCTCTGCATTCATAGAACTTCTCAAGGTCCCAGGATCACTTTTAAGGGATTTTATTAGTTTAAAGATAAATAAAGTCAGCTGAATCTACATGTCTCTTGTTTTATTTCTCTTTAAACTTGAAAACAGTAAATCTGCACATACTGTGAGGCACAAATTATACTGTCAACCTACTGTTGCTCTGGTTTTAGACTCCCACTTCATACATTACCAAGAGTCGATCACTGATTTAAAATTTTTAATTTCTATAGTTAAGATTTACTGCATAATATAGAATATAAAGTTAAGTTAACGTACTAACATTTCTCCTTTGGAGAAAGTTTTAATCCACTTCAGGATGCATATTATCAAGATACTTTCATATACAGGATAGCCTAATTTTATTTGTCTAAATATGCTTAACATGCCCCAGATTGCAAATGCATCAGTCAGTAACGTCACTGTCTGTATGTGGAAGACATGTTCCCATGGATCATATGTGAAGATGTCAATAAGCTTGCATTAAGCCACCTGCTTTGTAAGTGGATTGATTAATAAATAACTTATATTTCTATTGTCTTTGTGTTTCATAATTAGTTTTATATAACAGTTTCTATCAAACATCTTGGAATTCAAAAATAGTGATCTCACTCAAGTTGACATTTGCAGAATTTTCATATTCATTCAGTTATGGCTACTTGCTTTTTTTTTTTGTATTAGTAAATGTAACACTGTAGTAATTGTCAATATCAACATGCTTCTACATAGTTATGTGTAGAGATGGAGGATGGACTATGGTTAAGAAATTTGATGTAAAATAACATTTTTTAAAAAGAATACTTGATGATTAGGCTGCAGTTGCAGAAGGGCAGAGGAGGGAGACAGAGAAAGAGTGACCATGGCCCATGCCTGCCATCTTACTGGGGAAAGGAGCAAGTAGCCTGTCTTCAAGTAGCCTGTGATGGGTGTAGGACTTTTGCACTGGAAAAGCCAGGGTCCCTGTCAAGGGTGGAAGTATATATGGGGAGAATTCTATACAGTGGAGTCCTCTTGATGTTCCTCAAAACACAAGAAGAACAGATAGATTTCTCTATTTTTTAATATTACATCAGATTAATATTACAGCACGACTACCTGTTGACCTGTTTCATAATTGCTACTGATTTTTTTTTATGTAGATAAAGCCTTATTTCTTTAAAATTTATTTAATACAAATATTTGTGGCATAAACCTGGATTGTTAATGCAGGAGCTTAGTAAGCAACTGTAATTAGTTACAGAAAATGTGATTAGTAATGAACCAAGTACAGAAGATAATAATTTTTAATATTTTAACTTTTGTGCTTTGTTTTGGTGTCTTCCATATCCTGCTGCATCTTATGTCAAAATGAAAATTTCAGTGATAGCTGTCCAAATACTTTAGAACTAAAATTCTTTTGTCAGAAAATCCTTATTTTTATTGTTGTTAATATGCAAGTGATAAACTGATATTTGAAACATTTTTCTTACTCTGGTGACTTTATTTTAGCTGCTAACATGCTTCATCATTTGAACCATAACAATTTGACACACAGAAAACTATAACTCTTTTTAAAATGGCATTTATAACACTTAACAGACTCGACATTTCAATATTAGTATTTCATAAATGGGAATAGTTTAATTCTGTAGAAAATGCATCCTGATTTCGAACTTACCTTCCAACTCCTCTGAAAACACAGTGAATTTTCTTCTTCAAGAAGAACATGCCGGCCCTGTTGGTAGAGCATGTGACTCTTCATCTCGGGGTTGTTAAGTTTGAGCCCTACCTTGGGTATAGAGATTACTTAAAAATAAAATCTTAAAAAAAAAAAAAGACAATATATCACAATATTAGATATGTCAAGGTTGAAATACCTTCTCTCAGTTATAGATTCAATCATCTTCTTGAATTAAGAATTACAGTTGACCCTTGAACAACATGGGTTTGAACTGTACGGGTCCACTTATATATGGACTTTTTTCAATAAGTACAGTATAGTAAATGTATTTCCTTATATTCTCTTTTTTAAATTTTTATTTCTTTATTGTCCTTACGATATTCTTAACATTTTCTTTTCTGTAGCTTACTTTATTGTAATACAGTATGTAATACATAAAATGTACAAAACGTGTTACGACTATGTAGTCAATAAGTCTTCTGGTCCACAGTAGGTTATTAGTTAAGTTTTGGGGGAGTGAAATGTTAACACATGGATTTTTGGCTGCGTGGTTGGTGCCCCTAGCTCCCCCATATTGTTCAAAGATCAACTATATGTCCAAAACAACTATTTCTTTTTCATATTGAATGGGGGGCTTGAACTCATGACCCTGAGATCAAGACCTGAGCTGAGATCGAGAACTGGATGCTTACCCACTGAGCCGACCAGGCGCCCTAAAACTATTTCTTACTAAGAAAAATAAATGTTACCTATTTTGTGGTTGGACCTACTGGGCACAATGTCCTCTCTATGTATTCTGTACAAATTTACAGGCCACACAAATGATTTCTGTAGTTGTGGAAAGAATATAGGTTTTGGTGTCAGGCAGACAAGGGCTTTGAATTGTGCAGCTTTGAACTTAAACTTTCTGAGCCTCATCTGTCTCATCTATAAGAATAGGTTGTTATTAGAATTAAATGAGGTAACAAGTGCAAAGAGCTTTGCATGTAGTACATACTTAAGAGTAGAAGTTCAGTCATGCTGTTAAATATTAAACGCTAAAACTTCGGCGGTTCCTGCATAAAATTGACAAAAAAAAAAAGAAGAGTAGAAGCTCTACCAATGCTCACTGCATTTCACCCCACCACCCAAAACAACTACCCTTGCCCTTGATAACAAATGGTAGCATAGCATGGTGCTGAACCACAGATCAGTGTTTGTCGCTAATCTTTCTCTTCTAGGGTCCAAGGAGATAATTACTAGGTAAGAAAGAACACTCCTCTTCAGCCCTTCTTTGATGGATTGGACTTTTTCTTCTACTAGAGGGCTGGAGGATTTCCAGCACATTGGCCTTCTTCCCTTGCCTTGCAGTCACAACAAGGACATAGTTAGTTGCCCATCAATACCATCCAATGCTATATTTTAGGCAGCCATTGCCAGTGGATCAGAATTGGCAAAGGATATGAAACCATTTGTGTTCTCTGATCTAAAGGAAAATTTTATGGAGAAATTAACAACTAGAACTTATCATTCTCCCCTAATTTTTTCCTCACCAAATTGTGCTATGCAGGGACCTGGTCCCTGTTAAGGGTTAATTAAGCACATACCACTGAGCTGCCTACATTGTTAGCTTCTTCTAGGCTTATTTTTAGGCTAATAGCTATTACTGAGAGAGCATGTGGAAGGTATGGGTTTCTAGGAGATGCTTTTGATTAGCCCAAACAAATTGCGTGTCTCTTTTAATTCTTTATCATCACTACAGAGAATGAACTGGATTCACTAGATACTAATTTCCATTGTGGGCTCTGCTGAATCTTGAGTACGAACTTCTAAATCATTTTTGCTTTAGGTGGTAATATTCAATATATATGTGGGGAAAAAGCTTTGGGAAGTGTGGAATTCTGCAGATTATCATTGATACATTGTGCTCTGTAAAGGAAGAATTTGACTTTGTCCACTGCCTGTGTGGCTGGTAGCACAACTCAAAAGACACTCAGCTTTTCCAATCTGGCCTGCCCTTCTCCCCCTTTCATATGTGGAAATTCTTCCTTAATACAGGATGCCCCAAACTTGCTATCCCAGGGATTCTATCCTTTAGATTTTCAAGAGCTTTCGTAAAAGGAGTGTTGGACAGGGGAATTGGAAGAGATGTGGTAAATCTCCCATCCACTGCATCCCGACCTGCCTTTAAAAAGGAATGAATGTCTTTCATTGAACTGCTATCTAGTTACCATGCTATTAGCATTTGCTCAGAGAATAAGTTGTTACGGTGTACCTGGTTTCCTAGAACATCAGTTAGCCACACACTCCTCAGGGTTTTGTATTATCTATTGCTGTGAAATAATTATTTATTGATTTGTAACTCTAGAACTTAGTGGCTTAAACATTAAACATCTTAGTTTCTGTGGGTCCAGAATTTGGAAGCAGCTTAGGCTGGTGCTTCTGGCTCAGGGTCTGTCATGAGATTACAGTCAAGATGATAGCTGGGGCCCTCAGTCATCTAGAGCCTTTACTTGGTCTGGATGATCTGCTGCTTTTTTTTTTTTTTAATTTTTTTTATTGTTATGTTAATCCCCATACATTACATCATTAGTTTTAGATATACTGTTCCATGATTCATTGTTTGTGCATAACACCCAGTGCTCCATGCAGAACGTGCCCTCCTCAATACCCATCACCAGGCTAACCCATCCTCCCAACCCCCTCCCCTCTAGAACCCTCAGTTTGTTTTTCAGAGTCCATTGTCTCTCATGGTTCTTCTCCCCCTCCGATTTCCCCCCCTTCATTCTTCCCCTCCTGCTACATTCTTCTTCTTCTTTTTTTCTTTCTTAACATATATTGCATTATTTGTTTCAGAGGTACAGATCTGAGATTCAACAGTCTTGCACAATTCACAGCGTGGATGATCTGCTTCTAAGCTCACTCACATGGCTGTTGATAGCTTTGGTTCCCTATTGGCTATTGGCCAAGAGACCTCTCCTCCCCCTATCAACAGCCATGTGAATGAGCCATTTTGGAGATAATCCAGATTGAGGGGGAGGGGAGGTAACTACCCCTGTTAATAGAAGTGGCAGGAAAAAAAAAAATGGCTATCTTTAATCTACCACAGTTAGGTAAAACAAACCCTTTTGTTTTGTTAGAATTACAATTTTTTTTTTAAAGATTT
This sequence comes from Phoca vitulina, assembly GCF_004348235.1. Lineage (NCBI taxonomy): Eukaryota > Metazoa > Chordata > Mammalia > Carnivora > Phocidae > Phoca > Phoca vitulina. The sequence continues at coordinate 25,503,009 of NW_022589723.1, forward strand.
TATTTATTTATTTGAGAGAGAGAATGAGAGACAGCACGAGAGGGAAGAGGGTCAGAGGGAGCAGCAGACCCCCTGCTGAGCAGGGAGCCCGATGCGGGACTCGATCCTGAGACTCCAGGATCATGACCTGAGCCTGAGTTGCTTAACCAACTGAGCCACCCAGGTGCCCTGTTAGAATTACTATTACGAACTTCCTGAACTCATTAGTTTTTTCCCTCCTAAACCAAAATTTAGTGTATGGGAAAGCCATGTGTGCAAAATGATGTTATGTTCTCAAGCATAATCAGGGGAATCAGTAGTGGAAGAACTTTAACTTCTCTATGCTGATACTTGAGTAAAAGAAATTTATGGGGGGACGTCTGTGTGGCTCAGTCAGTTAGGCATCTGCCTTTGGCTCAGGTCATGATCCCAGGGCCCTGGGATCGAGCCCCACATTGGGCTCCCTGCTTAGTGGGGAGTCTGCTTCTCCCTCTCCCTCTGCCTGCTGCTCCCCCTGCTTGTGCTCTCTGTCAAATAAATAAATTCTTAAAATAAACCTATGGGATGGAGATAGCTACGTGTTTCTGTAATTTAGAAATTCTTTCTGCAGTATTCTTGATAGATGATTATTATGGTGGTTAACTTTGTGTGTCAACTTGACTGCATCATGGATGCACCATGGAGTGCCCAAACACTTGGTCAAACATTATTCTGGGTGTGTTTGTCGGAGTGATTCTAGATGAGATTAACATTTGAATATCTGTAGATTGTGTAAAGCAGATTGCCCTCCCTAATGTGAGTGGGCCCTGTCCAAAACAAAAACCTTGGGGCACCTGCATGGCTCAGTCAGTTAAGCATCTGCCTTCAGCTCAGGTCATGATCTTAGGGTCCTGGGATCAAGCCCCCCATCAGGCTCGCTGCTCAGTGGGAGGCCTGCTTCTCCCTCTCCCTCTGCCTGCTACTCCTCCTGCTTATGCTCTCTCATTATCTCTCTCTGTGTCAAATAAAATCTTTAAAAAAACAAAAACCAAAAAACCTCACCTTCCATGCCTCCCCCTGCACCCCATGATTAAGGGAAAATTCCCTGATTCATTTTTCTCTTGTCTTTAGACTCAAACTGAGACATGGGCTTTTTCTGGGTCTCTAGCTTACCAGCCTTTGGATTTGGAACTATACTAATGGCTTTCCTGGGTCTCTAGCTTACAGACTGGAGACTGTAGGACTTGTCAGCTTCCATAATTGTGTAAGCCAATATCATATAATTTATCTATCTATGTATCTATCTATCTAGTCATGTGACCATGTGAGCCAATACCATATAACCTATCCTTCCTTTCCTTTCTCTTTTCCTTTCCTTTCCTTTTCCTTTTCCCTTTCCCTTTCCTTTCCTTTCCTTCTCCTTTCCTTTCCTTCTCTCTCTTCCCTCCCTCCACTCCTTTCTTTCCCCTCCTCTCTCTCTCTCTCTCTCCCTCTCTCTCTTGACTCCTAACTAAAGCAATTATCATGCTCTGGTTATATTCTTCCAGTGATGATGAGGTCACTACCTATTGAAGAAGCACATTTCTTTTATAAACAGTTACGGTTATTCTTTATTATTATTATTATTATTATTATTTTAGTAGATGTTCCTATAACTTCTTCTACATTCTAGAGCAATGCAAAAATAAATCTGGTGTCTTCCTATATGCTAACTCTTCAGATAAACGGACAGCTATCTTGAATTTTTTAGGTCTTCCCCAAGTGAAATATCCTTCATACCCTTGACTTTGTTTAACGTGGATCTTAAGCATCTTAGCTCTTCTTGTCACCATTTTCTGGATACTTCTAGTTTATTAATGTTCCTCAATGTATGATACCTATAAATAATCATTACTCCAGAATGGTATATTTTCTAAGGGAGCACAGGTTTCCTAGGATGGGTGTGCAAATAGAAGGAATAAGAATGGAGGGTCACCTGGCTGGCTTAGTTGGTGAAGCATGCAACTCTTGATCTCGATGTCATGAGTTCGAGCCCCATGTTGGGTGTAGAGATTACTTTAAAGATCTTAAAAAAAAAAAAAGAATTGGAAATGGATTATAAACTGAAGGGAAATGAGACACAGTCTTCACTCTATCATCTATGTGAGACGGGGATTGGTTCTCATGTCTAAGTAGGCCTGCACACCCCCAGGAGCAGGTTAGTCCAGGATTGGGGCTGTTACTGAAAAGTCAACTTGATATTCCAACTGGGACACTCCATTCTGCAGCTCCTCAGTATTCTACCAAAGCTGATAGGATATAATACAAAAATTAGAGTTCCTCACAATATTTATGTTGTAATAGAGAATAGGAAATGCATAAATAATTGAACAGCATAATTTTACAACTCTTGAGTCAATGATTTATTATCCTCAACAGAACCTGTACCTTTTCACTTTCTAAGGATGAGTTAATTATATTTTCATCCTTTCATGTACTTTATCTCTATATTTTAAACACCATGAGGGCAGGGACCCAGTTTTTATGCCTTTTTTCCCATCTAAGTAGCAATGCCTTGCTTATAGAAGGCATTAAGTTTATTTAAAAACAAAGGGTGTGCCTGGTTGGCTCAGTCAGTTGGGCGACTGACTCTTGGTTTCAGCTCAGGCCATGATCTCAGGGTCGTGTGATTGACCTCCCCCCCCATCCCATCAGGCTCCATGCTCAGTGGGGAATCTGCTTGAGATTCTCTTCCTCTTCCTCTCCCTTTGGTCCTTCCCCATTCGGGTGCACTCTCTCCCTCTCTCAAATAAATAAATCTTAAAAAACAACAACAACAACAACAACAACAAACTTGGATAAATCACAAGCTTGAAGTCCAGATTTTAAAGAATCATTTTGAGTGGAGGCCCATGGAGTCACTAGAAAGGTGTTTGTGTCTACCTCTCTGGGTCGTCTTGCTTCTGAGCAAGTTTACAGGCCCTAGACTGGGACATACCCATGCACCCTGTTCAGCCAGTAATAGGTTACCTGGTTACCTGCATGGGACAGATAATGTTGACCTGTTGGTTAAGGTGAAAGATGTCAAGATGGATGCAAGCAAGGCAGAGGAAAAGGCTTTCTTTTTGTAAGAAAAATGACTGACCTACCTTTCCCCCTCCCAAAGAAATTAACGATGGAAATCACTATTTTTATTTTTAACTTGGTTTGCGTAACTTTTGAGAGAAAATTTTAACGTAACCACCCAAAACTTTTACGTTCGTTACTTTACAATTATTTTCCATCATCATGTTCAGTTATTTGTGAAGGTTCTGTCATTCCTCCAAAATTGCCTCTCATACCTGCTTCCATTTTTCATTTTTCACACTCATCCAAGTCAAATTTTTGTTACATCTCACCTGGGAAACCTTTAGCTTTCCAATCCACTATAATCCATTCTTCATGCTGCCCAGTGGGTCAGCTTTTAAAAACAAAGCTTGACCAAGTCATTATCCTTCTTAAAAATGTTCCATGATTCCTCATTTTCTGGATCTTTTGTAGCTTTACCATTTCTATGATCCAAATGTGTGAGATTACTTCTGGTTTTTCCACAGATTTTTTCCCCATTGCTCCCACTTCTTGAACACCTTTGCCATCCCAGCCTGCTAAATTCTAACCCTTTTTTCAAAGCTCAGCTCAAATGTTTCCTTTTTAGTAAGGCTTCCTTCATCTATCCAGAATTAGTCTTCTCCTTTGTGCTCAGTCTTTTATAGGTTCTCCCTCTTATAATAATTTTGTTCCTATATGTCTCCCCCTCATTGTTTTGAACCTGAGGGCGTGGTTCATACTTTATTCTTCTCTGTTCCCTGCAGTGCCTTGCACAAACTGACATTTTAATGTTAATATAGCAAATATATTTTGTCTTCTAGCTAGTTGAGAGAAAAGAAGAAATCAGAAAGAGGTAGGCAGAAATGGATGGGGGTGGGTAAGAGAAATGGGGTAAGGGCAACTGAGGGAGAGAGCATGGTAGTATATTAGGAAGATTGCTGGGTTCTGATAAAAATCTTCTGGTGAAAAATGATAATTTGTCTATTATCTCATTCAGAGATGATATATAAATTATATATTATATAGATTATGATGATATATAAATTAAACCAGGCCCTTGATGCCCTGTGGTCTGGAATAATGGCAGCTGAAACTCACCAAGAATGGAAGTGGAAAAGCATTCTTCAAGGATGTAGAAACCATGAACGTGAGCTGAGCTTTTGGACTTGTCTTATATACTAGTAGGTAACCCAAATGAGTCCTAATAAAAATTCAACAATAAATAAGCACCTTATTTATTCTAGGCACTAGAGATAGAATAGTGCACAAAACAAATACCCCTGCACTCATGGAGCTTACATTCTAGTGCATTTGTTCAAATTAAGTAGCCCCTGGGTTCAGCTTCAGATGGTCCTAGTGGCCTGCCTTTGGGACTTCTAGAAGGGCTGTTAGGTTTCCAGCCTCGAACTGACCTAAAGCAATTTTTGCTGCCTGAAGTTCTTCAGTTCTGCAACAGTGGCTATCTGTGAAGTATCCCCAATGGGGGAAGGTCCTGGAAATCTGAGAAAAAGAATCCCAAGGCCAGGAGAAAAGGTGAGTATGTACCTGAATAAGAAATTGGAAGCGAGGAGGGTCTGACAAACAGCAAGCAAATCTTTGACCATTCAGAACAGTCCTGATAGCCAAGACTGCAAGTCCCTACCCCAAACTGGGGAATTTTGGTGTCAGGAAAGAAGAGTTGCCATCTGGCATTCCAGGAACTAAACATTTGTGTGAGAATCTCAGAATCTCTGTCTCTGACTCCCTTTCATGGTGTTGGAAGACACTAGGCAACAGCTACCTTGAAGCCCAATACCTCCTGCCAAGCCAAGCCATTCACCTTGTCTCCAGCCATGTCAGTTCAGTACTGGTGGTCTGTGCTTTTGCTTGGGGTGCTCCCTCTGTCTGCAAACATCTCCCTTCACCCTATATCAACTGGAGTTCATATGTACACCTTTTCAAAACAGTACTTGACTAAGAAATTAAAGTAAATTGATCATGTGGAATTTTACCATACTGTAAAGGGTCATTGGCTTTTAAGAAATTTATTTTTGGTTAATTTAATATTTGATTTCCTTCAATGACTGTTTTGAAGTTTTCCCACTCTTTCTGCCAAATGTAAATAGAGTGACAATGGTAAATATAGTGGAAAGAGCACAGGTTTTGGAATCAAACTAGAGTACAAATCCTAGCTTTGAAACTCAGAAGCACAATGATTGCAGCCAAGACATTTAACTGTTCTCAACCCTAGCTTCTTCATCTGTCAAGTTGGGATAATACATGATGGATGTTAACTAGACTTATTGTGGTGATCATTTTGCAATATATACAAATATCTAATTTTGTCTACCTGAAACTAATGTTATATGTCAATTACACCTCAATAAAAAATGACAAAATATTTGGGATAATACTACCTATTTTATAAAGACTGTTATGAGGATTCAACAATAAAGTTTATGGAAATTAGTATATAGGAAGTGTGATCAATAAATGTTACCTGAGACAGGAGGGAACAGGAAATAGAACCAAGAGGCCTAGCTGGCTCAGTCAGTAGAGCTTGTGACTCTTGATCTCCAGGACCCGAGTTCAAGCCTCACACTGGGTGTAGAGATTGCTTAAAAAAAAAAAAAGAAAAGAAAAAGAAATATATAGGGACTACAATGCATTAAGCAAAAGGTTGAATCAAAAAGTTTATTTGTAAAGTTCCAGGTTAGTTGCAGTGAAGGATACAAAGATATTATTTCCATTTTTAATGAAAATACAATCTGTCTAATACGGATTATTCAATGTTGACAATGTCAAGTCAGTTAATAAAAGCACTTTGCCATTCACAACGTTCCTGTTTACAAAGCCCTATGAGTGGGTGAGGATTGTTACTTTCATAGTTCTAGCTTTTGATATCACAATATTATAACAAATAAAAATATAATTTTACTCACAACTTCGGTGCACTAAACGTCTATTTTTCCTTCCTCAGACTTTTTCGCTGGATACCTAATTTTCAGTAATCAGTCAATGGATACACTAAGATCTTTCCATGCCACATAGTAGTTGCAATTATTCGGGTTTTACAAAAGAGGAAACAGGTTTAGAAACGTCAGTATACGTGCTGCCGAAGCGAGCACAGGTTTAGAAACGTCAGATGCAAGGGCAAGGGCAGAATTTAATTCAGATTACTTAACTTCATTCAAGCCTCATTAGTACCCCAGTAACAGTGGTAAAAAGTGGTAGAACAGAAACCTTGCTCAAATTCTTGGACGGAGGCTGCTATCAGTTGTCATTCCACTACCTCTACTGTGGGCGTTGGACCTTTCCTCTCCCTTTTTCCTTTCCTCTTTTCCGGTCTCCCACCCTTCTGCCCAAGGCTGGATCACACCCTCTTTCTCATTTTAAAATCTTCTACACGTCATAGGGTCATTTATTCGACGAATATTTATTGAATACCGACAATAATACATACCGAAAAATGCGCTAGGTGCCGGTCATACAATGGAGAGCTTATATGAATCACGAACCACACAAATCATTTACCTTTTTATTTTCCTCTCCCTGGGAGTCTTAGCTTTTGAGCAAATGCCACAATTCCCACTCTTTTAGCACACGTTTGAGTCTCAACCACCTAACAGTGCTGACCCTGAACCGCCCAGAGGCGTCTACTCCCCCACTCAGGCCAACCCAACGTAGACTCCGACTCGAAATTTCCGGAAGAGGAATAAAGGTCAGAAATGGCATTTCCAAGGTGTTTCCTAGAACGAACTTCCGCCCAGCTAGTACAAACGTAGAGAGACATTCTTAGGTGAGACCTACTCAAAATTCAGAGAAGGCGTCCTACGTCTGAGTCCTCAGTGAGACATTTCATTTTTGTTGATCTAAGAGGCCGAGGTTTAAAAAGAAAGGAGAAAAAAAAAAAAAAGGCAGTAGGCGGAAAAAAAAAATCCAGTTGTCATGACAACCAAACGGGTCTTGAAAATTCAGCCAATCCGCCTGCGGGAATGCCACCTGCCTAGCCAATAGGAAGAGCGCGCCGAACGTAAGGCCGCCCAATGGGGGCGCGAGCGGCGCGGTATTTGAATCCTGTAACAAGGCGACATTGCGAAGGTCTTAAGCGGTGCGGGCCGGAGTGCGGAGCTAACGGCGCCGCAGAAGTTGGTGTCCTCCCTCTCCGGTCCGCGTCCCTCCCTGGGCCGGGCTGGCATTCTTGCCTGCCCCTTCCCACATGGCGCTGCTCCGACGCCCGACGGTGAGTGGGCCCGGCAGACCCCCCACACCGGCCAGGCTCTTCGGCCGCGCAGCCCGGTCACCCGCCTCTAGCCTCCTCTCTCTCCTGCGCAGGGCTTCTTCGTCCCAACGGGCGCCGCTCTCCCCTCCTGCCCGCTTGCCCTGCGCCCCAGCCTGCGGCCTGTCCTCTTTGCCAACCTCTCGCCTCCTCGGATCCGCTCTGGGTTCCCCGTTTCCGCCCTGGCCAGTCCAGGGGTGAGGGAAATGTAGGAGTGAGGAAAGTGTAGGAAAGCGCCTCGGAGGTGGCACCTGTCAAGTGAGCCTCTCCAGCACTGGACTTGGTACTCAGTGAGCCATCTCCGAGTGCTCTTTGTTGTTAGAGTGCTATCTAAATAGAGGTTGTTGTAATTTCCTTCCTCTGTTCTCAAACTCCTTGCCAGCTAAGGGATGGGGGACGGGGAGAAGGACTGGAAGAAACTAGGTGGTCAACTGTTTTGAATGTTTGATCAGGCAACAGTCATGGCTGTTTTTCGGATTTTTCGCATTTCATTTTGTGTTAAGTTTCCTATTTATTTCTGCGCTCGAAGTCTTCCAGGTTAAGTTCACTAACCTATGCGTCTATCACTTTAAAAAATTAATTTCTTTAATCAAGTGTAATAAAGATTTTGCATATAATTTGGTACAAATGCAAACAGAGAGAAGGTTCCAGATTCATTTGTTTCATCTTTGCAAAAATGCAAGTGTTAATGGTGTTTTGAATGTTTTTTTTTTTCTGTGGGCTTGAATTGTATCTGCGTCTACTTTTCCTTTGCTGGAAAATGGAGGGCCCTGACACACCTGAGTTCCATCCTCCTGACTATAAGCCTAGTTAAAAGCTGCCAGTTTTCCCCTCCAGATGGATTTAAACTTAGATTACCAGGCTTCGACCCATAAGCATTAAAATTTCAAACACTTTTTAAAAATTGGCAATTACTGCTGGAAAAAATTGAACAGTGTGCTTTTGAGAATCCTAATAAGTTGAATACATTCAATATTTAATTCCTATTCTTTTGTGGATCTAAGTTGAACTGACAAGTAATTTTTGTCTAATCTGTCCCATAAAGTTCTTTCATTGTCAAATTCTTTCTATTCAGGGAAGGCTTGAGTTTTCTCCTGCCCCCTCTATCCTTGTAGATCCATTCAAACCCCCTGTTGGGAGATTTTTAAGATTAGGACTCAAATTCTCAGGGATAGTACATTCTGTTTTTTTTTCTCATGAAATGTTTATCACCTCTACAATAAAATAAACTTTTTTGTATGAATTGCTTTTTCTAGCAAGTTTTGTTTCTAAGCACATTCTGTCAAAAGTAGGTTAAGGTCAACTAATGATTTTTTATTCCATACCATTTCAACTTTCTCTGAATTTGAGAGTAAAACTATTTTACCTGTGAAAACAATTTCCTTTCTAAGTCCGTGCTTAGTATAATATAAGAGTCCGTGCTATGGCAACCTCATTTTAAAAGGCAGTATCTCTAAAGATCATGTCTATAGGAGCACTTCTTATTTGTAGAATGGCGTGAGAATCAAAGCTAGTTTAGGTTTTAAACATCTGGACCTATTATGGCTTTTTAATAATGTTTTAATTGTACTTGTTATTAATCTCCCTAAAGTTTTTATTATAGTGAGAGCTTGCACATGTGGTTGGGGAGGGGCAGAGGGAGAGGGAGAGAGAGAATCTTAAGCAGGCTTCATGCCTAGTGCAGAGCCCGAGGTGGGGGGCTGGATCTCACGACCCTGAGAGCATGACCTGAGCTGAAATCAAGAGTAGGACTCTTAACCAAGCTACTCTAAAGAAAGATTTTTAAATAGATTAATTTGGTATACAGGGATCTTTAACAAGTGGGTGCTATATAAGAAATAATCACTTATCTTGAAACCTCTTAATGGGATTATTTATTTTACAGATAAGGTGGGTAAGTGATTTGCCTAATTTCAAGTGACGTGATCAATCACAAATAGCATTTTTAGTCTTCCTAAAAAAATGTATCTTTTCCTTCTCACAAATTGATCTCCGCATATTTATATTTTCCAAATTCTGCATTTGGATATCTGACATTAGCAAAGTATTATAAGTTGTCTCAATTCATCATTAACTCTCTCTCTCTCTCTCTTTTTTTTTTTTTTTTTTTTTTAAGGTGTCCACTGATTTGGAGAATGCTGACACTGGAGTTAATTCTAAAGCTAAGAGTCATGTGACAATCAGACGGGCAGTTTTAGAAGAAATTGGAAATAGAGTTACAACCAGAGCTACACAAGTAGCTAAGGTAACAGCCATGAGGACTGTCCATGTTCACACTAGGCTGATTGTGTATAACTCTGAGAGCAACACTATCTTGCCCTATTTATGTTTCTTTTTCCTTGTAGAAAGCTCAGAACACCAAAATACCTGTTCAACCCACCAAAACAAATGTCAACAAACAACTGAAACCTACTGCTTCTGTGAAACCAGTACAGATGGAAGTGTTGGCTCCAAAGGTAGGATGTTCTCTCTTTACAAATGTACGAAGTAGCTGGTTTTTGGCTAGACTGAGAGGGTGCCTTTATCATCACTGCAACTTTTTTTTTTTTTTAAGATTTTATTTGTTTATTTGAGAGAGAGAAAGAGAGAGCATGAACAGGGAGAGTGGCAGAAGGAGAGAGAGAAGGAGAAGCAGACTCCCCGCTGAGCAGGGAGCCCAATGCAGGGCTCAATCCCAGGGCCCCGGGATCATGACCTGAGCCGAAGGCAGGCGCTTAACCAGCTGAGCCACCCAGGCGCCCCAATCACTGCAACTTTTGAAGAACATTCATAACTAGAGCTGTACTTTGAATTTGTGTACAAATTGAACATACACATCCTTTTAGTGATGGTACTTACTATAAGGTTTTGACCTTGAATAACAAAGTTAATTACCTTGATAGTCAAATAAATTTAATGATCTCAAAGTGAAATTTGGTCAGTTTTATAATCCATTATAAGAATGAGCTTGCCCATGAGGCTGTGAAATCTCACAGTTCTGAGACTCGTACTCATCATGTAGGAATAAGGTAATGCCAAAATTTTGTGTTGATAAATTGTGGTCTCTGTGACTGGTTAACTCAATTGGAGTTAGAATGCTAATGGACCCATTGTCCTGTAATTACTATAGGACAGGCACTGTTGTAGGTGCTGAGAATACAACAATCACTGCTTTGTTCTTTCCAGCGCCCGCACTCGGGTGCTCTCTCTCTCTCTATAATATACATTAATAACATGTCTATAACTTGTTTAAAATTTTTCAAAAGAATACATTGGATATATTCAAGAAATATATATATTGAGCACTTACTATGCCCATCCAGTAGTGTTAAGGCTGTTAAAGAGATATCTTGCCTTGAGGAGACTTATCCAGAAGGGGCACATGCACCTGAAATTAAATTAGTAGTCCCGGGGAATGATGCCAGATGCCCCTGGACAATGGATGATTGAGCTTCAAATGTCTAGGGTAGATGGAAGCACCATCCTTCAGAAAGTGTTTCTACAGGAGGGAGAGAACACTAAGGGATGGAGTGGTCAGGGGAAACTTCATGGAATCAGTGGGAATTTTAAGGATAGAGAGATGCTGATAGGAAAGAACACTTTTTTGGGGGGAACAAAGCACAGTAGGAATCAAGGCACCAAAGCAGAAAGAGACCTATAATCTTGTCCTTGAGCTAAGGAGTCAGCACATCTAAGCTGGGCCAGAAGGTTTGTGGGAATAAGCAAAACATAAAGTTGGGGAAAAGGTTGCAGTTGGATTTGAAGGCCTTGGAATTTGGATTTTATCCCATTAGGCAGTGAGAAACCTGTGGAAAGTTTTGAGGAGGTGGGAAATGATGAAAGCAGTGTAGGCTGGCCATGGGAGGGACCTAAATGAGGAGGCATTGCAATTGTCACGCAAGAGCTGATGAGGGTCTTGAACTAGCCTGGATCTCCCCTAAGCACTCACCCACATACCACTACCTATGGGGTGCTAAGAAACCACATGGAATGTGTTGGGGTATACCAACTGGTTCCAGGGACATCGTCCTGTATTTAGAAGGAATTCTTTGGCTGTGTTGTTTGCAGAGGAAGAATAAGAGCCTTAAGCAAGCACTTGAGTATTTAAGGAACCATTTATGCAATAAGTTAGTAAAGAAATGGGGAAGTCAGGGAAGGGAGGTAGTTCTGGGGAAGGCACCTCATTTGGCTTTAGATTTGTTGAGGTAACAGAGAAACCTCCATGGGGAAAGGCACTCAGAAATATGCCAGCAGCATCTGAAGGAGAGGGGCAGACATGGGAGCCTTCTGCTTGCAGGTGATGGTTGCAAGCATGTTGCTTTTCCTAAGGCAGGACAGAGAGCGTCAAATCAAGAACAAAAGCCAGAACAAATCCTGAAGATCGACCTTACTTTCATAGGCCTTTCCTTGGAGGTTTCTAGTGCCTAAATGCCAAACCAAAGCAGCTTTTCAGCTTTGACCTCTTAACCATTATGTAGCATTTGATACGGGTGACTGTTTGCATGTGGTTCCTCCCACATGTCTGGAAGGCGATTTGGCAGTGTCTTTCAAAAGGTTATTCTCCATACCCAGTAAATCTGTTTTTATCCTAGGAAAATTATTAGAGGCACACCAAGGATTTTTAAATAGTGCTGTAATGAATATCTCTTATGTAATAGAGAAATATTAGAAGATTGGTTAAATCTATCTGTTTAAGTTCAAGTATAATTAACATACAGTATTACATTAGTTTCAGGTGTACAATATAGTGATTCAACAACCCTATACATGACTCATTGCTCACCATGATAAGTATACTCTTAATCCCCTTCACCTAGTTCACCCGTTCCCTCTACCCAACTCCCCTATGGCAACCACCAGTTTTTTTTCTATATTTAAGAGCCGGTTTGGTTTTGTTTGGTTTGGTTTGTCTCTTTTTTCCTTTTCTTTCCTTTTTTTTTTTTTTTTTAAGTTTGTTTATGTATGAAATCTCTACACCCAACATGGGGCTCAAACTCACAAACCTGAAATCAAGAGTCACATGCTTTTCTGACTGAGCCAGCCAGGTACCCCTGTCTTTTCTTTTTTCCTTTGTTCATTTGTTTTGTTTCTTAAAATCCGCATATGAGTGAAATCCTATGGTATTTGTCTCACTTAGCATTAGACCCTCTAGATCAAATCATGTTGTTGCAAATGGCAAGATTTCATTCTTTTTTAGGGGCTGAGTAATATTCCATTGTATATATACCGTATCTTCTTTATATTCATCTGTGGATGGATGCTTGGGTTGCTTCCATATCTTGGCTATTGTAAATAATGTTGCAGTAAACGCAGGGGAGCATATATCTTCTCAAATTAGTGTTTTCGTCGTCTTTGGGTAGATACCCAGTGGTGGAATTACCGGAGCAGCTTAAATCCATTTAATGAAAATACATGGACCATTAATATCATGTTTTGGTAGAATATTTAAAGATGTCAAAATGTATGTTACATTAGTAGAAAAATCAGATTATAACACAATAGAATGCAGTACAACCCCAGATTTCCTTTTTTTAAAAATTTATTTTCCAGAGAGAGAGAGTGCGTGCATGTGGGGGCGGGGAGGCCGGGGACGGGGTGGGAGGGGTAAACAGGGAGAGAGAGAATCTTATGCAGGCTTCGTATCCAGTGCAGAGTTTGATCTCATGACCCTGAGATCACAACCTGAACCAAAATCAAGAGTTGGATGCTTAACTGACTGAGCCACCCAGGTGCCCCAGATTTGCTTTTAAATGTGTGCAAAGTGTGCATTTTTTTTTTTTTTGAGGGGGAGAGGGGCAGAGGGAGAGAGAATCTTAAGCAGGTTCCATGCCCATCACGGAGCTTGATCTCACAACCCTGAGATCATGACCTGACTGAAATCAAGAGTTGGATGCTTAACCGACTGAGCCACCCAGGTGCCCCTAAAATTTATATGCAAAATTTGATGGTAGTTATTTTTGAGTATTATGTTGGGCTTAAGATTCATTTTCATTTTCCTCCTTAAAATTTTCAGATTTTGGGGCGCCTGGGTGGCTCAATCTTTAGCTGTCTGCCTTTGGCTCAGGTCATGATCCCGGGGTCCTGGGATCAAGCCCCGCATCAGGCTCCCTGCTCCGCGGGAGGCCTGCTTCTCCCTCTCCCACTCCCCCTGCTTGTGTTCCCTCTCTCGCTGTCTGTCTATGTCAAATAAACAAATAAAATCTTTAAAAAAATAAAAATTTTTCAGATTTTTTTCACTTTAGGTACATATTACTTTTCCAAAAAGAAAAACAACAAAAAATGTTATGAACAAAACAAAGGAGAAATTTCCTCCTGTGACTTCTGCATCTCCACTCTTTCTGAATTACTCTACCTTTCCTTGGTGACTCCTTTTGCCTTAGCTTCCTGACAAATTTGAGGCCACTGTGTTTCAGATAAAGAATGATGGACCTGTAACTCCATTCATATAAGTATCACTTCCGTGGCTGAAATGTGCTGCTAGTTTTAGAAGACATCAGGGATTAATGAACAATAGTTACTTCCAATTCAAATACATTTTTCTCTGAGAAACATAGTACAGAAGAGATCATTAAGTGCCCAGTTTAGGGGGAGCTCCTCCTCCTGGCAGACGAGCCCCTCTGCTTGCCTGGATCTGGTCAGCCATCTGGTTTTACTTTGTCATCTGCTCTGTGTGCAGTCATTGCTGCTCCTTTATAGCTGGTCCCTGGGGACGTGGCAATGCCAGCTGAGCACAGGGTTCTAGCAGCAGTGAGCCCTGGAACATTTGTAAGCCATGTGCTCATGGAAGCAGATGTTCCCAGCCAAATCCATTACTATACTCTGCAAAACCAGAGTTTGCAGCTGCATCACAAAGGGCTCTGGCTGAGAACTTGAAAGGGTTTCAGCCATTCACAGGTGTTTACAGAAGCGGATTATCCTGCCATTTTTAGAGGAAACAGTGTTTTGTTGTTATTTATTTTTTTTGCTGACCAATGAGGCTTTGGCAAACATGTGAAAAGAAGGAGAAGGTTTTTTCCTAGCCCCCTGGTTTGCTGGGCACTGGAGAAATCAGGTGAATGAGCCACCCACTCTATCCTCAAGGAGCCCCCAGCCAAGCGCAGAAATGCCCAAGCACGCGTTCTAATAGGCTGTGGCAGAGATAGATGCACACTTCGGAGAGGTGCTGGGAGTCAGAGCTAGAAATTCAGATGAAGTTTTAGATTTAGAGATTTAATCTAAACACTAAATGCAGTGATAGTTGTGGGACTCTCTGATCAGATGGGGGCCCACCAAATGTGGGGTGCCAATTGGGTGGGGGCCAGTGGTGTGGGTGGTGAACAAAAGAGAGCGATGGTTACTGACCAGGGAGCTGTGGGCAGGACAGCAATGGAGAGACTGTCTGCCAGAAGGGGGTGGTGAGGGGCCACAGGTACAGGGTGGAACGAGGGAGGATGGGAATGTATGGAATTTTCCCGTTTCTGGTAATCTTCGGAACCTGTGCCTATGGCTCTTCCAGGTGGTTTGCTTAATGAGCCTGTTGGCATTCAGCTCGGTGGTCGCTGTGGGCCCCAAGTTCCACTGCTCAAGCCTGTTGCCTAAAAATGCCTCTACAGTAGTCATTCAACCATGAGAATGTTTTATGGTTAACTATCCCTAATACAAAAACTATGTATAAAGGGGAAGTAAGCACAACTTTTCACGTTTTTTTTAAAAAAGAGTGCCTTTTATTTTTAATCACACAAGAAACCCAGTCATAACAAAGCAAAATACTACAGAAATATATCAAGTACATAGAATAGAAAGTCAGTTTATTTTTACTACTCTCCTTACCCTCCAAATTCCATTTCACTGTATTCCCTAAAGCTATTCCAGTAAATGATTTTGCCTTTCCGTAATTGTGTGTGCCTATGTTTGCGCAAGTACACACTTAACTGCTACAAATCATGAACTGTCAAATTGGAAACAACAGTTTTTCTGGGAGTCCTTTCTTGTTGCACTTAATTGACATTGTTTATTGTAAATCTGGTAAATGAACTCTGGTTACCAAAAACTTGCACAAACACCTACATGTTTGCATATTAATAGTAGTACATTCTCTCACCAAACTCAGCTCAGACCCCACCCTGCTCCTTACCAAACTGGAGCTTCTGAAGCTCAGCAAAAACTCACATTTATTGTTTCTGATATGACTTTTCACTTGTCTCTGACAACTGACAGAACTCATTCATTAATCTAATTAGAAGGTTTTTATTCTCAGACCACTTTTGTCATCCACAAGTTTGTGATGGTTAACTAGCTGAGAAAACTTTTAGCTTTGCATGCAACAGACACTGGACAGAGTATTACACAGTGGGCCCGAAGGGCTTAGGCTACTACCTGCACAGACAGTGGGATCTCAGGAAGGATTTTATAATAATTAAATTATGTTGGAGCCCAAGAGGAATGCTTTTAAGAAATTGTAAATTAAGGGCCAGAGCAATGACCCATGTGTTCTCCTGGTAGCTTCGGGCTATGGCTAACCTCAGGCGTACCTCTGGATAGACACGGGTAAGCATTTCAAGCTGCTCAGGCAGCACGCCTAGCACATGACCGTAACCTCTGCCTCCTTAAACAGGCTTCCCACTACTGACTGCATTTCCCGGGGACACTGATGATGCTTATCCTTGAACTTAACCTAGCTGTATGTGCTCATTAAAATGTACATCTGATTCTAGTCACTCTTTTTTTAAAAAGATTCTATTTTTAAGTAATCTCTACACCCCACATGGGGCTCGAACCCACAATCCCGAGATCAAGAGTTGCTCGCTGTACCAACTGAGCCAGCCAGGCACCTCTGATTCTTGCCGCTCTTGATCAGTTCCTTCAGTGGATTCACTTCCCTTTGGGTAAAATGTAAACTCCTTAGCTGGGTTCTCGCTCACCTTTCCAGCCCATCTTCTCACACGTCATGCACTAGCTCCTGCCATCCCAAATCAACGTGCACTTCCCAGACTTCGTTTCTTTGTTTCTTGGCTTCCTCTGGGACTTTGTACTTGCGTACCTTTTGCCCACTCATTTTCCTTGAGGTCTTACCCTCTCTGGTAACCTTATCTAGGTTTCTCCCTGGTGCCCCAAGTAGCTCTTATTCATTCTAGTCCCTTGAGGTTCGAAAGTTCTTGAATAAATGGCACGTATACCTGCATGACTCTTGCTCAGCTGGCCCTCCCTCAGTTTGAGAACTGATGTAGGAGGGAAGGATGGGTTTTGAACTGCTATATATATTTTGCTGCTGTTGTTTCATCCTTCCTTAAGCCTGGAAACTATCATCACTGAGCTTCAATGTCCATTAAAATTGTTTATTATACAGCCTTCTCTCTTTCTATATTTTATTTCTTTAATACATACTCTTTATAGCCTAGCAGGCTTGTGAGGTTTTACTTCAAGAAGTACCTCTTATTCTTTTAAAAAGTAATGGGTTATTTATACTTCATTACTAAACACTTGTTTTAACTTACTTTATAAATTTTTAATTTGTGTGATTTTTTTTTTTTTTTAATACTCACCCAGTCAGCATAAGAAAATACTGGGTGTGTACTTGCTCGGTCTTTGCTTCCTTCTATTTTATTCATAGGCCGGAATGCGCTTTTCTGCTTTTTAGTTGCCAGTTTCTCAATTCAGAATGAATTAGTTTATGAGGGGAAATCTGTATACCCACAGAAGAGGCTACAGCTGCAGTGAGCTGTCAGCTCTAAGAGTTTCTGCACCGAGGTGTTTAAGTTTCTTTCCCTCAGTAAATATTTACTGAGCACCTACTATGTGTCAGGGATGATGTAGACATTTGAGATGCTGTAGGGGATAAAATCAGTTTAAATGTATTATTTATTTATGAATGTATTTATAAATCTATTGTTTTCTACCTCTGCTACCTCCATAAGCTCTGTAGAGCTGGCAGTCTAGCAGAGGGAGACAGAAAATAGTACAGGTCATATGTAAGTAAGCTCCACAGCATGTTACAAGGTTACAGGTTCTATGGGGAAAAACACAGTAAGAGAAATGATGCATGTGGAGAGGGGCGCATAGGGGACAGATGGTAATTTAAAACAGGGGGCAGGATAGACCTAATTGAGGAGGTAACATTTAAACAAAACTTGAAGGTGAGAGAATTGCCCATGGGGGTGCAGGGATAAGAGCAAGAGCATTGTGGGAAGAGGGAGCCTGCTTGCAGTGAGGGAGGCTGCCACGAGGCAAACCAAGGGGAGAGAAATAGATGGGTCAGCAGAGGAAGAGGGCAAAGCCCGATCATGCAAGCCCCCAGGCCATCGTGAGGACTCGGGTTTTCCCTTGGAGTGAAATTAGAGAATTTTAAAGAGAGGAGTATATCTCTCAAAACTTCATCTACTACACCTTGAATTATTCACCTTACTCTGAAATTTGTTTTGGCTTTCACGTATTTTAAAAATGCATATGATACTTTTAAACCAGTTGACTCTGCTCGTATTTGGCTCTGATTAACAATTTAGGCTACTGCCAAGGTAGTGATGCATGCACGTTAATTCGTTCATGTAGGGTCCTTCCACCCCACAGGAGGATATCTCCATGAAGGAAGAGAATCTCTGCCAAGCTTTCTCTGATGCCTTGCTCTGCAAAATCGAGGACATTGATCATGAGGACTGGGAGAACCCTCAGCTCTGCAGCGACTACGTTAAGGATATCTACCAGTATCTACGGCAGCTTGAGGTGAGTGGGCCTTTGTGTTTTGGTTGTGCAAGCAACGCGGCATTTACCATACAGCTGGGAAGGAAATGAGGTCAGCCTTTAAAACTTTGAATTCCACCGACAGGTTCTGCAATCCATAAATCCACACTTCTTAGATGGAAGAGAGATAAACGGACGCATGCGCGCCATCCTGGTGGACTGGCTGGTGCAAGTCCACTCCAAGTTTAGGCTGCTTCAGGAGACTCTGTACATGTGCGTCGCCATCATGGACCGATTTTTACAGGTGAGCGTGGCTTCGGGGGCTCACCGTAATCGCATTCTGCAACACCAAAGGGTGATACCTGAGGAAAAGATCAAAAGCCATTTGGTGAGAAACCAAGGAACTGGAGCGGCTAGAGGGAGAAGTAGCCAGGTGTATCCAGCCTCTGGTGATGCTGACCGCTGCTGGCTGTTTCTGCTAGGTCAGCCTGCCGAGGAGTGCTGGGGGGTCAGGGGCTTGGCACCGCGTGGCCGGTCGTTCCTCCGAGCAAACATACCAGCAGGAGGTCTGAAAGTCAGCCCGAAGCCTGTGGTGCCCGCGGGTGCTGGTTTTCCAGGCCTGCTTCCACCATTGCCCGGCAGCTTGTAGTTTGGTTATCCTTGGTTAGGTTTCCTTGTCGGAAAAATGAGGAGTCTGGCTAGAGAACTTGGCAGTTTCCAACCAGCTGTGGCGTGAATCCGTGTAGAAGAGAGAGGAGGCAGAATTGTTAAGAAAGGGGTCGGGGGTATGTGTGGGCAGTGTACTGAGAATGGGAGGTCTGAAGCCGAGGAATGTAAGAGATTCAGCTGAGAGGCAGAGTGGTCATGGAAATAGTTATCGCCTGGTGACACAAAATGCTGACCACTTAGAAGAAACGCCGGACAGAAAGCACTCGTGTGTGATACACCAGCCAGGAGCCCTGCAGATTGGGATTTATTTATTTCAAGTCAACATTTATGATATAGCTCAGGTACAAATTCTGCCCCAACAGTACAGTAATAATGGTGATTATTATAATAATGACCCTGAGATACTGCAGAATCCTAAGAAAGCATAGATTCAGTGGTTTGCATTATACATTCCTCACTGGGTAGGAGAGCAGTTATATTTTAGGTAGATTTTCAATAATGAGAGTTGAAGCAAGGAAAGCCAAGTCTCTTTTATTTTATTTTTTTATTTTTTTAAGATTTTAAAAAATTTATTTGACAGAGAGACACAGCGAGGGAGGGAACACAAGCAGAGGGAGTGGGAGAGGGAGAAGCAGGCTTCCCGCCGAGCAGGGAGCCCGATGCGGGACTCGATCCCAGGACCCTGGGATCATGACCTGAGCCGAAGGCAGACGCTTAACGACTGAGCCACCCAGGCGCCCCGCACAGTCTCTTTTAAAAGAAAAGGGAACTTAAGGGAAACACAGCCTGAACTGAGATTTTCCCCGACTCTGGAGCCTCTTTGGAGGTTCTTAACGCTGACTACTGAGTGTCCTTTTGGTAAGGATTAAGGAGTGTTTGAGAGACCCTCCCCTCCCCATCCCTGGGCACCCGTTATTCAGTCCTGCCGTCTGGCCGGGCCTCATCTTGATGCAGACGTGTTGAATGCCGTGTCGGGGCTGCCCCCAGGTACTCAAGCCAGGATGACAGGCCTGGAGCAGACTAGGAGCTCGGTTCTCAGGCACAGTTCTTCCCTACTGAGCATTGAGTGATCTGGAGCTAGTGTCTGAATCTCTTCTCAGGCCATCCCTTTGCAAGTAGGGGAAAATACATGCGCTTCCTAGGATTTTTGCAAGGATTCAATGAGATGATTGTTGGCGTCTTAGCACTGTGCCCAGCATATACTGAATATTCAAGTAACAGACGGCTGCTGGGAGTAGTGATGGTACCCGCTATTTTTTTTTTTTTAATTTTATTTTTAAGTAATCTGTCTACCCAATGTGGGGCTTGAACCCACAACCCCGAGATAAAGTCACACACTCCACCATCTGAGCCAGCCAGGAACCCTTGATGGTAGCTGCTATTAACACACATGTTACCTGTGCTTGTAAGATGGGTGTGAGCAGAGACGACGTGTGCTTCTCCAGGACGTGGTTCCTTCTCACCTCCTTCCACCCAGAGCCCCAGTCCTCTCGTTAGGTAGGACTTCTGACACATTCTTCTTCAATTAGGTTCAGCCTGTTTCTCGTAAGAAGCTTCAACTGGTTGGGATTACAGCTCTGCTCTTGGCTTCCAAATATGAGGAGATGTTTTCTCCAAATATTGAAGACTTCATTTACATCACAGACAATGCTTATACCAGTTCCCAAATCCGAGAGATGGAAACACTGATTTTGAAAGAACTGAAATTTGAGTTGGGTCGACCTTTGCCACTACATTTCTTAAGGCGGGCATCAAAAGCTGGGGAGGTAAGTGCCTCCGGTTCTATATGAGACTTGATTTTGCTGTTTGTTGTCTTATCCTGGAAACGTTGATCCAATTAAAGGAAAACGTAGGCATTTATAGGACACATCTTCTCGATAGGTCCTAATGCTTATCAGTTCTTTTTCTTTTTTTTAAAGATTTTGTTTATTTGACAGAGAGAGAAACAGCGAGAGAGGGAATACAAGCAGGGGGAGTGGGAGAGGGAGAAGCAGGCTTCCCGCGGAGCAGGGAGCCTGATGCGGGGCTCAATCCCAGGACCCTGGGATCATGACCTGAGCCAAAGGCAGATGCTTAACGACTGAGCCACCCAGGCGCCCCAATATCTCATCAGTTCTTAAGAGAAAAGACCTCATGCTCTGTGTTTGTACCATACTGTGGAATAGGGTAGTTGCTGGGCAGACCAGTGAGTCGAGTGGCTTTGAGCTCCTAGGCCTTTGCCCAGGATTTTGCAAGAGGGTAATAGTAGCTGTGCTTCTTATTGTCCCCGGCTGTTCTTTCGTAGGTCGATGTGGAACAGCACACTTTAGCCAAATATCTGATGGAGCTGACTCTCATTGACTACGACATGGTACATTATCACCCTTCAAAGGTGGCAGCGGCTGCATCCTGCCTGTCCCAGAAGGTTCTGCGCCAAGGAAAATGGGTAAGTGTTGGGTTAAGAAGAAATTAGGTTCTATTTTCGGCCCCCTTGATATGAAAGGCCTTAGCATTTTCCCCACACTATCCTCGAGGCAATGGTTAAAATCCAGAGGCCTAGAAGAGGGCTGCTTGGGACGCTTCAGACAGAGGTGAGGCGACCACACAGCATGGCACCAAGTGTGCTCTGGAGTTGTGAGGCCTGAGCCAGGCCGCCGGCAACTGGTGTGCTCAGGTTTCTGGGATCCTTGCTAAGTGAAACAAGCAAGCCATCAAGCATCTAAGACAAAGCAAGGCCAAGGCCTGACTGATTTCGCCAGTAAAGGTAAAAGGAGCCACTTTTAGATTCATACAAGTAGCCAAAGCTGCCAGCAATCTCACACACCAAAAAAGGACAACAACCGAAACAAAAGGGACCAGATGACTGCAGTGTGAGTCGTGGGATACCCTTTTGTGGACGAGCTAATTCTAGACTGCCACTAAGCAGCTTTATAGTCTGTAGATGTACCCCAAGAGCAGCAGAACGAAAGCCTCAGCAGAAACCAGGTGTTAAGAAACAAGTCTCATAATAGCCGCTCAGGGGAGATTCAGAAGGGAATGCGAGCACTCCTCCCACACCCCTATCCTCTCGTGTTCCAGGAGGATCACAAAGCATTTTGCCAAGACAGATAAGCTGTGGTTCAGGCCTTTGCCTGGGTGGCCCTATGTAGATACGTGTGAGATTGCCAGGGCACATGGCAGAACTCTTCCTCTACACGAGTGTATGCATTTGACATCTTCTATGAGAAAGAAGGGGAATGAGAGAGTGGTATATGTGTGCTTATGTATTTTCTAATTTTTCAAAAACTACACGTAAACCAGAAACTAATGAAAATGATACCTGTGGGGTTGGGTGGGAGCAGGGTAGAAGGCTGAGGATGGGAACAGGACTTCTGGTTGTAACTTTTTATCAACTGTATACAGTATAATGTAACTTTTTTGACTTTTGAACAATATGAGTGTTCATATATTGAACAATATGAGAGTCCCTAAATGGAATTAAGCAGAAACAACAATGTCACTATATATCAAGTTGGTAAAAACACAGAGGGAAGAATTAATTCAAATAACTTTTGAAGGCAGTATTTGGGCTGTGCATCCTTACTGGTATGCAGCTAGACAAAACAAAGGACCGAAAGAGGTAACAGACTTCAAGTTTACTTAGGAGCTGTATTGTTAGTAGTGTTCTCTTATTGTAATTGCGAGACTATTTTTATGAATATTATAGGATAAAACAAACATTCGTGTTACCAAAAACTAAAATTTTCACTATAAAAAGATAATATATGTTAACAATTAAAAACAAAAGGAGGGGTGCCTGGGTGGCTCAGTAGTTGGGCGTCTGCCTTCGGCTCAGGTCATGATCCTGGGGTCCTGGGATCGAGCCCGCATCGGGCTCCCTGCTCGGTGGGAAGCCTGCTTCTCCCTCTCCTCCCTGCTTGTGTTCCCGCTCTCGCTGTCTCTCTCTTTGTCAAATAAATAAAATCTTGAAAAAAAAACAAAGAAACAAACAAAAGGAAAACACCTATAACATTAAATCTGTTTTCAAATTGTCAGTAAATTAAGAATGAGAGGGCCTGGAAACAATGATAATCCTGTAGCAATGAACACACCCAGTGCCTACATCTTGGATACTAAATGCCATTACCCACTAAGAACTAGGTCTCCTTTGAGAAACAGCTGAGATCACGGCCGTGGCAGAGGAAGTATAAGGTGAGCCTAGGTCAATTTGTAATAGATACCGAGCAAATTCTCAAAGATCTACGTCAAAAGGACATAGGAACGGGGCGCCTGGGTGGCTCAGTCGTTAAGCGTCTGCCTTCAGCTCAGGTCATGATCCCAGTGTCCTGGGATCGAGCCCCGCATCAGGCTCCCTGCTTGGCGGGAAACCTGCTTCTCCCTCTCCCACTCCCCCTGCTTGTGTTCCCTCTCTTGCTGTGTCTCTCTCTCTCTCAAATAAATAAAATCTTTAAAAAAAAAAAAAAAAAAGGACATAGGAACTGGCTTGAAAGGGTTCTGACTAAATCTGAGCTTTAAAAAGAATAATGACAGTAATAGATTGTAATGCAGTTTTTAAAAATCCATGCATTTATAATGACACAAAAGAAAGAATGGAAGGGGGGCTCTTTTTTTTTTTAATCAGTAAAATACCAGCTAATTAAGGCAGAAAGAATGGTAGAGTTAGAAATCAGATTGTAACTCCTGATGTAATAACTGATTCAAGCGAGAATCAACTGATGCCTTTATCATTAGGTGAAATTGTTTTGGAGAACAAAATTCACATGGTCTCAAAATAGGACCCCACAGATCTGTAGTAATTCTGAAGAAAAACTGTACCTTTGTGCTAGAGAGGTCTGGCAGTTACCACCTTAACCCGGTGATCAATCTTGGCGTCACCAGTGGTAGTGCTACCTGACTCGACGGGCCTTCTGGTGCAGTAGGACGTATACGGGATCGCCTCTATGAAATTCTTGCCCAGAATGTTTGACACGAATCGTCATCAGGAAACACGCAGATTTAAAATGTTCTAAAAGTAACTGGCCTGGATCCTTCAAACAAGTTGTCATTTAAAGCCAAGAAAATAGGAGTCGTTTTTAAATTTAAAAAAATTAAAGACCAGATACACGGCAGGTACCTTGATTGGACCTGGATCTAAAAGAAAAATCTGTACAAGATATTTTTGGAACAATGGGAGAAATTTGAATATAGACTATGTACTAGATGATAGTGTGGAAATGTTGATGTTTTCTCTGTGATAATGGTTTGTGGCTAGATGGGAAAATACTTCTTAGGGATGTTTTTGAAACATTTAGAAGTGATGTGTCATGGCGTCTGCAACTCATTTTCAAATGGTTCAAAAATTGTGCGTGAATACATACTTACAGAATTTTTGCTGAACCATTTGAAATTGAGTTAGTTGCAGACACCATGAGAGGGAAAGTGGCAAAATGTTAATAATAGATGAATCTACACAAAGGATATACAGATGTTCATTATAATATTTCAGTTTTTCTGTAGATTGGAAATTTTTTGAAATTAAAAGCTTGAGGCAACAAGGCTGCTGATACATGAATGATACATGGTCCTGATACCAGGGGCTCATTTTAACTAAATTACTTTACTCTTAGACCTGCCTTCCTTGGGCTCTAAACCTATTAACTGCAGGTCTCCCTGTTTTCTGGTAATTGATTTCAAAAGGCCAGTAGTTGTGTGTTATTTCAGGATTGCTCTTGCTTCATCCTTTTTTTCTTTAAACTATTTTAGGACTAAGATTAAATTGTGATTTATTTTCCCAATCATATTGTGCATATGAGACAGATGTATTTT
Organism: Phoca vitulina; assembly: GCF_004348235.1. Classification (NCBI taxonomy): domain Eukaryota; kingdom Metazoa; phylum Chordata; class Mammalia; order Carnivora; family Phocidae; genus Phoca; species Phoca vitulina. Next base: position 25,527,376 of record NW_022589723.1, read on the forward strand.
AACCTTTAGAATTTTATCACAAAACTGAAATAAAGTCAGGTTACATATCTTCACACATGATAGGTCTTATTATCAATCAACAACTGTCCTGTTGCTCGATTTTTGTTCTCTGGGAGGCTAGGTCAGAAGGCTGGGGGTAGAGGCTTCTCTATTCTCTGTTCTCCAGTGCTTAACTACACAGGGCCCAACAAGAGAAGCCTGGATTTCATAGATTAGCTTGCCACCTGCAGCCCAGTTTATTTCTTAATTCTGAACCTCTTTCCCTGACTGACAATATGGGTGTCTGGGCTCTTGAGCTCCCCACCAGCCGCTGCCCAGGAGGGCTTTGATTGGGGTGGGGGGGGGTACATGTGAGATGTGCTAGTCCTGGGTCTCTGCCATACCTGTGAAGGGGGCATTCCTTTGTTGGGTTTTGTTTTTACTCTGTCCCACTTGCCATCCCCTTTCAGTGCGGTGAGAGAGGTTAGCGTGAAAGCTTTGTTACTTGGAGCACCTTCTATACCTGTGCAACCTTCTTTAAAAATTAATAATATGGGACCTTTGACACTTGATTTAGCTGAAGCTGCACAGCGTCTTAATTTAGTCTTGCTCAGAGCCAAAGTCATCTTGCATTTACTGGCTGCTTTGCTGGGACCACGATAGTGTTTAGGGCTGCTGTTGTATTTTCAGAAGGTAAGAATATCGTTTTATAGCTTTTACATAAGTGGTAAGTGATGTCAACGTGTATCAGATAATGCTCTTCTAAAGAAGTGGAGGCTTTATCTTGCCCCTTCTCTCTGCATTGCGTTCCAGAACTTAAAGCAGCAGTATTATACTGGATACACAGAAAATGAAGTATTGGAAGTCATGCAGCACATGGCCAAAAATGTAGTGAAAGTTAACGAAAACTTAACAAAATTCATCGTAAGTACTCCTTCCTAAACTGTGAAAAGCATTAGAATACGGGTTTTGTGAGTGAGGGTATGCATATGTATGTGCGTTTGCGTTTTCATGGAAATGTCATACTGACATCTGTGAGAGTCTGTTGTAGCACGAACTCTTTCTAGTACAGCAGGGGATGGGGCATACGGATAGACCCCACAAGCAGACTCTCTTTAAAACAAGGTAGCTAGGCTAACCGTGTCCAGGCCCAGTGTAGTCAGCCAGCCAGCCATTCCATGCCTCCACCCACACTCGTCCTGGCGTCCTGGGGAGGGCACGCAGCAGTCAGGGCAGGTGCTCACCGTGTCGTCTGGAACCCCTTAAATGGCCCTGTGGAAGGCTTGGGGACTCGGGGCCTCTGTCCAGGATCTTCTGGGACAATGGCCAAAAGGCCCCTGAATGCAGGTGAAGAAGGAGGGGCAAGAAGCCCATTCAGAAAGCTTCCTGGGCCTTGGTGTCTGTCTCCGTGTGGCCCACCTGAGAGGTGGAGGCAGAGCGGATTGGGCGCTGTCCCGTGCTTGTGTGACACCGAATATCACCAAGGATCTGGTGACAAAGAGCAAGGCATTTGTGCCAAGTGTCCTGACAACCTGCTTTGCTTCCTTGCATGTAGCTTCTGCATAATTGAGCGCACTGCGGAAGTGTGAGGGTATTGTCTGGGATCTGCTAAGCACTGGTTGCCATTTGGCTTTTATTGCCATTGTTGCTGCCTGTCCTGGCAGACCTGTTATGGCCTGGTGGCACTTAGGTCTGATAAACACAGCTCCCACCTCCCACCCCTCTGGCAACGTAGGAGAGAGAGCCTACTCCTTGGACCTTGACATCATTTCTTCCGCCCTCACCGGTGCTACCGGCTGGGTTTTATCCGGTGGGCATGGAAGGAAATTGTCAGGTGTCGCACATTATGACCTCAGAGCGCTCGCTGGCTTCAGTGAATCGCCATCATCACACCAATTGGAGAGATTGTGGGTCTGGCCCCTAAATACTTGTGAGTTAGACCAGGAGTGAAGTAGAAGGTGGGGGTCCTGATGTGCGCTTAATCACAGATGACTTCTGCAGGCCATCAAGAATAAGTATGCAAGCAGCAAACTCCTGAAGATCAGCACAATTCCTCAGCTGAACTCAAAAGCTGTCCAAGAGCTTGCCTCCCCTCTGATGGGACGGTCCTAGGCTGCTGTGGCCCTCGGGGAAGAGTGCTCCGTCCGTGCACTTGGTCTCGCTGATTTGGAGCTCTTCACTTTGTATATAGTCCTCTGGTCTATTTCATGAAACCTTTCCTTAGACCTATTTTCTAAAATGTATATTGAGGAAAAATAAAGCTGTTAATTTTTCTTAAAGTGTCCTGTGTGTTTTTTATTTATTCAATCTATACAGAACAAGGTCAGTAGAAGCTTGGTTTGACTAATTTCTTTTTGAGCTGTTATGAGTAGCATGTATTGTCTTTGTGGCTTTGGGAAAGACCTTCCTACCATTTTCTCAAATGGAACAAACTAGAACTTGGCTTCGGTGATTGCTAACCCATTCCTAAACTTCTGAAATATACAAAGGTTGACTCATTATGAAAATTGAAAATGGGAGGATAACCATGACAGTTCTCTTTCTAGAAGCTACTCAACTATCTTCTCATTCCTACACAGGAACGCCTGGCCCACTGGGGTGAGGGCCACCAGAAGCAACCCTCATAATGTGTCTGTGTCTCAAAGGCATGGTGGGACCAGGAATGTCAGTCCTAAAGGACCCCCGCTGGAAAACGAAAATGGGCCTGCGACACCTTGTTAGAGTTGAAGGTTGGAATGCATTTTCCTATTTCAGCCACCTCGTAGGTTACTATTTGTTATTATTTTTTGGCGGGCAGTTGATCACATTTAACATTTTCTACGGGGGAATGCATTCTCGGTCTCCAACCACTAACTTAAAAAAAAAAAAAACCACCATAAAATAAATGAGTGCCTTATAGCAACAACTTCCCAAACTATTAGTTCAACACATGTTAATTGCTTTTGACGAGAAAGGAGCTAGTCAAATACATTTGGGAAACACTGCAACTCACTTTAAGATTCATACAGGCTCTGAGAAGTTTTGCAGTAAATTCCTTTCTTCCCCCAGTCGAGAGTGTGGTAAAGCTGCCTTGTGTGGGGGCAGCGAGGTCTGCGGGTGCTGGTTCTGGGGCGCAGCTGTGGCTTGTGCCTGGCCTGGGAGGAGAGCCTGGCTGGCTCCGGCTGGGGCTCGCTCCCCATCTCTCTCCCTAGGCAGGTCAGGGCCGCCTACAGAAGTCTGTAGGTGCCAAGCGCTCAAGCACAGGGAACCTGGAAGCTGTGTATGTTGAAGTCCCGGTGTAAAGCTTCTAAGTGTCCCTGGTTGAACGAGACTTGTTCCCATGGCAGCCTTAGACTGACTTGGGTCACACATGTGAATAGCAATGAAGTGAGACCATGCAGGGAGCTTTCCTGGCTCTGAAAAGCCAAGTTAATTGCCCAGGGATGCTTGAGCTCCAGCTTCTCATCAAGAAGCGACGGGTTTTGTAGGAATATTCTGAAGACGTTTTATAGCTTCCTTATTATATATTTTGCTTAGTTAAATATTAAATAGCCTGATTCAGGAAATTCATACTTCCAGAATGTCATAAAAAAAAAGACCTTTCAGATACTTCCTTATGTGCCTCAGCAGGCACCCAAAACTAAATGAGTGTTATAAATGTGAAATAAGCTGTAAAAGTAGAAATCATAATATCGTAAAAACACTGAAATTAGAAAATGAGATGATGTAAGCACAGTATTTGAAGAGCACAGATCCTGAAGCTGGATTGCACGGGTTGGAGTCTCGTTAGCAGCTGTGGGATCTCTGCGCCCATGTCTGTGTGTGTAGAATGGGGGTCCAAGCATCTCCCTCATAGTGTTGGAGTACTGAGAAAGGTATGGCAAGCCCTTAGCGCCGCGTCTGGATGTGCTCCAATGTTCGTGGCTGTTATTTTAAGGAAGTTGATGGTCTTGGAAAGAGATGGACTCTGGGCATTCAAAGATATGTAGACACCACCCTTCCCGTCAAAGGAGTTTGCAAATTTAAAGCTGTGGAGTCTTATTTGTGAGTTTTTCTTCTTCTTTTTATTTTGGTTCTTGATTATTATTATTTTTTTGGTTCTTGTTCTTTGAGAAAAGTATAATTGGAAGTTGGAAGGCTGACAATTAGACTATCAAACTCCTTGATATTAGCTGGATTGAAGACAGAGATGAAAAGCACCGGCCTGGGGGGTCAGATCAGGGGTCAAATGATGGTTCCTCTCCTTACGAGCTACATGACCTGGGGCAAGGGAGTGAACTGTACTGAGTCTTCTTGCGAGTGGTTTTAGACGAGGCCATGCCTGTCAGAGGGGCAGCTACAGTGCTGTAGGAGGGAAAGGCGTCCGGTAGCTGGTAAGAGTAAAATAAGCTAATTCAGGAGCAGCTGTGAAGGCCAGCGAGGCCTTGGGAGAAACCCAAAGGGAGGCAGCAAAGGGAGCAAGCAACATAGCAGAATGGCTCCCACTCTTTGACCATAAAAGTGAAGGGAACCGGGGACAGCAGTAGGTTCTCCCCGGAAGATGCATCCTGTGCACACGGTGCTCCTGAAACCGGACTCTGCCCCCACCTGCCGCTGAAAGCACTGTAAAAGCAGCCAGTAGAGGCAGGGCCGGCCTCGTCTGCCCAGCGGCACGCAGGGGAGGGCTGCGGAGTTTGCAGGGGGTCCGGATGGGAAAAGATTGGGATTCTGTACAAGCCATGCTCCGTGGCACGCCAGTGGAGGTCGTCAGTTATGGGGGCACACAGCCGTGTTGTCTCGCACTTGTTCTCGTGGACTGCTCTGCCTGGAAGGAGGAAGATCTCTCCCTGGTGCCCTGGATGAGCTGCTCTCTGCACTGAGACTTGCTGTCCCCAGCAAGAGACTCCCAGCTTCCCTGGCAGTTGAGGTCACGTGACTAAGTTCCAGCCACTAGACTGTGAGTGGACATGGTGTGTGCACGTTGCAAGGAATGTTCTTTAAAAAAGAAACTGCTTCTCATCCCCTTTCCACCTTCATAGGGCTGGACTTGGTGGTGAGTCACGTTTGATCAGATGGGCTGGGACAATACGTGTGCATGGTTTGCACGACTGTTGGCAGAACAGGTTATAAGAAAGGCCTCACCCTTTGTCCTCTCCGTGGACATTAGTCTCGCGTCCTGAAGCATTGGGGAAGAGATGGCCCTTTCACATGATGTTTTCAGAGAGCCAGCTGCACCCCCTGTTCATTAGCACTTAGCCCCTCTGGTGGTTCTCAAAATGTGGCCTGGGGGTCCTTGAGACTCCTTGAAGAAGGCCATGAGGTCAAAACTATTTTCATGATAAGATTAGGATGTTAGTTGCTTTTTTTCATTCTTGTCTGTCATTAGTGTGTGGTGGAATCTTCCAGAAGCTACATGACATGTGATGATGTCCTCACTCTGGTGGTTAGTAGAATGTGTGTGGTTTTGGTGTTTTTAAATTTTTCTGTTTGAATTTCTAATATAGTAAATACCAATAGCTGTACGGACAAAAGCAGAACTCTGAGGTCTTCAATAATATTGGAGTGTAAAGGGGTTCTGAGGCCGAAAGATTTGACAACTGCTGGTCTGCTACTCGTTGAACATCTCTGCCTGAGGGAACGTTCAAGCCTGCTCAAGGTGCTTGGTTACTTTAAACCTCTGGTTGAAGGGCTCTCTCACATCCTTACACTGCGTTTTCCACATGTGTGGTGTATGTGCACAAGCACACCATCATCCCAAACAGGATGGCGTGTTCTAGAAGGCAGGGGTGGCCCCTTGATCTTCTTTACATACAGTCTCCCAGGTGAAGTGACTCTTGACCTAACTAACAGGGAACAAAATGGCAGGCCTGGCTAGATGCGGAGCCAAGAGAAACCTAGGATCGTGACTTCAATGAATTTACTCACCTGTTTAAGCAACATTGAGGACCTCCTCGAGCCTGGCACTAGGTAAGGCACATGGGGGCAGGGCTGGGGCTTGCTCTGTGACCCCCACGAGCCAGGGCTGTTCTCGCTGCTTGTGTGGATGTTAGACTCTGTTCCTATGTTGTCACCTAGAGCCTGAGGGGTCCCAGTTACACACCAGTTTTAAAGGCCAATCATTAAATTAAAAGCAGCCAAGATTGATTCCCCCCCATTTTTTTTAATGCATAACATTAGGAAAATTATGTAAAGCCAATCATTTTTGAGTATAGCTGGCACACAATGCTGTAGTAGTTCAGGTGTACAACTCAGTGATCTGACAAGTTTATACATTAGGCTGCGTTCCCAAGTGTAGCCGCCATCTCTCTCACGACCTCACTGTTACAGTGTCATTGACCGCATGCCTTATGCTGTGCCTTTTATTCCCATGACTTGTTCATTCTATGGCTGGAAGCCTGGATCTCCCACTCCCCCTTGCCCATTTTGTGATCTCCCTACCCCCCCCCGCCCCCCACCATTTCTCTGTATTTATAGGTCTGATTCTGTTTTTTGTTTGTTCTTTTTTTCCTAGATTCTACTTATGAATGGAATCATACGGTGTTTGTCTTTTCAGCCTGTCCATGTTGTCTCCAGTGGCACAACCTCATCCTTTTTTTGAATACGTTTTTATTTAAGGAATTTCGCAAGTGATTCCTTCCACTGCCCAAGGTTACCTTAGTTCCTCCAAAGCTTGAGTTAACATTTATCCTCAAGATAGGCCTTCTCAAAATAACTTATACTTAATTCAGGCTGTCCTGTCACTTGGACCCCAATTTTTTGTTTTTTTTTTAAGACCCTGAGATCATGACCTGAACTGAAATCAAGAGTTTGTTGCTCAACCAACTGAGCCACCCAGGTATCCTGGAACCAAACTATACTTTAAACATTATTTGTTATTGTTCTGTTCTTGAACACATAGAATTAAGTGGTTTACTTTGTTCTAAGTTCAGATACATTTTTTTTTTCCTTATATGTAACCCCTGATAATTTTTCCCCTGGACTCAGGAATCTTGGAATGACAAAAAGGTGTGTGCTGGTCAAGCCCTACTTTCCCAATAGCTTCAGAAAGGCCGAGGCAACCAGGAGGAGGAGAGGCCGAGAAGAGACCGTCTCCCCTGAGAACCACTGCCTCATCGATAGACATTCCATCGTTTCCGACTTTTCACTATTACTGCAATAACCACCGCCCTGGCCTGCTAGTCTTGCCTTCACAAAGTGCCACCGACTGGGTGGTTTACCGACAGAAATGGACTGTCTTCCAACCGTGGAACCTAGAAGTTCAAGATCTGCTGCGTGTGGGTAAGGTTGGTTCTTTCTGAGGGCTGTAAAGGAAGCGCATCTGTACCAGGCCCCTCTCCTTGGCTGTAGTCGCTGTCCCTTCACATCCTCTTCCCTCTCTGTGTCCATCCGTGTCCAAATGTCCCCTTTTTACCTGGACACCAGTTATATTGGACTGGGGCCCACCCTAATGACTTCATTTTAACTTATCTCTGTAAAGACCCTCTATTTCCAAATAAGGTCATACCATGGGGTACTGGGGTTTAGGGCTTTAACGTATCTTTTTTTTTGAGGAGATAGGGAGACACTTCCACCCATAACAAACGTCACAAAAGAACAGGTGGTTCACTGATTCCTTTATTTATTTAGGAGGTAGGGGGAGGGACAGGGGACAGAGGAAAATTACCTACAGGGCAAGGGTTGAGGAGGATTTGCAGGGGCTGGGCTAGAAAGCAGTAACACTGATTCTATAGTTGAAAAGGAGTAGTGCACATTTGTAAGTACCTGGTGGGAGATTTGTAATAAAACCTACCTTACGAATAAGTACAGTGGAATACTACTTAGTACATTCATACATGTTTCTACCATCTTAAGATTTTTATATATACAGTATATGATCTGTTTTTATAAATGTACAGCTTGAGAAAAGAGATCCTTCTTGTAACAGGTACAGCATTAAACACAAAACCAACATGGGCCAGCCACATTCCAACTGAAGACCCAGAGAAAGCAAGGCCCCCAGCCCAGCCCCCAGCCCCTGCCCAGCCCGGCAGCCTGATGGTCCTGGCGAAGCGTAAACCAGCACCCCTCTGCACCTGTGGGCTCCGCAGGCCACGCTGGCCCTTGGCATCTGCACGGGAAGTGCCCGCTCATGCCAAGTCCAGCCTGTAGAGGGCAGGTCCTCCCTGAGGGAAAGTGGCAGAGAGGAATGTGTGTGTCTGGTAAGGTAAAGAGGGTTGAAAGAAATGTGCTCTTTGACTAAAGGCACTTGTCAGCGGCCGCCTACAGCCAATCCCTGGGCCTGGTGAGTGAGCGGGGTGCTGTTTTGATAGAGCCAACAAGGTCTGAGTGGACCTCGCCTGTCCTCTCACCAGGTTTAAATACAATAAATAAATCTTAGTGGGTGGTTGTTTTGCCCTCCTGGGCTCCTATGAATAGGGCTACCTTTTAGGATCATTTATGGAGTGACACACCCTGTCCCCAACCCAGCATTTCAATGTCCTCCATGGGGAAGGTGCCAGAAAAACTCCAGGCCTTAAAGGAGGAAGCAGTTGCTCGCTATGGATCAGAAGGAGAACCCCAAACATCCCCTTCCCTGTCTGGAGCTCCTTCACCCGTGAGTCAGGGTCTCTTGCGCCTCAGATCTTGGTCACATAGTTGTTGGGGAACAAGCCCTGCTTGCCTCGTAGCCGACCCGTCCACCAGCCAGAAGGATCTGCGGGAGACAGAGATGGCGAGAGTGAGGGTGAGCAAGGCGGCCCTACCTGGGCCAAACACACCCTGCCCTACGGGTGCATCACGTGCGCAAAGGTGGTTTGGCTCCCTCCGTCTGCGTCCTTTGTCCTTTATTTTCTTTTGTTAATTTTTAAAAAGATTTTATTCATTTGAGCAGGAGAGAGTGAGCGGCAGAGGGAGAGGGAGAAGCAGACTCTCCAGAGTGGGGAGCCCGACGTGGGGCTCGATAGACATTCCATCTATGTTGGGACCGTGTTGGGACCGTGAGCTGAGCCGAGAGCAGATGCTTAACGGCTTGACTGACTGAGCCACCCACGTGCCCCTTTATTTTCTTTTAAATGAGTGCGCTGTTGTAAAAAGTAACCCCTCCCCCACAGCAGACACAGACCGACCACTCAGGGTCCCTGCTGCTCCCACATGAGGCTTTGCTCGGCCTCTGAGATGAGGCTGATTGCTCCCCATGGGGCCCAGGCACACCAGCTCACCCAGCAGTCTTTACTCTGGGGCAGCGGCTGTGCCGCGGGAGGCTGGCTGGGGGTGGTGAGATGGCCCCCCAGTCCTGCCTCCCCACTTTTCCTCACACAGGGCTACTCCCCCCCCACACCTTTCCCACTCCTTCCTCCAGCGTGGAATGTTTCTGGAAGAACCTGATCTGCCACACCTCCCACCTTAATCCCAGGCCCTCCACCAGGAAAAAGCATGTAGTCTACATTCTTCCAGACCCTCTTCTGTGATTATAACCACACACACACTCATTTTAAACAGAAACGGGCCACTCTCTTACTATTCTGCATCTTGCTTTTTAATACTTAATAGATATTGTCTTTCCACGTCTGCATCTCATTTTTAAACAGCTGTATTGTATACCAAGATTTATAGAACCATTTACTTGGTGATGGACGTTTGTTCCCACTTTTTCCACTACTGATGGAATAAATGTCCATACCAGTATCTTTACGTCTGCATGCAAGTAGCTCTATAGGAGAGATTCCTGGCCCAAAGAACATAGACCTTTTATTCTGTAAGACAACATAATTCATTGTTATAATAGGTAATACTCTTCTGTGTGCTTTTAAAAGTACAAAAGCGGGGTGCCTGGGTGGCTCAGATCATGATAATTCATTTACGTATTTTAGATCTCTAATTCATCTGATATTTGTTCTGGGTATGAGGTAGAGCCCTAACTTTATTTTCTTTTCAAAATGGAAAGCCATTGTCTCTCTTTTCCCCTGATTTCAAAGGCCACATTTATCCTATATTAAACACCTGTACACACATGGGTCTCTTTCTGGATTGTCTCATTTATCTAGATGTCTATTCCTGTACTCACAATGCACTGCACCAATTACAGTGATAATTTATAGCATTTTCTGAGAACTTCTAGGACTCTACATTTTACACAAATATGTAACTGTTTTGATTCAACCCAAAATATGTGTTCTTTCTAGAAAAATCTGAAATATTGAGAAATGAAAAGAAAGCAATACTCACTTAAAATTCAACACTTAATGAGACCACATATGAATATATACATACGTGCAGAGAGCCGTATGTTTTATATTTTTACAAAAATAAGACTATAGTCCACAGTCTACAACCTTTTTTTCCCATGAACATTTTTCCATTTCAGTAAGTATGCCATACTACTGCATCATTATCTCTAATAAAAATCTATGTCATCGAAGTTCACTGAATGGATAGAGCAAAGCTTATTTAGCCAATCTTTGTTACTTGGTAATTGGTCATTTCCAATATTTTTGCTGAACAAAGCTGGTGATAAAAATTCTGTTTGTGTTTACTAAGCATTTATTTCAACTTTTATTTCTACTCCGACACTTTCTAGGAAGGATACTAAATGGCTGAAATATTAACATCTACAGCAAACTAGATGGCTCAAGGAGGTCAAAATAATGCCCAGAGGCCATTTAGAAGGAGATCAGCCCAGGGACCTACAAGTCTCCTCAGAGTGACCCCTGTGATGAAGGAATCGGTTAAAAACATCATTCTTGGAACTGTCTGTCCTCGGCCACCTCTTCCTGAAGGCTGAACTTACCAAGGCCCACTTCACTCAGGCTGTCCTTGCTCTGCCCCTAATGGATGGCTCCGTACTGTCCACAAATCCTCTTGAGCCCGACATTCAGGGCCCTCCACCATCAGGCCACTCTTAGCTTCATCTCGTCTCCTATGACATCCCCTGGGGAATCCTGCCACAGGGTTGAGCTCATTTTCCTAAAATGATCTGCTCTTTCTAGCCTCCCTGGCTTCTCTGTCTCTCCCCCCATTCCCCACCAAAAATGCCATTTCCTTCAAGGTGCTTTTTTAACATCCTAAGTCAGGTGTTACCTTTTTTTTTTTTTAAGATTTATTTATTTACTTGAGAGAGAGCGCGAGAGAGAATGGGGAGGGGGAGGGAGAGGGAATCCCAAGCAGATTCCCCACTGAGCGCAGAGCCGAGGTAGGGCTCGATCCCATGACCCTGAGATCATGACCTGAGCTGAAATCAAGAGTCAGATGCTCGGGGCGCCTGGGTGGCTCAGCTGTTTAGCGTCTGCCTTCAGCTCAGGTCATGATCCCAGGGTCCTGGGATCGAGCCCCGCATCGGGCTCCTTGCTCCGTGGGAAGCCTGCTTCTCCCTCTCCCACTCCCCCTGCTTGTGTTCCCTCTCTCGCTGTCTCTCTCTCTGTCAAAAAATAAATAAAAATCTTTAAAAAAAGAAAAAAAAAATATATATATATATATAAAAAAAAGTCAGATGCTCAACTGACTGTGCCACCCAGGCGCCCCCGGAGTTATCTTTTAAAAAATACTTCCGTAAGCACTAATGTTTGGTCATATGTATATTATATTCTAACTTATCTTCTCTACCAAATTAATAAAGCATTCAGCCAAGCCCACAGACTACTTTTATAAGAGATGTTACAGGTTGCCTCCCTGACTTCCATCTACCTTCCGTATGAGGAGGCCATCAAGTTTGGGTGGGATAGTCCTAACTCCCGTTTCCTACAGAAGTCCCTGCCATGCCTAACCTACTATAGGTACAGCCCTAGTCTTGCTACAGAGATTCAGGGATGGACACACGACCAATTTGGTCTAATCAGAGTGAAACCTAGGACTTTTGTCCAATGGCTAAGAGAAGTTTGAGAGAGAAAGATTTCAGACCTAGTTTGATCTGTTTGCTGGAACTGAGGCAGCCACTTTGCTGCCATGAGGGAAAACAGCCAAGAAGGGAGCAAATACAAAGAAGGCAGAGCTGAAGAAGTATTAAAAAATAAATAAATAAATAAATAAATAAAAATTGGAGCCTTGATCAAACTGAGCCTGAAGCCTAGATTCCTGCTACAAGTTTCAGTTAGAGCAGCCTATAGATTCCCTTCATGTTTAAACTAGTTTTTATAGCACTGTGACTGAATGTTCTTTAGGAGGCTGTCCCAGCCAGCCAGCCAGCCAGCCATGCACTTACCTTCTTTGATAATGTCGATAATGTCATTGGCATTGAAGCTGAGTTCATCTGTGTCCTGAGCATCATAGGCATAGAGAGCCTTGCACTGTGGCACCTGAGGCTTAGGCTTGGGCTGGGGCTTAGGTCTGCCCCCGGCTGGGGGAGGCCGACTGCTCGTTTGCCTCCGGACACTGTGGAGAGAGTGGAGGCAGGTGAGAGACAGGACCTAACAGGAGGCAGCACCGTGTGGTGGTCTGGAGCACGGGACCAGCACTGGCCCGCTCAAGTTCAAATCCAGTTCCATCCTTAGAAGATACGTCAATTCCCAAACTTACTCTGAGAATAAAAATAGCCCCGCCCCCAACTCTGGAGACAGAACTTTTGCCAGTGCCCCAGAAGCCTGCAGGTGCCTCTCCACAGCAATCCTTCCCAGAATCCACCACCACCCTGCATTTTGTATTAATAATTCTGCTTTTCTTTGTGGTCTTACCACACACACAAGTATCCCCAAACAGTACACATGGTTTGCCTATTTTTTTTACTGTATAAAAGGAATCATGTTCTTTTTTTTTTAGGGCGGGGGGGTTGGGGAACAGAGGGAAAGAGAGACACAATCTTAAGCAGGCTCCACGCCCAGCGCAGAACCCGACGCAGGGCTCAATCTCATGACCCTGAGATCATGACCTGAAACGAAATCACGAGTCCGACGCTTAACCGACTGTGCCACCCAGGCGTCCCCAAAGGAATCATGTTCTATCAGTTGCTCTATTTTTGAGATACACCCTAGTGATGCATGAATGTACTGGCCACGCATTCTCGTGGCCTCAGCCTCTTCCATGGCACGAATATGTCACAACTTACTTCTCCAGTCCCCTGTTGATGGTCATTTGGGATGATTTCATTTCCAGTATTGCGAAAAAATAGCAAAAATAAAAATGCTGCTTTGAATACTCTTGCGCGGGCAGTTTCTCAGCCTCAGCGCCCCTGCCGTCTGCGGCCAGCACTGCTGGGGACGCTCCGTGGGGGCCGCCCCGGGCCCGGTGGACCGCAGGCTGCGAGCAGCATCCCGGCCTCTACCCGGTGGATGCCGGCCGCGCCTCCCCCGCCTCATCGCGATCATCAAAACCATCTCCAGCTCCAGCGCCCTCAGCCGGGTCCTCGAGCTTTACACGTATTCTTTCTACACGCCACACTGCCTCCAGCCTCCCTTCGTACATGTCTCAGAGGCACTGTAGCTTGAGCGATTTTAAACTTCTATCTGAAACAACTCTGTTAAGTATGTTCATACAAGGCATTTAGAAAAAAAAGTAGTAAACGTTTTCTTTCCCACTTTGCTTGAGGAGAAACCAGGAAAAGCCTACATTCATTTGCTCACAAAACAAACCTAAGTTGAAGATTTCTTTTTGGAGGAATTGGGCTGTACTCAACTCAGTGGGGCCGGCTGTGTTCACACCTGTGGCAGGAAGAAGAAGGGAGGGTCCCCTCCCCCCCCCCGGCCTGAGTTGTGTGGCCGGGGGAAGCATGCCTCCTGAGGTCCCATGATAACAGGTGTGCACTGGGTGCTGACGAGCAAGTCAGATAATATCTGGGTGTGGGGGGGGGCACTGGCTGCCAGCTTGGGGGGAGGTAGGACTCTTTCTGTCAGGGGTGGGGTTTCAGGGGGCTGCCCGGGGCTCCCTGCGTGGGTGGGGAGCAAACCCCAAGGTTACTCAGGCTCTACTCTTCTTAGGTCCCCACCTACCCACCACCACCAAGCACTTTCATCATAGAGGACAGCATCTTGTAGATCACTAGCATGACATCATTTCCTCCCTAGTCAACTGGAAATCCCCATTCCCTGCTAGAGAAGTGCTTGCCTCTCTGAAAGCTGGCCAGGCAAGCAGGCTTTTAATTAAGCAACCTATACATTAGGGATGTGTCAGCATCTGGTTAATAAGAGCCATTAGCCTGGATACCAGAAGTCATCTGATTTCCCAGCAACAAGGAAGGGGGGTGCATAGGAGGGGTGTGCATTAGAATACCCTGGGAGGGAGGAAAGACTCCAGCCTGCTGGTTCCAGGGTGCAGGGTTGGAAGGGTGTGCACGCATGCGCACCCTCGCACGCGCGCGCGCGTGCACACACACACACACACACACGCGCGCGCTCTCTCTCTCTCTCTCTCTCTCCCCCCGCCCAGATACTCGTGGATGGAGATCTGGCCTCTCTTACGTCCAGGGGGGAAACCTACGAACATTAGGGCAGTTGATGAGGCGTCTGGACCCAAGAGTATTGGGACTTAGGTGTAGTCCCTGGGGAAAAAGGGGCCAGGGGGCTTCTTAGTGTGGAGAAAAAGGTAGATGACGCTCTGAAATGTAGGACTGTCCTTCCTGCAGCAATCCTGGGAGTCACCCCCTGGCTGCTCTGCCCATCACCTCCAGCTTTGACCAAACCCTGGCAGTTCCTCCTCCTTCATGTCTTTGCTACCAGTTGCTTCCTTCCCGGGCTCCCTGAATATCCCCCAACTCAGTGTCTGTTAGTTCACTTCACCCTCCACTAAAAATCCCGACAGCTTCTCCTGCTCCTAGGAAATGGACCAAGACTTGCATGGGGCCTACAAAGTCCCTGCCGGGTGTGGCCCCCGCTGGCTTCCAGCCTCCAGTCCTGCTGCAGGCCACATTGGTACCTTTCCACCTTTCTTTTATGAGCCCTGGTTGGGGTCAGGGCACCCTGTTCACGTACTCCTAGCTTAAATCATCTTTAGGGGACACTGCTTTCTCCCCAAGATCAGGAATAAAACAGATGTCCGCTCTCACCACTTCTGTTCCATACTGCACTAGAAGCTCTAGCGAGAGCAATTAGTCAAGAAAAATAAAAGGCATTCAGACCGGAAAAGAAGTAAAAATACGTCTATTTGCAGATGAGATGATCTTGCATGTAGAAAAAAACCTAAGGAATGCACTAAAAAAACTATCAGAACCAATAAACAAGTTCAGCAAGATTAGAGAATACAAGATTGAGAAAACAATTCCATCTGCAATACATACAGAAAAATATACCACGGAGGAGTAAATTTAACAAAAGAATAATCCCATTCATATAAAATATCCAGAAAAAGCTAATCTATAATGAAACAAGTAGGTTAGTGGTTCCCTAGGGCTGGGGCTGAGGGTGGGGGAAAGGAGGTTTCTTTCTGGGATGATGAAAATTCTAAAATCAGATTATGATGGGGCGCCTGGCTGGCTCAGTCAGTGGAGCATTCAACTCTTGATCTTGGGGTCATGAGTGTGAGCCCCATGTTTGCAGAGTTTACTTAAAAAAAATTTTTTTAAACTAGATTACAATGATGGTTGTATAACTCGGCATCAAATACCGCTGAATGGTACTTTAAATGGGTTGATTTAATAGTATATAAATTATATCTCAAAACTGCTTAAAAAACAAAACAAGTAAATGACATAGACCCCTCTTGGCCGGGCAGCTCCCTGCTGATACCCAGAGTGACCTCGGCCAGTCTGTCGGCCCACAGGTGCTGGATGTCCCAGAACCAGGCAGTCTGGCAGAGGAGCTGGGGGAGGGGAGGACTATCTAAACCCCTGGGCCAAGACAGCCATTGCATGGTATTTGGTCCCAAGGCATCAGAGGATACTTCCTTAGGATAAGTCAAAGTAAAACCTATCAAAATAAAACCTCAGGGAATACTGGGGGATTGGGGTTCCCTTGCAGGCCCTTGGCAACAGTGGGCTTGGTTGTCCCAGGCCCTGGACCACGGCCACCACGCTTTACCAACGTAAAGCCATGTGCTCGTTTATCACTTGGCTAACTAGGGTTCACAGTACCCCACATTTGGGAGCATGGGGCGTCCAGGCAGCTTTGAGATGCGGCGCTGGGTGCTGGGGAGCAGAGTGTGGACTGGGGGGCTATGTTTGAGGGGGATGGACGTGGAGGTGGGGGACAGCTCTGCATTTTGCGTTAGGGAAGTGTCTGCGTGGACAACCAACCCCAAGGTCACCGTGATCTGGCTCTTCCCTGTGACCAGGAAGGAGCACAAGTACTCCAGTGGGGCAATCGGTCCGCGCCAAGTCCCTGCGGCCCCACTCTCACATCTTAGCTTGTTTTGCCCCTTCCTGTGCGACTCAGCAGAAGGCCTGTGTCGCCTGGGAACCCCTCCCTGCAGCTGTATGAAAGCAGATCCCCTCGCCTCGGCCGAGGCTGCTCTGGGCACCTCCCAGCGCTCCCGGGCTCCTGGGACCTCCCGCCCCGGATGGCACAACGGCAGACGCGCTCCAGCCGCACACACCTTTCTGCTCCCGGGGTCTGGCCCCCCCCGCCCAGCACTGCTAACTCTAATTCTCAGGATGCTTTATAGCGCGCTCTCAACAAACTCTGTACTGTCAGATGCACCGCGGAGCCCAGCAAGTCTGCGCCGACGACGTGCCTGCCGCCTCTCCGTTTTACCACAGCGTGGACCCCGAAACCGTCACAGAAAACCCTGTGATGGCCACAGCCATTTTATTTCCCAGCTCCGTCTTAGCCTCCGCCGCAAGCCCACACAATCTCCTTGGCAGCACTAGGTGGCGATCCTGTGTAATCAATAATGAGCAAGGAGAAAGACTGCTAGCTGCCCGAGGAGACTGATTAATGGGGCCCTTCAGGGGCCTGGAGCCCTGCACGTGCAGCCAAGGGGCGACCGGCCAACGCAGCCAAGAAGGGCTTCGGGCTTGCTCCCACGGGAGCCGCAGCCGGCTCAGTGCGGCCCAGGAGAGGGGGCTGTCGCACCTCGGGAATTCGGCGAGTCAGCTGTTAAACACAGCCATTGTTACAGATGAAATGGAACACACAAGTTCGAAGAGATGAAAAGCAAAGGCAATAAACACTCAAAACTCAACCCTTCCTCATTATCCTACCACATTTTACTTCTGTCTACGCGCTTGACGTCACACACGTCTGGTTGCTTCAGGATGGCGGAAGCACGCCGATGGGGCGCCGCTGCGCGTCTCTTCCCGGCTCCGAGAGCAGCGGGGTCAGCTGGCAGCCTGCCCTTGGCCATGGCGAGTGGAAACTGGCCAACCGAGTACAACTCAGGCCCTTTCATGTCCAGACGGCCGGCCGCTCCCCAGCACCCTGTCGTCCCCACACGGCCGTGGCGACCCCTGTTCGCTCGTCTCCAAGCGTTCTGCCTACATTGGTTTCGTAAGGCACGCGCAGGAGTTAGATCATTCTGGGAGCTCTGGTGTTTTACGACACGTGCGCTCCCAATCAGCTTTACCTGCCTGAGAACTGTCATAAAAGCATTATTTCGTGGGGATCGTGGGGGTTGGAGCAAGACTTTCAGACTCACAGTAAGTTACTTTTCGCGTTACATATATTAACAGATCGTTCTAAAACTCCACGTCACTGAGCCCATTCAGTGTTTCCTTCGGGGTCACTTCGGCGCCATGTAATCGGGTTTCCCTGTGACGACGTGACCCCCATCATTACCCCCTGAGTGGATCTCTTCCCCACGAAGAAAACAAGCACACGGCGAAGCCGAGCTACAGCAACTTGCTTTCACAGCAGGTCGTTTTTCTGAGCAGGGCACCGGGCCTCGCCGCAGTCACACGCTAACCCACCCCCCACGGGTGCCCCCCTCCTCGGGCGCCTCCCACCCGGGCTGCCCCGTGTTCCTGACGGGGGCGGACCGACGGGGACCCACCGACAGCCGAACCCTCACGGACAGCTGCCCAATCTCACGGGGTGCCCAGAGCCCCCGAGAAGGCGAGCCCCCCGCGGACGCCAGTGATGACAAGGCTCTCCCCAGCGAGCGTTCGTGCCTTGGCTCGCTGCTGGTTACGTCTGTCACTGTCCGTGGGGTGTGAGCTGTTACGGGGAAAGGAGCAAAGGATGTTTCACTCGAAGAAGACGGGGGCAACGGTAGAGCCGGAGAAGAAGTTTGGCTAGCGTCTGTTCTAACGTTACCTCGTGGCTCCCCGTTTTGCTGCTGCTCTGCGCCCACGAGAGCAGCAGGCTCTTCCCCGCGTGTGTGAGGGGGAACCTGTGTCCCGGGCCGGTCCCCTTGTCCCCAGGCCGCCCGTCCCCCCGCTAAAGCCTGCAACGCCTGAAGCTTCCACCCCACGGAATTCTTGAGAGTAAAGCCGCCTTTCAATCCCGGTAGAATAGGTCTATTTCCCGATAAGTCCAAAGCACACGAATAACAGTAATAAAACCAATACAAATAAACTTTCAAGGCGCACAACACCTGCCATTTACAAAGCCCTTCCTTCATCTTCAAGACACCCCGAGGAGTGGGCTTTCACGTGAGATTATTATCCTTGTGGCTCAGGTGAGGACCCCAAGGTGTGGAAAGACGTGGGGACAAGCAGCAGGGGGTACAGTAGGTAATCCGGGAAGCGATGTCTGGGTCCGGCGTGCGGCCCAGACAGGCAAGGGGCTCAGTAAATACCTGATGACTGAATCAATGAAGGATGAACAAATGAATGGGACCGACACCCAGTCCCTGCAGCTGTGACTCCCATGCTCTCTGCACACCGCCAGGCCACCTTTCATGAGCATCTCCGCAGCTCCCACACCCCTGGGGTAGCTGGCTGTACCTGGTGGATCCCAGGGTGAGCTGGGATGAGGCTCTCTAATAACACCTCTTCGTTCTGCAGATGTGGGATTTAGGTCTTGAAATTCCAAGAAGGAAAATAATGGCATTTTATTTCACTGGCTCTTTAAAATACGCTCTGTTCCAAAAGGTTGAACCTATAAACATTACTGGAAACGTGGGAATGGATGCCAGGAATTCCTAAGCCTCATGTCTGCCTGGGCCAGGATACAGCTCCAGCTCCCGTACATTATGGGTTGAGAAATATTGCTATTGGACACTTGTTGGAAATTTTAAGCCCTTTGAAAATAGGAATCCATTAGGAGAATCTTGTCAAGAGACATACAGGCAGCATTTGAATTTTTCTCTCGATTCCTCCCCTTTGTGGCATGGCCAGAAGCCCTAGCCCTGAGCGCTTTCAATAGTTTTCTGTTTCTCCAACTTCTAGTTGGATTAATCTCTGGAGTATCTCGAAATTTCGTGAAGTTGCCCTCCCATGAAATGGACCGCAGGATTAAAGAGGCCAACCGAAAAGACAGTGTTCCTGTGAAGTCAGAGCAAAGGCTGATGAATGAACTGTCTGTATGATTCTTGCTTAACCCGTTCTCTTTCCCGAGGATCAGGAAAGATCTTGAAGCTGCATCAGATATTTCAAAAGGTATGCCGAGAGACTGCAGGACACAGCTCTCTCAGTCTCCTCGGCCAGTAACAACAAGGATGCCACTAAGAATAGCCCCTGTGTCACAAACACGGCAAGGCAAGGGTAAAGAACCCAGCTGGGATGGTAATTTAGTGAAGGCTTCATGCTCTCTCCAAAAAACCTGGCTGAACCTAAAATAAACTGACCAAGACTTTCCTGAATTAACTGGAGGTGCTAATTACACCATTTGATTTTATCCACATTACATGATCCAAAAGAAATGATGGCTTATGCTAAATATGTCCATACAGGAAAGTGCACTGGGGGTGGGAGAGGGAAGAGAAAGATAAGCCTGAGGGTGTGAACGCCCAAGCAGAGAAAGACCACGGTTATCTGGTTTTTACGGGTTGGCACATTCAAGGTCACTGTTTGGAACTGTGACGTACACAGGAGTGTCCGTGTTTATGGAAAGGTTTGAGATCCCAGAGTCCGCTGTTTGCTCCAACAGGCTGCTATGAAATGAATGCAATTCGTGCTTCCTTGGTGAAGAGCAGTTACTAAATGCAGCTGACCCCGAGGCTCCCGAAATGCCTCAGGCATGTGCCTCAGGCCTGTCTAAGGTCTCTGATCACAGTAGAAATCATTTTAATTTTCACTTCATGTGTTTTAGAAAATAAATACCAAGAAGCAGCTCAGCCCTTTGACCGGAGTGTGATTTTTCAAAGCAATGTTTGCATCACAGCAGATCTAAGTGTGCAAAGAGGAGGCAGGCTGGGATTCTTGTAGCTCCCGGGCCTCAAAGGTGCACGCACCATGGGGGGTCAGGAACATCTTCCTGCCTGGTAGGCGGCTGCGAAGGTGCCCTCCCCGTCCAGCCTCACTGCCATCACCACGCCACCATCCTGTATGCCTGATACGCCATCATGTACGCCCAGACCCAGAAGTGGCAAAGGGTGTGATGAGCCTTAAAAAGGGAGCCAGGCAGCCCAGGGCTGGAAGGGAGCAGCCTCAGTTAAGACAAAATGTTCCTAAATTGCCTGCTTTTGGCTGACAGATGCTCCCTGTTGGCTGGTGTGCAAGTCTGTAACTTGCAAAGCAGGGCTGGAAAGAGAGTCTTGCTTGCCAAAGCCAAAGCAAGTAGGAAGCTAACAGACAGAGCTAAGAGATTTGGTGCGTTTTGTTGATTGATTCACACCCTCTGCCTACTTTTGGGACATCAACCCGGGCCCAGGAAGGGTTGTTTGAGTATTTTCACTATGTCCATCCATCTGAATAGCATAGGTCTGGGTTACGGAGTAAAAATCCGATCGCCTCAACAGCACCCTTTGCATTCACTTGTACACAGAATCTTTTCCTGGCTTTATCAATTAGACAACAGATGCCTTCAGATGAGTGGTTTTCAAAATGTGGTCCCTGGATCAGCAGCAACAGCATCTGAGAACTTGGTAGAAATGGGAATTCTTGGGCACCGCTCTGGACCCACTGAATCAGACACTCTGGAAGTGGGCCAGGAAGTTCTCCAGGTGATTCTATGCACATTAAAGTCTGAGAACTACTACTTTCGACCAAGCCAGTCAGGTAGGCCAAGATCGCCGGAACTGGTGGGGGGCAGCTAGTTCTGCAAGCGTGGGGGTAGGTGGGGAGAGACCCAGCGAAGGACGGCAACCCCTCCACTGTCAGCCTATTTGTACAAAACTGAGCTGCTTTCATATCTGGAGCCCAAATGAGGTGAGACTAGCCAGGGGAAGAGGAACCCCAGGAGAACGTGGTTACATTTGTAAGAGCTTCGCGGTCTTTTAGAAGGAAGCTGACAAGGCAGGAAAAACATCCTGTAATGGGGCCTAGAAGGGGATGGAGGAGCTGTTGTTGCTCTCCCAGCAAGGCTCTATTTCATACACAAGTCTCCTGACCGCACGCGAACCTTCATCACTGTAGACACACAGAGAGAATGGAATATGGAGGTAGGCGCCAGGGAGGGGAAGAGCGGGCTGGAGCAGGCCCGTTCTGGGGTTCAGCAGGGAAGACTACTCCACCTCTGGGGATCATGTGGGATTGGATGACTGCTTCCAAGTCACTAGTTCAACCGCCACAAGATAATGGCTTTATCACCGCCACCGCCATCATCGTCTCCAAGCCACAGCTGACCGAGTAGCCCCTTACATGTCCAGTACCGTGCCGGGTATATTTTATGTACATTCTTTCTCATCCTCCCAACAGCCCTGCCAGCCTGGTGGTATCCCATCAGCGTACAGGTGAGGAAGACGAAGCTCAGAGAGGGTACGCTGCAGGTCCAACATTAGATGCGGAACAGGGATTGAAGTAAGATCCTCATCCCGATCTGGTGTTTGACAACATCACTCTACAGTATTTCTGCCTGGTTATTTCCATCCACCCTGTGCCTGAACACTTCCAAGGACAAGGCGCTCCTTACAACCCAGGCAGTTCATCTTTGGGCTTTTAGAATGCTCTTTTGTTTACCGATGCCAAAATCTACCTGCTGGCGGAGTTCACCAACTTATCTTAAGGTTGGCTTATTTTACGCCTGGTGACTCCGCAGGACATGTCCAACCCCCTTTCCACACCGCTGACTCTTTGGAATATCAATATAGAGTTTCAGAAGTCTTTCCGTCCTCCAGCTAAAAACCCTGGGTTTCTTTTTACCAGTCTTCACTTTTAGTTCTAGAAAGGCAGAGAGGCTCTCCTTTTGAAGCCCTGACGATCTGTATGCATAAAAACATCCACACCTCATAGAAGGCTGGGATGTTTTCCTTCATGTTTCCGAGGGTGCTCTGAGCTGTAGCGTTTATGCACCTGCAGGCACAGAGATCAAAACCCCATCATTCCTCAGCCATGCCAGACAGCAAGGCAGGTCACAGAATAACTGAATCTCAGGGCTGAAGGGGACCGTCTTCTGTGGTTCATGATAAGCCATCTCCAGAGAAGGAGTTGTGTGCCATCAATCTGGCTGTACTTTCAGGAACGTCAACCAAGAGCCCCGAGGCCTTGGCCTTGGATCCCGGATTACCACACACAGGTGGAAAACAACTCTAGAATCACGCAGAGACTGCCCAAAGAAATCCCTGGACCTTGCTGTGATCGAGGGAGAGGGAGGTCACCAGCTTCATCTAGGGGAGGTGGGACTCTTACCCGGCAGCACCCTGGTCTGGGACCTTAAGGAAATCCAAGCTCTCCGGCGTCTGGGACACTAGGTCTGAGCCGGTGGACTGTTGTCGTGGCAAGGGTGGGCGGGCCATGGAAGTGTACAGACTTTTCTGATTTAACCTCTGGCTGCCAGCAGCATGGGGATGTGGCAGAAACTGGTTTTTGAGGACTCCATTCTGATGGTATCCTAGAGAGAGAAGGGGAGAAAACAACGCTTCGATTTTCTGATCTTCTGCTAAAAGCCTCTCCAAATTCCTTCCATCTCTTAGCCAAGAGCAAGCTACTTAGCTTCTCTAGGCCTCAGTTTCCCATCTGAAAATACAGAGGGTATGATTGCAAATACATCGTGAAGAATCGCGCTAATACATTGTAAGCTGCCGAGCAAGGGCCCGGAACATAGCAGACCCTCACACATGCATGCTGACATTAGAATCACCAGATGTTCAGGGTTTCAAAGCCCGCGTGCAAGGAAAGGTAAGCTGGCCATGAGCTGGCAGGCACACTCTTCGATCTGAGAAAAATTGTGAGGTTATGATTCAAGAGGGCTGGCAGGCAGCTGTTTAAACAGTTGGACATCCATTTCCAGGGTGTCAGCCTTAGGTGTCCTCTGCAGGAGCCCGCTGTGGGAGGCAGAGGGGGTACTCCACACAGGCAGGGGAAATGTGGCGCTGGTTGGATCAATCCAGATACGGCAAGCTCTCTGAGCCAAACAACTGTTCCTAGTCAAGATCACGTTACCTGGTTAGTAAGGGAATATGGTGATGGGCTCCGAGCCACAGGCCCTGGCTAAAAGGGGCATCACCATTCCATCGTGTTATGGTCTCTTCTCTCTTATCTCTTCTCCCACTGACAGATCTGAGCAAGAATGAAGGAGAACAAGACTCCCCAAGGCACATTTTGGTGAACCTACCATAAAACCTCTTCCAACCAAGTTAAGAAAAGAACCCTTTGGTACAGATGGGACGACCCCTAGTTTCTAAGAGGGACTAGCTGGTCAGGTTTGGCTCTGCCTCCATTAGTTCTCTTGACCTTGAGCAAAATCTGTGAGCCTTCAGTGTGTCAGTTTCCTCCTTAAGGAAACAAGGAGTCTGGTGAGCTCCTACTTGCTGCCAAGGTTGCCAAGGAGAGGTGCATGTTCTAGGGCTGTGATACTCAAAGTGGGAGGTTCACAGCTCATTAAGTTCAGAAATTAAGAATAAGCACTTAGAAATGTTCATAGCAATTTCACAGACACATTATGAATCCAGTAAGAAATTTGGGCTTCTGTTTTGAATGCTTTTAAAATTCCATTCTTTGAGTGATTTTTATTATATCTTACAAAAGTATGGTTTGCGATGGGTTGAAAAAGAAAGAAATTAAGAGAAGAAAGAGAAAAAAAAAAAAAAAAAAAACAACCCCAACCGACCTTGTTCCTTCACCACAGATAATGTGAGAAAGGTTGATATAAGGGATTCAGGTCCAACTGCCTCATTTTATTGATGGAGAAATGGTCATGTAGAGAGGTTGGGAGCTGAGCTCAAGGTCAGGTATTTGGTCTAAGGCAACTTTGGCCAACCTAGCTGAGGCAAATGAGCTTTCCAGGTGGTCTGGCCAGGCTCTCGCCCGGGGGAAGGCGGGCCAGCACATAAGTAGTAACACAATCCTACACTGGTTCTCTTAGGTTCTTTTGTGCTTGGATTTTCTTCAAGGGTGAAGGCAAAGGGGAGGAGAGAGCGCAGGGCCAGGCAGCATGGGGACTCCAGAACAGATGAGAATTACTTTCTTACTGCTAGGCACGGGTATTCATATTTTAGCACACAACGGTGAGATTCCAGAGCAGGAGACAAAAGAAATGCTTTTCACTGCTTACCTCGGACACAGCTACAGATAGGATTCCCTTGTCTGGGATGATCTGAGTTAAATGAGTGTGGTCCTAAGATAACCCTTTCAGACCTAGATGCCTAAGCTTATCAATACCAAATATTCTGGGCAACAGTTTTTTATTGATTGAATGTTGTAAGAGATGGAAAAACATTTTGTGAATTTTGAGAGCGCTCTTAAAGCACTAAATGGATTTTTTTACAGGCAAGAAGTCTTGCATTTACTCAGGTTTGGATTTTACTGACCTGCATGCTATGGTTTTATCAGAAAATATGAGAAATATGAAACGTAAGATCTAAAAAACGTTTTGTGTCAATTCTGTAATTCCTTTAGATATTACTTTATTTTTTTAGAGCACTTGTCCTAGAGCCTATCTGACTGAAAATAAAATATTTCTACTTATTCATTAAGGTATTAACTAGTTGCAAAATATCCTTGTGGTATTTGGCTGGAACCGAGGGGTGGCGTGGTGGTTATAGCTGGTCGACTCCTAGCTCCACGAAGGCCGCATCCTGTAACTGAAAAGCTGACAACATTCTGGTTGCCATGGACAAGGAACTCCTTTTTCTCTTACTGATGTAAGCAGCCTTTCCTCAGGGAGTTATATTGCTAGGTAATGAAATCCAGATCGCTAACTCTGCCACAGTTGAGTCTCACGAGCTCATACTTCTGCATTTCGGGGTCACAAGCAGGGCCATTGTGTCCGTAGGAGTGTATCTGGCACCGAAATGGCTCACGGCTGGCTGCTATGTGTGCATTTACTTGCTCCTGGGTTCCCTCCCAAACACGCGGTCCAAGTTAGGGGTCCCGATTCGCGGTCCTGTTCTCCGGCGCGTGCTCGGCTTACCTGGAGGGGGAGGGGCAGCTCTCATCGGGTAGTTGGCATTGTGCGTCCCCCTGGAGTAACTTCTGGTTTGAGTTGTGTTCCTTCTGGTGGGACCTGAAATAAACAAGCGAGACAAAGTCAAAATCAGTGCCACTGGTTGGTTTTACGGCTTCTGCTGGAGTTTTGCTGACGGGCAAGCGGCCGAGTGTGGAATCCGGCTCCCAGGCGGATGTGCAGCAGGACGCAGTGGAGGGGGGCGTCTGAGGGAGGGACCGTCCTGGGAGCTCTCGGGCCGCAGCGGCCGGAAGATACGTCCAGGGAACTGTGGTTGCGAAATGGTAGAGACCGTGGCTTTACAAAGAGATATTCACACTCTTACAAAAGTGTTTCTGTTTTTGTGGGCTTTCAGAAGAGAAAGAGGGGGCGTCTTCGGGTTCGCGCTCGTGTTCTGCACACGGCGCAGGGGCCGAACGCGTGCGTGCTGCGCGTCACGGTCGCTGGTGTGCAGCGCGGGTCAGCACTCACTGCACGTCCGCGTCGGGCAAGAGCCCTTCCCGCAACAGCGTGCATTCTACAGCCTTCCATTCAAACAGAGACCACAAAGGGTGGAAGCCGACTTGTCCTCCCCTTGACGCAGACATGAGGAGCTAGAAAGCAAGCCGGGGCCACACGGAGCCTCACTGCGGCCCAGAGTGAGGACGCGGCGGCAGGCACGCTGCGGGGCAGAGGACATCTCTGCAGAGACATGTGTATTGCAAAGGCAACCAATAAATAAGGTCTCAGGGAGGACACAAAGGAGGGCAGGATTAATCCAGCTGAAGAGGGGAGCTGCCCGAACTCCTTGTAAAGAGCCGGGCTGCGGAAATGAGAAGAGCAGGAACTGACAGGCATGAATAACACAAAAGGAAGGAGCTGGGTGTCGGGGTCCGCGGGCAGGGGAAGCGGCCCACTGAGGGCCGTGCTGGTGGTCCACCCTGCAGACATGTGCACCCACCATGAGCACTGGGTGAGAAGCGAGTCTGGCACAGAGCAGGGTGAGGGAGGGCGAGGTGGGGGGCCGGGGACACTTACGGGAGTTCTTGGGCAGCCCGGGTCCGATGCTGACCTGCAGCACTTTGTTACTGGGCTTGAGGATGGCCAGGTCACCGAAGCCTTGGTGGAACTGCACTTGCCGGGAGCCCCCTGCACTCCAGGGACCCCAATTCTCCTTTTTCAACTTGAGTTCAAGCCTGCGACAAGGACATTTGTGGGTAATGGGCAGGAACACCACAGTAAGAGAATGGTGCTCGCAGACCCCAGTGGGGATTTCTGCTGCTGGGCAAGCGTGCAGGAGAACGAGGCCAGCCCGGATGATTGGAGCCCACCCGGGGCCCTCAGAGGGGGACAACACCCCGGGGTTTGGCATAGTGGCGCGGTGAGCCACTGACCCCAGAGGCAGGAGTATGTGGGGCCCGGCGCCTGTGAGAACCCGGCTGGTGAGCGAGGTACCAGTGTCACTCCAGGAGAACTCGGGTGCACCTGCCCAGGGCACAGCACGAAGGGGACACTCTCCAGGCCACACCTACTGGGATGTGTCACTGTGCCTCTCTGATTTCCCTCAGTCGTGTTCGGGGAGAACTGAGAGATGCCAGACATGAGATAGCCCACGTCTCCCCAGCCTAGAAAGTGGTTATTATTTAATTAAATTCCCTTCCACACTAGCAACCAAAATCCAAATAGAAGGGAAGTTTACTCACAACTCCAAAACTACCCAGCCAGTTTTTATTTGTCATACTGCCTATATGCCTGTATGACACAATTCCATGGTCTGCTCTTTTAACTTCTATTTTCTTATGCCATAGGACGGACAAATCCTCCTTTTAAGCAGCAGTCCATATTACTTCACAGAAACACAAAAGTGGCATTTCAAGGTGTGTAACACCCATTGGGACTGTCTTCGGCAGGCCCCAGGGCTGTCTGGGTTAAGTGGAAGCAGAGTCCTGCTCTACCCCACAGGCCTCCCCTCCTCTCAGCCTGGACCCCAGTGGGGAGATCAAGCTTTACTCAGAATTTTGGGCCCCCGGTCCCCACTTACGTATTGCTAAATTTCAGAGGTAGTTGCTTCTGGGTTTTTTCCTCATAACGCTTTGCTAAGAGGCTCAAGAATTCAGTTTTGAAGACGGACTCAAGCAAACTGTCATACTCTTGCTCATGAAGAATGAAAATGTCATCCTGCATAGTACTGAGAAGAGATTGGAAAGACTTAATGAAAGTTGCACTTCTGTTTATTCCATTTGTTTTTTAATCTCCTGTAAGATAACACTAGGTTTCTACGGTCTTTCTATAAGTGATAATCTTTAAAACAAAACACAACAATGAATTACATGAAACCTGCTTCCGAAGGAAGTTCATAACTCACCAAAAGCATAATCAAAATAAATCTCCCACGTGACTTTTAAAATCAGGAATTTAAGGACAACTTAGTCTGTATTAAAAACAACAACAACAAAAACCCAACCCACTTTCAAATTCAACTTCTATGTTCTTAAGACCGTAAAAATCCAAACTTTCATGAATAGAATGTGGCTGAAAATGAACAATCCCACAGAAGTGCTCAGTTAGTAGAATTTACAATATGGTTGTAGCTATTGTAATGAGTCCTAACTCAAAAGAATCGTAGCTCAGTTATCAACAGGGAAGCCAACGTCCTGGGCTTTGTACACACTTGTTAGGAGTCTCTGGGTATTCGGGGCTCTGCTTAAACTGCATGCCATGTGCCGCTAAATGCACACACATACCAAACTACAGAGATAGATAAGACAGGGGGCCCAATAGCAAGCAAGCCGCTGCGGGAACTGCATGTGTGGATAGGGGGGTGCTGGGGGGCAAACTCGGGCCTGGAGGGAGGGCATGTGAGGAGCTGCAGGAAGAACGGAAGAGGCTAAGGCAAACCCAGTCCTGGGGAAAATGCTTAGTGGTAGAGGCGACTGGTTAGACCCCCATGTCCAGGCCCAGCTAGACTTTGTAGAAATGACAACACACATATAATTGAGACTTCTTATTCCCTGGCTATTAGATGTATAGCTCAGTTGAAGGAGGCCACCAACCCCAAAGGTTTCATAATATACACGCTTACAACGACCTCCAAGTACCACCGTCAAATATCTAAGATAACCCTCTGAAGAACGACATTTCATTAGGGATGGTGTTTTTCCAGGTATGAAAAACAAAACAAAGTAAACCTGCTTCAGCGAGTTGGCCACACTAGCATTTTAATCCCTCCAAGTGCAGGAAATGCCAACAACGTTTTTTTGTTTTGTTTTATTTTTCAAGTACCCAGAGCTGAGCTGTATCACACAGGAGCTGTGCCTGTTCTCAGGGTCCCCAGTACCAGGGCACCAGTAGATGACTGTGCTGTCACAAAGCCAGACAGGAAGGCAAGTATGGAGGATGAGGATGTAGACAAGCTTTGAGATGAAGGATTCTTCTTCCACGTAGACTTTGATCCATTTAAACTACAACTTCTGTGGTCTCTCTGTTCAGTCCCATGAATATGACGAGGCTGGGGTGGACCAGGGAGGTCTTCTTTGGGCAGACAGAGGCTCAGTGGCTCATGAGGAACCTTCTCTGTGGGCTGAGGCAGGGAGCTTATGACCTGTACCTGATCGAGCCATGGCCTCTCTCCCTGAAACCTCAGCCCCTCAGTCTTCCTACAGGAAAGGAGCTTGGTAATCCACAGGAGAAGAAAGGTCTAAGGGAGGACCACCATGCAGCCAGGATTTAAAGGCACAGAATGGCAGCGCGCACAAACCACAGGGGAGGGAGAAGTAAACTGGCAGCAGCAAGCTAGCCTCACCCGGGAGAGGGAGCTTGGCCCTTCACTGCCTGCTTACTGAAGATGGGTATGCCCAAGAGTTCTTCTTGGATGTGAAGTCAGAATACTTCACAGGCATGTTTGGACACATAATGGCCATTTGGGGGGGGGGAGCACTCAGTTATTACTATCATCTCAAGAGTTTGTTTTCAAACTTCCCTCCGTCACTAGTTTCCTGCCCACTCTTGTTATAGTTGGGTTATAGGTTTTTCTGGCGTGATGAAGACCATGGCAACTGGTGGTTTAAACAACATTGCGCTTTTGTCTCTTGTTACTCAACAGCAGGTGCAAAAGCAATTCAGGGCCAAAGTGACCCTGCTACAGCGCCTGGGGGCAAGGCATCTATGCCTTCCTTTCGCAAGTGGGACCAGGAAGTTGTACAAGTCACTTCTGCTCACACCCCATTGGCCAGCACTATGTCACATGGTTACCCCTAGCTTGCAAGGAAGCCTGGGAAATGCAGTCTTTGGGTCGGCCGTCAGCTCTTCATATGGAAAGGAGAGAATAGGTCTTGCAGGACAGCTCACAAGGTCTACTACACCTCCTTGTTCATAAACTTTTCCAAACTAGGAATTAGAATCTGAAAGTCTGAGAATGCACCTCAGAGGGTGTAGCCACAAAGCTATTATCATCTTTCTGTTTCTAGGCGGATGAAAACTCTGGAATTGTCTTGATCACTTCGCTTATAGCACTTCAGAACTCCAAACAAAGGTACTTAGGTAGAAGTCATTTGGAATGAATGAAATAAAATCCAAGCATCCCCGCATTCTGGCCCAGGGGCAAAAAGACTGTTGCATGAGGAAGGGAGTGTATGCAATAGGGAGAGAGTAAAACAAGAAGCCCCACTTTTTGGCGTGTGGAGTGAGGAACGGGGCATGTCTGGATGTGTCTGTCTGCCCGGCTGTACTTGAGGCGGGACAGTGCTTATTCAGCAGGGCTAAGTGAACCCAATGCAAATAACCTTGAGTAGTTTAATGTACTTCAATTTATTAGGAGTGACCATAAAGAAAAAAAGCAAGCAAGCCAAAACTTCAGGGTCAACTAGCAGGAGTCTGGAAATGAGAACAAGTGCTTGGACACTTCGACTTCAACCATCAAATTCAAAAAACCCCTCCCTCCAGTGACCCAGGCTTGGGAGTCAGTGCAACCGTCCTCGGCCAGGCCAGAGTTTCAGTTCATTTGCCTCTCTTCAGCCCATGCTCCAGGGTCTAAAAACAAAGCTTTTACATTTAT
Source organism: Phoca vitulina (assembly GCF_004348235.1). Taxonomy (NCBI): domain Eukaryota; kingdom Metazoa; phylum Chordata; class Mammalia; order Carnivora; family Phocidae; genus Phoca; species Phoca vitulina. The sequence continues at coordinate 25,557,601 of NW_022589723.1, forward strand.
TTATTCTAAAAACTCAGACTTATCTTTGGACCTCACCCCTGTCTTATTCATATGCTCAGGCTACAATTCCTTACAGATGTTTGATACAGAACCCCGTGTTGAAAGATCCTTTACTAGTCCCTGGTTTGGCTCTCTACTCGATTTTTATCCCCTCATCTTTGTGGCTTATTGTTGTACTGCTGACAACACTAGAACATCTTGTTTCACTTCCTTAACCAATGTCTTTTTCACAAAAACGTTAGTTACAAAACACTGAGTAAAGACTTAAAGGAGTTTCTTGGTTTTTTTTTTCCTCCTTAAGCTGAAAAGGCAATTTCCTAGGCCAGTCCTGCCTTTATTTAAAGCTTTATATAGTTTTTTCCTAATTATGAAATATGCTTTTCAGCAAACTGTAAAGTACAAAGGTGGTTAAAGAAGAAAATAAACCTTACCCAGAATTCTACCATTTAGGGAAACCAATGGCATCAGCTTGAGTCCTACTTGATTTCTCCGAGACAGCAGATACATGCTGTGTCAGGCCTAAACAGAAGCCCCCTAGGGAAGGAGGTGAGAAGGCTCACCCCGCCTTTTGTATCCCAAGAGTATCCTGTATGGCACCTGGCTACTCAGATGCCCTGCTACCCCTTCCAGAACGACAGGGAGCTCCTTGAGGCAGTGACTGTGTTCTCATTCACCTTCGAATCCCAGAGCTGAACAGAAGGTCAGTGGTCAGTCCAAAAATGTTGACAGCTTGCAGGTTCCCAAAGCTCAAAGGTCACATCAGGTAAAGATGTCAGTAATGTTCAGGTCAGCTGAGCAGGAGTGAAGCAGGCTGTTCTTATTACCACGTTTAGGCATTCAGGCAGGGAAACATTCTGGGCAAGAACGCTGTGACCAGGGGAGCATCTGCCTGAGGTCCTCTTACAGGTGGCTTTTCCCATCGCATGTAAGTACTAGAAAATCTACTGACCCAGACAGGCAGCCATGTACTTTTGGGTCTCTGGTGGTCAGCTACTGGAATGACAAGGACCGTTAGAAGCCTCACTGGACAGAACCCCAAGTAGGAGATGTGATGGTACCGATTTCATCACCTACAATGCGAGAGCAAAGAACACAGGCTGACACCTGGGGCCACTGTTCCAGCAAACTGAGTTTCTCAAATAAGAGCGAAGCCGGCTCAGTACGTGGTCAAGAAGCAGCTCCTGAAGGATCTTTCAAAAACTGATGGTTATCGGCCTTCATGAGCAGATAGCCCAAGCCCCGGAAATCCAATGTCTCAACTACAAGCTGCTGTGCCATCCCTGATTTCTTTTTTTATTTTTTAAAGATTTGATTTATTTGTTAGAGAGAAAGAGAGAGAGCACAAGCAGGGGGAGTGGCAGGCAGAGGGAGGAGCAGACTCCCCGCTGAGCAGGGAGCCCGATGCGGGACTTGATCCCAGAACCCTGGGATCCCGACCTGAGCCGAAGGCAGATGCTTAACTGACTGAGCCACCCAGGCGGCCCCATCCCGATATTCTTGCCAACTCTCCCATGAAGGCAGAAATGTTTGACTGAAGTTTCATTTAGACAGGATTTTTCCTTTTCAAATTATCCTAGAGTCCCTTTGAGAAACTGTAGTCTTCATCTCTCCCTGAGCTATTGGGCCTATCCTATATTTTCTTCCTTAACTAAAACTTTTTAAAAAAATTTCAATGATAATTTGATTAGATATATGTCAGTCTATTTATAAAAGGTAAAAACTTCTAAAATATGATGTCTACCAGAAGATTAGGAAAGACTTTTATTATGGAAAATTTCACATATTTTAAAAACATAGAACAGCAGAATGAACCTCCATACGTTGGGAGGTTTCAACAATTATCAATCCACAATCATGTTTGTCTATGCTCACACTACCCCTACTTCCACACACAAACTAGGTTATGTAAGAGCAAAGTATAAATATTATTTTATCCTTGAATGTTTCATTGTTTATCAAGGAAAGGCAAAGCCTCTTTTATTTTCTTTTTTTAAGGCTTTTTTTTAAGTAATCTCTACACCTAACGTGGGGCTCGAACTCACAACCCTGAGATTAAGAGTCACATGCTCTACCAACTGAGCCAGCCAGGTGCCCCAGACAAAGCCTCTTTAGACAAAAATAGCCACCATACCATGATCACACGGCAAGAAATCAACACTAAATCCTTCGTATTAAATAGTCATGCTCTCATATCCCAAACTGTCACGTGGTTGTTTTTGCATGGTTGGTTAGTTTGATTGGGAGCTGCGAGCCCATTCTGCTTTGACAGTGGTCATAAGAGTTAGAGGGGGTCCAGAAGACTGAGCTTGTGGGCACTTTGATGGTCTTCACTAGAAGAAGCCACTGGGTGATCATTACAGCCAGCAGTCAAGCACTAAGCCTGTCTTCAGCTAACATGCACATGATACAACTTTTTCCCTGAATTAAAACTGTTAAAATCCTTCTCTATACCAGTATTGAAATATTTTGAGAACACACACACACACACACACACACACACACACACATGTTTGGTGGTCTGGTACCACAATCAATTTCTCCTCTGGGTTTGATTCTGCACATACCATCACCCATCTGGCTGCATTCCTCACTTGGTTTAGATTACTGGCCTAACCCAGTGGATGAAGGAAGTAAGGGAACAGTATTAAACTCAGTGAGTGTGAGCCTCAGTAACTGTAACATGCACAGATCACAAGTTACAATGACTCAGACTCTTCTTTCCCGAGAGCCAGAACAACTTTTAGGCTAAGTACCTCCTTTTATTACATCCTCTAATAAGGAAAGGCCATAAGGGAGCAAATGTCTAGACCATGAACACTCAAGAGAAGGCAGAGGAAGGTGGTTTTACCATGAGACACTGTATCCCCAGAGGCTGTGAGAGAAGACAAGACAAAAGGAAAAAATCTGAGTGGGGATATCCCACACACCTTGATAAATCTCAAGGACTAGCCAAAAAAGATAGTGTCAAAGTGGCTGATACAAATGTAGACGTATGATTACTTATGATCAAGCACTGCTTGAGTGGTCTGAAAGCCAAAGGCGGGCCTGATAATAATAACAGGAAGAATCATCACCTCAGAGGAATGAGCACAGACGCCCCGGAGCTACGATGCCCTGGCGTTCAGCCACAGCTCCTATCAAGAGTACACAGCATGTTTCGGCTAACCCCGTTTGCCCAGGTGTAGCTGGTCCCCATGCAAGAAAACAAGAAGCTTCCAGTTGGGTTCCTTGGAACAACAAGGGCAGCCTCAGAGCCCAGCTAGCCAGGAAGTGTGGCCAGCAGGCTGCCCAGCTCGGGCTGTGACCCAGCTGGTGAGCTGAATGCTCAGGAAGACCTTCTGAAAACGGGACAGTGCCGAGAGCTCTTCTTGCCAACCCACGGCACTGAGGCCCACCTGACGTGGGGCTGCTAGAGAGGCGGCTGATGGACTCATCTGCTTAGAAGTTTTACCACATCCTCAGCTGAAATGTTTTAAACACTTAACCTCACAGCACCACCTGGCCCTTTATCAGGAAAATTGGGAACAGAGAGAATCAGAAACCACAGTGACACAGGCAAGAATGGACACAACTTGAAATCTGTTTTGGATTACACACCGGAGCCAGGATTTCCAGCCTGGTAGGTCAGAGGCCTGAGCACACAAAACCCTGGCTTTTTCCCCGAGAGCAGCAGTTTTGTCTTCTGTGTGGAATAAACAGTTGAGAGGTGTCCCAATTCCAGAAGACATGTTCATAAGCAACCAGAACAGCACCAATTTTAATGCAACGGTGGCCCACATCTTTCCCTGACAGAAGCAACAATCTCCTCAGAAGGCTCCAGGGACACTACTGAGCTCAAAGGGGCCTTTCTTCCCCTTTCCTCAGCCTTCTGTGGACTGGAAGGATTTCCTCTCATCAGAGGGAACTTAGTCTGGGAGATCTGAGCATGGGAGGATTTAGGGAAGTCTCCTCACACATACAAGCTCCTCTGTCAAAATAAAGCCCGACTGCTGACGGGAAGAGCCAGGAACCCTGCCTGTGAACCTGGGGCTGAAGCGAGCATTTAGCAATGACTCCAGGGCTACAGATTATGGAGACCATTTGTACTCCCTCCATGCCCGAACAGGCAAAAAGGAACTTTAGGAGTCCAAAGACACTTCCCTCCCAGGACAATCCATGGTCACAACAAACTAAAAAGCAATACTGAGGAGTGGATGGCAACCTCTGTTTGGGCCTTTGGCGTGAAATGGGTTAAATCTTTGACATGGTGAGGTGGGCTTGGGGACAGACTCTGGTCCCTTGGCCCCACTTCAGTCAGAGCTGTTATACTCAGTTTTGAATAACAGGTTTTTCTCTCACGTTTTATGAGAACAAAGGATCTGAGTACCCCCTGACTAGTGGAGCTGACCAGAAGGCCACTTCTTGGAATCTCATTCTTGAGACCTATGAAGGTCAGGTCTCCTCAGGGAAGAAGGGGACATTCAGTTCTCTTCACCATGATTTTCACAACTGGGGAACCTGGCCAGGCCTTTTTCCAGGCTGTGTTTGGAACGGCGGATGGCGGTGATGAGGAGGGACGGGCAGCCCTGTGCCTCCAACACTTGCCACTTACCTGAGGGACACGGACAAGATTCTCTCCATCTCGATTCTCCGCTTCAGCACTTCCTTCACCAGGCCTTTGTCTGGGCCCTGTTTGACCTTCTCTCGTCCAATTAAGTACAGGCACTTAGGAGTAAGAAGCAAGTCTCGCTTTACACCCTGTAGGGAAATGTGCTTTAAGAAGGTGGATGAGACGTGTCAAAGTGACAACTTTCCCCACAATGGGCGGCGGTCAGTGTGTACCTTGAACCTCCTGTCGTACTTGGTCACTGTGTCTGCAAAATCGATCTTCTCCCTCTTCCCCACAAACTGCTGGAGTTCCGGGTGCTCGTCCATCCCGATGTAATCCCCGATGAAGTTCCTATTAATACTGTTTCTCCTTCTCTCCTTCTTGTTCAACAGGAGGTCTGAGGCTGTAATAACCAAAAGGACAGAGAAGATGGAAGGGTCAGTCCCCCGGAAAGAGGAGGAAAATCGTGTGGAAAAACACAGAGAAACTCTACGCGAATGTAAGATTTTTAACGCATGACATTATACGCAGAGTAAAGTGAACACCTGTAACTTCACCTAAGCTCAAAATTATTCTCGAGATTCGTGAAATGCACGAAACAAAACGACTGAAATACCTTCTTCTCTCATTTGGACGTATTTCTTCCGGGCCACAAATTTCCTCCATGATTTCTGTATCACTCGAGCATACCCATCATACTTTCTCTCTCTCATTTCTTCTAGAAGGAATAGCTGTGAAACGTAGAGAAGGCAAATGTGAGCCAACTCACAAGACCTGAAGGTCACTTTCTTTGGTTATTTCAGGGACACTCAGTTTATTCAAGGTTATTGAATAAAGTTATTCAAGGAAATAACTTCCCTGGTTATTTCAAGGACATAACCTGGGAAGTGGCTTCTCAGACTCGTGAACAAACGTGAAAACATGATTAGTAGGGCATATGGTTTATAATCACTGGACCGTCTTTATCTCTGTTTTCTTCGTTTAACAAAAAACAACGGCAAATAGCTGCATCTGGCGTCAGTCAGACCTTGATAATGCCTGCCCTGCCTTGCTCACAATCTGTGCGCATCTAATGAGTGATCACCATTTATCCACTGGTTCCCCGCCTCGATCCCAGGAGGGTATTAGCTGGCTAGACGAGAGGAGGAGCCTGTCGTTTACTGCTGTGTGCAGCCTCTTCACAGAGTTTCCAGCTTCTGACGGAGCAGAGCTTGTGCTGCTGTGGAAAGAGAGCTGCCCTACTTTCAGTTCCATGAAAGGACACACATCCTGCTGCACGGTCTCCAAGGACTCCCTGGGCCAGAGCGTAATAACCAGAGCAACTGGAGCTGGACTTCAGATGTGCAATTTACGGACATGGGCTCAATGAGACGGACCCCGACTGTTTGGTTTGAGGGCCCACATCAGACACTGGCAGGTCCTGAGACTCAGGCCATTTTGACGATCCCGACTGCTCCCCCCTCCTCAGCGGAGCTCTGGAATAATGATGAGAGCAAACAGCTGTAATGTGCTGGGTGCCCACTGGGGCTCAGGAAGCATTCTAGATTTACATTCTAGAACACCTTATTTCATTCAGCTCATCAGCCACGACACCAGCCACATATTTCTGTTATCTCTGGAATTAAGGTTGGGTGGGTCAGGAAAGTGAACTTTCCAGGTCTTCCAGGCCCTGCCAGGCTCTTCCTCACTTTGACATGCAAGTCTTTCTCTGTAAATCTGCCTTTGATCAACTCATGAAATGGTGGGAAACTTTCTCGTTCACCTAGGAAGTGGTTTTCATGACTCTCTAGGAAACAAAATAAGATGTACCAATGAAAACAAGTAAAGATGATGACAAGTCAGTGCAGAAATGTTCCAGAAGTAAACAAGTGAATTCGCTTTGAAGGCAGCCAGGCTTGATTTGTTGCCTCTGTTTATCTGGGTCTATACTCAGTCCCTTCCTGTCACTCAGCTTCTGCTTCTCACAGCCCCAGCTGTGCAAAAACAACATCTCAAACTCAAAAGGGAAGGGGCTGCTTCATTCTGCAGCCCTCAGCACCATTAACAACAGGCACGAGGAGATTTCTAAAAACAAAAGGAAGACATGGTTGCACATTTGGACAGAATGGTTAAAATCTGAGCCCTGCGGTTGCTTGTTTGAAGAATATTCGTTGGTTTTTCTTATCTTGTGTGTTGGGTTTCTGAGTAAGCCTTGTTTTCTTCTTTCCCAGAACTATTTTGGGAGTGTCACAGAAAATACACTTGTGACTCAGAAAGCAGGAGGCAACCAATTCCCAACTTCCTATAGATTATCAAAGATTAGCTGGGTCTTAGGTTTTTTCCACAAGTCATGGGGGTTAGAGGGAGGTTCAAGAAAAAAGGAAAAGAAAGAGAGAGAGGAAAATAAACCCCAAATCATGGACACATGTAACAAATAAGCAAAACCAAACCTTTTGGTGTCTGATGTCTAATGTGGGTTCTTAAAGCAAATGGGTTATTTTGTATAGTCAGAACATTTACTATAAAAGTCAAGACAAAATCATAAGGTCAATTTTTAAAAACCAGTTTCTGTAAAGTGTTTGCAATGTCAGGGCTCGATGTGGATGGATGAGTGATGGGGGAGGGGAGAGATTAGTGGTGAAGGTACGTGCGTGCGCGCGCTTGGGTATGCGTGTGCGTAAAAAGATGGGGAAAAGGGGAGTCAGGTGATGGTAATAAAGCATTTGGGAGGAAGACAAGGAAAAGCAAACCCAAAATAAACCTTGACTTTGGGAGTAAAACCCCACAGCTCAACTAAATCAGAAAAAAAAAAAGTATGAAAAATATTGAGGCTGTTCTAATTACATGTGAAAATTCAGCAAGACAAAAAAGTAAAAGCGGGTATAAGACAACAGAGGAGTTCTGCATTGTACTGATAAATCACTCCATCCCATTTTAGAAAGAACAGGAACTGCTCTGTGGGTTGCTTAATGGTATATGACACAACATTTTCATTTTATATTTGGAAATGAAATTGCTGTGAAGCTACAAATAACTCAAAGTGGAAAATGCTACCACAAACTTTTCATAAACGGGTTCTATTGATGTGTGCCACTTATGTATTTAATAATTTTTATGGTTCTTAAAGCCATTCAGTTACAACCATTATCATTTCTGGGTCTCAGGCTGATCCTCTGAGGCAGAACAGTGGCTGTGGGGCCCATTCTAGAAGAGAGAACTCACGGCAAGGCCGGGATTTGCCTCAAGTTCAAGTGTTCCCACTATCACCAACACTGCCAGTTCTCGTGTTACTTCCCCTTGATCTGATCACTAATTTTGCCAAGTTCACCATAGACTCCTGAAATGGAGTCTTATGATCGTTCAAGGAACCTCAGGAAATAATAATGATGCCTAACCTCGGTTAGTTCCAGAAGTTTCTCCATCTTAAAAAGTAATGTCTTCATTCACTAGTCCCACAGCTAATTGGGCAGAAGAACTGACGGTTCTGCTCAAAGGAATCCAGCTTAGGAACTGAGAACTTCCTACAGACGTTCATTAGGCTCACAGTGACCACCTCCCCATCAGGGAAGATAAAGAAGTTCCTCCAATGAATCTGTGGAGGTCTAATACGTTTGTGAATTGTAAAATGCATGTTTATCTTACAGGTAAATATTTGTGTGCCATGAACTCAGATTTCTCCTCCTCCCTAATTTTCTCCTCAAGGTTCTTTCCAGGCTCCCTCATGGTCTTCAAGATATAGTCCTGAGGGCGCCTGGGTGGCTCAGTTGGTTAAGCGACTGCCTTCAGCTCAGGTCATGATCCTGGAGTCCCGGGATCGAGTCCCGCATCAGGCTCCCTGCTCGGCGGGGGGTCTGCTTCTCCCTCTGACCCTCTTCCCGCTCGTGCTCTCTGTCTCTCATTCTCTCTCTCTCAAATAAATAAATAAAATCTTAAAAAAAAAAAAAAAAAAAAAGATATAGTCCTGAGACTTCCCACCCTGAGCTCTGTTCTACCTTCGAGGAGGAAGCCTGTGTCCGTCTGTCAGTGACCTGACTGGTGTTGCCCAGGTGAGGATGTAAGCTGACCCCAGCCTCCTGTGTGGGACAAAGAAGTCCCTTTCAGCTGAGACACTTCTGGACACTATAAATAACTGGTGGGCACCTGCTATGAGCCACGTTCTGTACAAGGCTGAGTACACGATGGCCTATCACAGGGACAAGAGTCCCTGACCTCGATGGGATGACCGTCTAGAATGAGAGACAATGAGAAAGAAGAGAAACTACTCTATGATGACTTCTTCTTATACCTGCTGCATGCTCTGAAGGCTACAAGGAGCAGGGATGTGGGGAATGACCTACACAGGGATTGGGAGCAGGGGAGAGGACACCGAAGGCAAGAATGGATGGAAGGGGGGAGAAAGCAGCCAGCCACGTGTGGGGAGGGGCAGGAGAGGTGTATGGGAAGAGGGGTGGCCCTGAGGAAATGACCGGGGGACAGCCGCACACTCACAGACTCGGGGGCTTTGATGAACACTTTGCTCCTTCCGAGCTGGAACTGGTCGTTGTCCATGTTGACAGACTGCAGCAAATGGAGGACCCCTTGTTTCTCGTCCCCTCTCCACGAGGGCCAGGTGGCTTTGGTCAGAATGGCGTACCTGTGAGGACAGTGGGGGAGAGAAGGGTCAGCCTCGGACTGGACTATCCACCAAAGGCACCCAGTGCTGCGGGGTCCTGGAGATCCACTCACCTCGGTTCTAGGGCCGAGGGATGGGTCTCAACAGCTGCAAAACTCCAGCGGGTCTGGTATTCCCATTTTGGAGCATCCCTCCTACCCACTCCCTAGCCGACCGTTTCCATGTTAACACCCGGTGAAAATCTGCTTTTCCTTTCTACCACCGTCTAAAAATAGCACTCCTGAAGGTGGCCAGTGACAATCTTCGGGCAAAATCAAACCTTTTCTCAGCAGTGATTGCCCCCAATTTCTTCTGCACACTTAACAGTTAATGCAAAGAGTTTTATAAAGCTCCCTATAAGCAGCAGTTATTACTAAGTATTCACTTTCATCTTCGGAATTCTGCGCATCTTGAGTCCCAAGGCCCTGGTCATGCGGTCCTTGGCTCTTCTCACTACGTTCTCTCCTACTCAATGTGTTCCTGGGAGGATGACCTCTTCTTCACGTACACTAAACTCTCCCTCCTCAGAGCCTGGCCCATGCTGTCCCCTCTACCAAGTGTGCCGTTCAGTAAACACCTCATGTGGCTGGCTCCGGTGCAGGGGGACTACCCTTCCGTGACAGTTCCAGAGGGGCCTTTCTGGACTACTCAAGCAAAAATCCCGCGTTCACCCCCCGCCCCCCTGCTAGTTTCTCTCATAGAAAGTAATATTTTTCCTTCAGAGCATGTATTATAGTTTGTAATTATATTCATGTTTGCACTTAATTCATTTATGCCTCCTCCACGAGGACAAGAGCTCCTCCCATGGATGCCACACCTGTGTAGTTCATACTACACATCTAGCGCCTTCCCCAACGTCCGGGCTCAGCGGTCATAACTAACAGCAAACGGCCAACATCTACGGGGTGCTCTCCCTGCTTCGAGTGCTGTTCTTGGTGCTTTATTTTTTAAAGATTTTATTTATTTATTTGATAGACAGCAAGAGAGGAAACACAAGCAGGGGGAGTGGGAGAGGGAGAAGCAGGCTCCCTGCGGAGCAGGGAGCCCGATGCGGGGCTCGATACCAGGACCCTGAGATCATGACCTGAGCTGAAGGCAGATGCTTAATGACTGAGCCACCCAGACGCCCCTTGGTGCTTTAGATGTATGATCTCATTTTCTTCTTACAGCCACCTGATTTGGTTGGTCTTTCCATTTTGCGGAGTAGGAAACAGAGGCAAAGAGAGACTCACCTACGGCTACTTAGCTAGTAACTGTCAGAGCTGAGATGTGAACCCCAATCTGTTTCTTTAATCACAATACTCTCTCTAAGCCATGGAGTGGCCTATGTGTATGTATTTCTTTTAAAGACCATACAGTCTACTACACATCTGTGCTATGGACATTGTAATTATGCGAGAGGTTGACATACTAAGCTACAGGATGTCAGATATCGAAGGTCCCAAAGACATGAAGTGGAAGGAAAGAAGGGGGGTGGGGGGAGGAGAAATCACAGAGGAGTGTAGAAGGGAAGTTGGAGGGCATGGCACATCCAGAACACAAGCAATGATTGGGCTCCAGGCCTCTAGAGAAGTCAGGTCCTTTGTTTCCAGAAGCTATACCAGGATTCAACTGACTTACGGCATTGAAGGGAGAAGGGAGAAAGGAATCTTGAAAAGAAAAGCTGCCAGGCCTTCAGGATCCAGAACGCACTAAGCGGAGAGAAACAGGTTATTACCTCAGGATTGGTTGGCTGGGACTAAGGTGATTCTAGGGACCCTCTCTGATGCTCCCAAATATCCACGTCTTGCTTGATAATGTCTTAAATGCCTTGGAGAAGCAAACCCTCCTAGTCCCTAATTAGAGACAAAAAACTTAAAAATGAAAATACCTAGTTGAAGCCCCGCATTTGCACGAATACATTTCATGTGTGGCATAATGAGTTCCAACAAACAAAGCCACATATAAATGATGGATAGCAGAACTCTTCTAGATGCCACTGGGAGACCCGCTGAACAAATAGGAATGTACTGGCAATCTAAATGGATGAAGGAGAAAAATTCACGCAGGCTATGGGAGAGAAAGAAAAAAACCCGGCCTCCAAGGTGACAAATTTCTAAGAGTCCAATTCTGCTTGGCTCCAGCTGACCAAACTCTAAAGGCAAGTACCCATACTGTGCAACCACAAACCAACGGGCAGCTCTTCGCAATTCCCATACCCCCACCCTATTAAAATGACGCTGCATTTCGCATTTGATTTTTTTATAGTAAGGAAGTTGTTTTGCAGACTTTCTCTCCCTTCAGCTGACAGGGTAAGGCTTCTAATAGTTTGGGTCTGGGCGAGACGTGGGTTTTGCATGGCGTTCCCAGAGCGCTCTGACCACGGACCACGGCTGTGTTCCCCTAGCTTTCATGAAGCCTGAGGTGCCCTCCTCACTTCCTTTTGTATTCAATGGAAAGACCAGTGCCCAATTCTCGTATAAGGCTCTCCCACTAAGGAAGCCCCCCATCAGTTCACCTGTCCTTCTCTGGGACATGTTGCTGGAAACAGGTGTCAGAATGCAATGGTGTGCTGCCTACATGGTCCCTGTGATAGCTTTGGAGAGATGAGGACCGCAGCTTCCATTCCCCTCATCAAGCGTTTTCAGTTTAAGACCCAACTATGCCAATATTTCATCTCAAGGCCCGTGCGCTGGCTCTTCTCTTTGCCTCGGACTGGTGGGTCATGGGCTCCTCGTTATCTCAGATGACCAATCAGTGTTTCCTCCTCAGAGGAAATGCAGCCCTGACCCCAGTGACCTCTCACTGCTCGCACTGGAGTTGAGGATATTTCTGACATCCAAGGACATAAAAGTCTTGGCAGCTCATAGGACACTCTTGACACCCCATGTTTTCCTGAGCCTTCTATTCTTTCCTCTTCCTTGCCCAGGATATGGATCACCTTTCCTCACATATGTCCCTTTCCCCCGCCCCCCACATTCTGAGAGGCTGGGTCAAGGTCAAGGGAAGTATGTTGGTGAAGAGTGTAAATGGTGCCATAAGAACAATTTTAGAAAGCTCTTATGTTCCTATCAGGTTTTTCTTCCTAAGAATCAGGACCCACATTTGGGCTTATTTCTTCAGCCACAGTTAGGGGCATGGACTGCCTAGCTTGAAAAGTTGTTTTCTGAGAATTTACAGCTATTTTCCCAAGCAAGACTCAAAGTGGCTGCCATTTCGAATAGCTTTTGACACTTTCTAAATGAGAGTTGTATTGGGGGCGGCGAATAGGGTGTTCCTTCTGAAGGCAGGGTGGGCCTTACTTCAAGAGCACATGGCCCATCAGTGGGGATATTAAGGCATCTTTTGATTTTTCAGTCAAGAGGGATGGTTTTGATAAACATAAAGGATTTTTCAGAGAGGAAATGAACACACACAGAGGCCCATTTCCCATTGGCTAAGCCTATTTTCTAAGCTCTAGGTTGTGTGTGAACCATTGCTCCGTTAGACCTCTGGGCTTCCTTCCCAGGGAGGGGTGTAGGAAGCATGCACATGGGCAGTCATGCTGGGTGTTAATACGTCCTTCTCCTTCAGGTTGTTACTTTCTCACTTTGCAGGCTTTCTGCGGGCATCTAGAAAGCAACTCTATAAACAAAGCCTTTTTTCTCAGCCCTGAGAATAAAGGTAAGACACGGTTCAACCACTCACAGAGGATCACGGGACGAGACAGACAGTGGCGGACTCTGGGCCTATTCTGCGGGACCAGGATCTCAGACTCACACACCTTAAGGAAAACAGCACTGTCTCTGGAGAAATATTCCCTGCCCATGGACATAGATGGCCTGCTAGCCATTTTTGAGTACTTTTTATTGAGAAATAAATTTTCTTCCAAACTTCCTTTTTATTACTCTCCTAGCATTCTCAAATCAAAAGATATGACATCAAAAGAGCCCACTCTGTATACGACAGGGCTGTCCATTTGTCTCTTCTGAAAGGAAAAGCCCACAGCAGGAGAGCTAGAGGGGAGACATCCAAGGATGGAATCACTTCAGTCAAAGTCCCTCAACATAAAGGGGCTAACAGAAATTCACTACATGTTTACTCTGTGTCAGGCGCAGAAGAAAGTCCCATGCGTGGGGTCAGGATGGCACTCGACAGAGGCCCGGATATTATCACCAAACCAGGTCATTTCACAGCTCATTTACGGAGCTGCTACAAACATGTAACACAGTCTACTCAGTGTAGCTCAGACGTTCCTGAGGACTGCCTGCTCTCCCCAGTGCAGAGGCTCACAGCATTGTTTATGGAAGTCAAGTTTGATGGCTTGTCTGTTTTTGTTTTTTTTTTTAAAGTAGGCTCCATGCCCAGCGTGGAGCCCAATGCAGGGTTTGAACTCATGACCCTCAGATCACGACCTGAGCTGAGATCAAGCATTGGATGCTTAGCTGACTGAGCCACCCTGGCGCCCCAATGGCTTGTCTGTTTTTAAATAATATGGAAGGCACAAGGTCTTTCAGAATCAGTTTCTCCAAAAACCAAACAACAAACAAAACACCCACAAAAAACCCCCAACTTTAAATTTTTAAAAATATGTGGTTAGTTTTCAATAGTAATGTCAACTGGAGAGACTTTGTAGATTAAAGAGTTTTTAAATACAGGAAAAACTACTGAGGGAGAATAAAATTATGAATGCTTTTGAATTATTGAGGGCAGGCCCTTCTGAGTTAGGGAAAGATGGAGGAAATACTTTTCATTCACTATTTTCTGTATTTAATTTTTTTCTCTTAATTAAAAAAAGGGTATTTGTCAAAGACATGCAGTTTTGCAAAAACTTTAATGATTACCTAAGTCATGGTTCTCAACTGGCTTTACCCCCACCCCCTAGCAGGGGACATTAAGTAATATCTGGATACACTTCTGGTTGAGTGTATCCCAGGAGGGAGAGAGGGTAGCATCCCATCACGCACAGGATGGCCCCCCACAACGAAGACTCATCCAGCCCCAAATGTTGACAGCTGAGGTTGAGAAATCCCATTCTAGCTAGTGTTATAAATCTGTTTAAAGGAGAGTAGTCTTTCATAATTAACATCTCAGTTGTTCACTGGCAAATGTTTGCTGCTATAGTCATTCAAGATCTTGACAGATTTGTTTTCTCAACCGCCTAAATACTTCTTGCCATACAGTTCTGCTTCCACTGTAGGTGGAGTGGGCCCTTTAATCAATTCAGAGAGCCATGAGTGTGGATTTTATGCCTAGTCTAGTCTGCCTCTCAAATTAACAGGAATCTTGACTGTGTGGAGACAGTCAACTGGACTTTATTGAATGGAACGATCTACCCTTTTGTTAGGCCTGTCTCGACCTTCCACATCAATGACAACCCACACTGGTGACCGGTAGGCCAGCCATTCCAATCTCAGGACACAAGAAACAAGGACAGTCCTCAAGGAAACACTACTTTATTAGAATTACTCTATTTCAAAAACCGTAACGAAGCTCTTCTTCAGCCTGCTACCTCTTCGTCACATAAAATTCGAATTAAAAAAAAAATTCTTACATCCTGTTCCTCTATCTATACCCGGAAGACATAATTATTTTCTGATTAAAATGCTAAATATGGCTTCCTTCTCTCTTAAATAAGAGTAAACAGACGTAGAAAATACAGCGGGATCCCATTAACTTAGAATTGTTAAGAGAAGTTAAAACCATGTCATATTTTAAGGACATTAAATTCTATCCTTTTCAAAAACAAGTAGCACGAAATAAGAGCGATTTAAGTACAGGGCCTGCCAAATGCACTTTAATGGAAACGTGAAAATCAGTTTAAGTTTATACATGGGCTCTACAAAAATTTTGAGGTTAAATATTTTAAGCTTATTTTCTTAAGTAGGTTAAATATTTTCCTGAAATCATCTTCATACTACTATTTGGTCAGTCAAGTTAAACCTTCCTGTGTCACAATTATCATGAATTCCCGAACTTAAGTGTTACACTAAGCAGACCAAATACTTGTGGCTACTGATTTATTCTACAATAAAAAATGGTAAAAAGAATTCTGTTACAACTTAATAAAAAAGGACAAATAGCTCAATTTAAAAATGGTCAAAGGAGCTGAACAGACATTTCCCTAATGGCCAATAAGCACATGAAATATGCATAACATCATTTCCCATCAGGGACATGAAATCAAAACCACAACGAGATACCACTTCGTAGCCAACAGGATGGGTATTATCAAAGTCAGATACTAGCAGATGTTGGCAAGGACGCAGATAAACTGAAACCTTCAAACACTGATGGTGGGGATATAAAATGGTACAGCCATGCTGGAAACCAATCTCGCAATTCATCAAAAAGGTGAAACAAAAGTTACCAGAGGACCCAGTAATTCTATTGTTAGGTAAGCACCTAAGAGAATAAAAACATATGGCCACACAAAAATGTGTATGTGGATGTTGATAGCAGCATTCTCTGTTATCCATCACAGCCAAAAAGTGGAAACAACTGATGGCCATCAGCTAGCTGATGAACAAGTAAAATGTAATACAATATTGCAATATTGGTGCAAGCGAATATTACTGGGCAGTGGGTAGGAATGAAGTGCAGCAGATACACACCACAGTGTGGGTGACCCGTAAAATCATTACGCTAACTGAAAGAAGCCAGTTCCAAAGGACACATACTGTGAGATTCTATTTCTACACAATGCCCAGAAAAACGGCAATATCTTGAAATTCTTCCTATAGAGACAGAAAGAAGTGTGTGCCTAGGGCAGGAGGTGAGGGGAGAATTGGGGGTCAGTGACTAGGGAAGTGTGGTTTCTTTTTGGGTGATGAAAATGTCCTCAAACTAATTGTGGTGATGGATGCACAAGGCTATGAATATATTAAAAAGCCAAAAATTGTATACTTTAAAGGAGTGACTGCTATGGTAAATAAATTATATCTCAATAAACCTGTTTAAAGCAAAAAAAAAAAAAAAATCCACAGTCACCAGTTTCTTACCTCTGTAGGAATTTTTGGAAGATGCGCCGATAAGCGTAACCAGCTCTTCTCACTCGGATATTTTCTTTCAGACCCAAGTATTCTACTTGATGCTTCACCCTGTAAAGGAGAAAAGTGAGCCAGGATATTATTGGTTAATTCTTTCGCCTGGCTCTCCTAGCCACTATCCCCGCAAACCCCCAATTACAAGCAGCAGGGACACATTAAAAAGACTATAATTTAGGAGCTCCATTTTATGCAAACAGACTAGATGGGATGCTGCCCAATTCATGAATCATTGAGTAAAAGCCAATCTGATCTTTAAATGTACTCAGTTGAATTACACACACACACACACACACACACACACACACACACACACACACAAAGACTATAGTGGTGCCTGGGGGGCTCAGTTGGTTAAGCATCTGACTCTTGATTTTGGCTTGGGTCACGATCTCAGGGTTTTGAGACCAAGCCCCACACTGGGCTCCTTGCTGGGTATGGAACCTGCTTGGGATTCTCTCTCTCCCTCTCCCTCTGCCCTTCCCCCCCCCCAACCAGAAATACAAGCAAACTATAATTTATAGTGTTCAGAGTCTGAGCTGACCCTCAGGTTATATAATATTCATTTAAAAAATATTTTGCTGTGAAATACAGCAATTACAGAAGACTTTACACATCTATTTCAAAAAACAGTAAAACAAAAAGCCATATGCCTGTCATTGAGATTATGAACAAAAGTATCCGTTTTCCAAAAGACTAAAGGAAAGGACTTTTAACTTTGGAATTAAATGACACTAGAGCTGTTTTTGTTCTCAACCTAAATTTAATAGTGACTCTAGGCCTAAGAAGATTATACATCTAAGCTTTTTACATGCAACCTAAGAAAGGGCATATAAATTAATTAACTTCAAATACCTAAATTAAAAATGCTCTAATAACATATGTAAATCATAGTTTTAGTTGGTTTTCATGATAGTAAACAAGTGCCAGGGTGTTTTGGAAAATGGATGCAGGTCCTACTAGATTGGGTTCTCCCACGGGATTTTCGTTATCAGAGCAAATGTCCCCTGCCCCACCCCTTGCGGATTCTGGCTCAGCAGACCTGGTCGGGGGGAGGTAGGAGGGTGCACTGGTGAAAATGCCTCATCCCTTCCCGAGACCTGGAGATCATGAACTGAGCCGAAACCAAGAGTTGGACACTTAACCAATTGAGCCACCCAGGTGCCCCAGGTATTTGCTTGCTTTAAGTATTTTTTGTAAATACTGGCTTTATCCCAAGCTTTTGAGGCAGGGAATGCATCACCCACTGATTCAAGTCAAAATGTCCCATTTCCATAAATCCCATAGGAAAGAATATGCCTCATGTTAAAACACTGTTTCATTCACTGTAACTTCCATCACCAGGAACCTGTCTAATAGAAATTTTCTTCCACAGGACGATCGGTTTAGCAAATTCTGTATTGTTTAGCATTTCACGTAATCAAAGGATCCAAGTTGACTTTTGCATATCACTGGGGTCATTCATTGGAGCACTATCCCCTCCTCAGTAAACACCAACCAGGCTGGTAATGCCCAGTGATTCCCTCGGGGTAAGGCTTCTTCAAGACTTTCCTTGGCTGTTAATGCAAGTAGGTCAAGGCCTGAGAACTCTGCTAGAACAGCAATTCAGAACCCACGGCAGGCAAGTTTGCCAGAGCCAAACAAAAACACATTTTCAACAGGAAAAGAAAAATAAACCACACCCCATAAACTTGTGGAATGAGTAACCCTGTCCACCGAGAACTTCAATTGACCGTGTAATCCCCGCCAGTGAAGCACAGTGCCCTTTCACAGCCCCTAACTCTCCACACTCAGAAGAAGTGAAACCATCTGTCACACAATAAACCTGAACTGGGATGGGGGGGAGGGAGGGGCGCATCCCAGGAAGCAATCCTATATGTAATATAAATCAACACTTGACCAACAAATACCTTAGACTTTTTAACACCTGTTTATACTAATGGATCTTAAGAAGTTCCTTACTGCAATTCAATTAAGTGATGTGATTTTTTAAAAATAAATGAATAAATAAAGGAAAACACCACTGTGGGGGATTCTATGGGGATTTATTGAATAAATGTATCTCTGTTTTAATTTCTCCATTTTTTGATATTTCAATGAATCAGTTTGGATTTTATGAGGAGATAGCATCAGGGCTGGGAAACGTTCGACCAGTAGCCATCACAAAATTTCTATATTAGAGGGACTTGGAGCAGAGCAGTCTATACGGGGTAAGGGAGAGTGTGCTGGGGAGGTGTTGCCATGTGTAGGGGGAGGGAGATGTTTTCATTTAAGATGATGTTTATTGGAAAGGGCCAAGGAAGGGAAGCTGGATGGGATTTGAAGTAGGGTGACAGGTGGCCTAAAGCACCCCTTAGCACTACCTCTGCTTCCAAGATCCCGTAATCTGAGGTTGCCTATATCACCCCCCTTCTGTGGTGTGTGTATATGTGCACAGGATGTAATGCGGCGCGCATGCATGTGAACGTGGGACGGGGGAATGTGGGAGTGACACAGAGACGAGCAGAGGCAGGCCGACAGCTCACCCAGGTCTGGAACAGACATTCTGTCAGACTGAAGGAAATCCCATTCTGAACTAACGCTCTTCGTTTAATGAGGAAGAAACTGAGGACTGAGGAGATGAAATGTCTCACTCAAACCACTTAAGTGACAGGCCAGCACCACAATACAGTCCTTCCAAATACCAGGCCAGTCCTTCGCTCTAGATCAATTGTTCTCAAAGTATGAGGCCCAGACCATCCCCACTAGAATCACCTAGGAGCTTCTTAAAAATGCACGTTCCTGGGGTGCCTGGGTGGCTCAGTCAAGTGTCTGCTTTTTTTTTTTTTTTTTAAAGATTTTTATTTATTTATTTGACAGAGAGAGACATAGCGAGAGAGGGAACACAAGCGGGGGAGTGGGAGAGGGAGAAGCAGGCTTCCCGCTGAGCAGGGAGCCTGATGTGGGGCTCGATCCCAGGACCCTGGGATCATGACCTGAGCCGAAGGCAGACGCTTAATGACTGAGCCACCCAGGCGCCCCCAAGCGTCTGCTTTTGGCTCAAGTCATGATCTCAGGGTCCTGGGATAGAGCCCTGCGTTGGGCTCCTTGCTCAGCAGGGAGTCTGCTTGTCCCTCTGCCCCTCCCCCCACTCATGCTCGCGCGCTCTCTCGCCAATAAATATTTTAAAAAATGCACATTCCTGGGCCCCACTTAGGCCCACCGAATCAGAATCTCTGGAAGCGGGGCCCAGCAACCTGAGTTTTCACAAGCCCTCTAAGGGATTCTCTGGTGCATCCACAAGCTTGAGAACTAGTGTAGGAAGGCAAAATAAATAAATAACCAACCAACCAAACAAACAATAGACATTTTCTATCTTCAGGTGGGAAGAGGTGACAGTGCTGCTACCCTCTTAGCCTCAAAGGAGAAACTGAGTGACACGTTTCAAAAAAGCAGAAGGCAAATTAAGTACATCCAGGGGAAGACCAAGAAGGGGGATGGTCAGATTCCACATCCAGTTCCTTCAGAGGAACTGCAGTGGGAGTGGAGATTGCAGCGAAACGGGACGACTGCTGGGAACGAACACAGGAGCTGTCAGATGGAAAAGTCAATTCGTAGAGCAGATCAGAGATGTTGGATCAGGGTCACACCGACATAGAGAAAGACTGTAGAGCCTGCTAATAATACAAGAGCCATCGGAAGCTGGACTGGTCAGCTGGGGGAGAGGGTCCCTCATCAGAGCCTCCATATCGTTACCCGACCATGTTTAAGAGGAATCAGGGTCAGCCGTTCAATAGAAAGGACGCCTGAGGAGCATGCCTCTATGGACGAGATTCCTCAGAATATCGCAGACTGATGAAACGGAAGACTGCTATATCCCGCAGCCGCGTGAGGGGAGAAAACAGACTCGGGCTGCACATGAAGCGGGAAAACGCAAACAAGGACTGACAGTGAATGCTGGGGCCTGGGCACTTTCTCACCACTCATCTTGTCCCTCTTATAACGGACCAGGTCTTGTCTGCCTGCCATGCTTAGAAAGGCTCTCACCGGCAGGATGGGAACGGACCTACCCACGACTCTCAGAGCGGGGAGGCTAGCAGCCATGACTCTCCCCCTGGTCTTGCCATTGTGGAGCTCAACCTTGATACATCACTGGATACCTAAGTCTATCTACTTTTCTCCAAGAGAGAAAAGAAAAAAGGTAGTAATTCTGTATGCTCCTGTCCAGGGACCTGACTGTCTGGTGACAATGGCGGGCTCCTCCCTCCTATCCAGTCACCGTAACACCTTGCCTCAGTTCTGCTTCCTGTGTGCCCATGGATGGTGGGGTCAGGCCTCTTAGGAGTGTGGGTCTGGATCCCCTCCCCCATTGGATAAAACTGTATTTTCTAGTCATCTGTAACATTTTCCCACTCAACACCTCCGTTCTAGCCTGCAGAGCCCACATCCCCAAATGCCTGCTGTAGGAGGAATGGGGGCCCAGGATTCCTCAGGGGTCAGAGGGGAGAGGGCTCGCTGCATGCCATACATCACACACCTCCCTGGGGCTTGTGCCCTCCCAGAGGGAGTCATCACTCTGCTCATGAACACAGTCAGTCCTCAGAGGCAGGTACCGAACCTAGCACATGCCCCCAGCATCCCCAAGAGCAGCAGTAAATGACAGATTGCTTTATAACCAGCTCTTTAGACCTTGACTCTGAACCCTGAGCTGAGAGCATGCTAGGCCCCATCCTGTGGGGAGCTAAGTGGACTAAGAATGTCTACACAGGGCCTCAAACTAATTTTAAAACCATCCTGACTCTGCAGTATTAAGGCTTTCTTTTTCCCCCCGTCTGTCCCCAGACTAGCCAAGATCAACATTATAAATTGCTAATTCTGAACTGAATGGCACTGCTAACATTTTAGGAAAAGACGAGGAGGGGGAAAAAAAAGGCCCCGTTCGCCATGAAAAAGTTAAGACACAAGGACATGAAACACATCTGAAAGCAATTTAAACTGCTTCTGCCTTGGCATTGGGTAGCCCATCTTGAACAGAGGGAACATGTGCGGGGCTCACCCGCCCCCCGGTCTGCCATCTTGCCCATACCTGCTTTCCTCCCAGTCTCTGGGCTTCTTGGTTTCGTTTGGTTTTATGCAGCGGATGTAGTGAGGTGTACATTTCATCAGGGTGCTCACAAGGTCATTGGCTTGTTTCTAGAAAGGAAGAGTAACATCAGATGGAAACGTGGAACTTTCTCTCAGGCAGACCAAGGTTCAAAGGGGAGCTGTGAAACTCTAGTGTGCAAATAGATAGCTAGAAATTAATCTTCGTGACAACTTGTTCATTAAGCTTGCCTCTGGTCTACTTTCTTTCTTTCTTTTTTTTTTTTAAAGATTTTATTTATTTGACAGAGAGAGACACAGCAAGAGAGGGAACACAAGCAGGGGGAGTGGGAGAGGGAGAAGCAGGCTTCCTGCAGAGCAGGGAGCCCGATGTGGGGTTCGATCCCAGGACCCTGGGATCATGACCTGAGCTGAAGGCAGATGCTTAACAACTGAGCCACCCAGGCGCCCCTGGTCTACTTTCTTTCTAAAGGCTCTACTGACTTTTATGATTTTAACACTTACGCACGGGTTTGAAATTAGATTTTGAAAAAACAACCAGGTCTTTTTAGTATAGTTAATAAAATAAAGCAAAACAACAAAACCAGTAAATCTTCACATACAGTTCTTTTCATGAGAAACAAGGAAGCATGCCAGTTATTAACAAATTAAGTTTATACTGATTGAGGGCCTTTGCAAACACATTGTTCTCATAAACTTTTTTTTGGTGCGAGGGTGGGGCAGGGAAGAGAAATTATTTGCAAGGATAAAGCATCAAAGGCCCCTGTACTCTCTCTTTCTGGGCAATCCAACCAATGAAGAATCACTGTATTAAAATGATGGAAATTCATAAAGAGTGGGAGATACATCAAAATTCTCACTTCAGGGGCGCCTGGGTGGCTCAGTCGTTAAGCGTCTGCCTTCGGCTCAGGTCATGATCCCAGGGTCCTGGGATCGAACCCCACATCGGGCTCCCTGCTCGGTGGGAAGCCTGCTTTTCCCTTCCCACTCCCCCTGCTTGTGTTCCCTCTCTCGCTGTGTCTCTCTCTGCCAAATAAATAAAATCTTAAAAAAAAAAAAATCTCACTTCATTCACCTTCCTCAGCATGTCCTTCTACAAACCTGCTTTCTGAGTGGTAGGTAACCTGCTCCTTCACCAAATACTCAATATGAAATCATCTCTTACTACCTGCGTACTGGGTACCCAAAAGGAAACTGGGCTCAAGCAGAGAAAGCCACATAAATAAAGCTGGAATTGCTTATGATGCATTTCAAATCATGAACATCTCCAACTCAGAAGAAAGAGCACGGCCCACATCAGCATTCCCACCACCACACAGCTGAGCCTTTGTGGGGCCAAGGAGGAGGCCCACACAAACTCTCCTCCCGAGCAAATCAGTGTGAAGAGAGAAAACGTCTAAAAGACAACAGAGGAGGGATCTCGAAAGCCAGAAAACCATGACCAAGTCAGCAGAAGAGATCTGCCTGCAGTAGACAGTCCTCTTGCAATTAGGGCTTTGCTGTTGTCATGGGTTTGGGAAATCTGAAACCCTTGAGAAAAACTCTTGAGTATGTTCAAAGCAAGAGGGTCCCTAGTGAGTTACGTTCTCTGTTCAGAAGTGCAGGATCTAGCATGTGTTGCAATGCTCAGAGGCAAGGACAAAGCTGTGGAGGTTGTACGGCCAAAGGAAAGCCCTAGAGTGAAAAAGGAAATGGACGTCCATCTCCTCTGTTGACGTCGATTGTATTTGAGAACAAATCTGATGATCTTTGCAACGCAGAAGGTGGAGCTGGACAGGGCCTGCTCATCATACAGTTTCTTTTTAAGTCCCCAAACTTGTTTTTATTTTTTTATATTTTAATTTTATCAAACCTTTTTAATTTCCAAGAATAACTTGGCAGACTCTTCAGGCCTAAGCTTTTAACAGCACACCTTTTCACCTTAGTGTGAACACACAGAGGGGCAAATGTGACCTGAGTGACCTGCCAACTGACATGGGTCTCCTTAGCTCCAAGTAGTAACAGATGACATTTACTGAATGTGCACCAGGGGCTAGACACATGGACCTTCTCATTTCTGCCTCACGATGTTAAGCGATAGCTACTAGTATTATTATTATTCTGATTTTTTTAGACAAGGAAATGTCACCATAAAGTACGCACTTAGTGACAAGCGCTGAGGCTTGAACTCAAGTGTGCAGCCTACCAAGTCTGTTCCTTAAACACAAGGCTATCCTGCCTTCCTAGGGAAGACAGGAGATAGTTTGGTGTGATGTAAGAGGAATTAACATAGTGAGTGAGGAGTAGATAAAGCCTTGAGGTTGTGGGAAAATTCATTTTGGCAAATAGGAATACACCTCGACCATCGAAATTATCCTGAATTCAGCTATGGGTCAACCTTAGATGTCTCCTGAGGTGGCTGGGAAGCAGCAACTGGATTCCTCCGGGCTCTAGACCAGAACAGTGCAGGAGTTACGACAGAAGGCTACCAAAAGCACTGGCTCAACAGAAGTGTAAGGCAAAACATGCAGACAGGACAGCGAGAAAAGGCTCAGGGTGAAGGCTCCCTGTTCTACCTTCAACACAGATTACTAGCAAGACCAAGCTGAGGTTCTGCCTCTACTATTTGCAAACTACATGACAAATCACTAAATTTCTCTGGGCCTCAGTTTTCCCATCTGTAAACTAAGTGGATTGAACTAGAAAACCTCTAATATCTTAATCTAAAGGTTGGAAAGGACATTAAAAGTCAATGAGTCCAGTGCCCGCCTGATGCTTTTGCCTCCTGACGTATCCACTCCACCAGAGTCTGCTCTCACTTAGATGAAGCCGCGGGCCTGTCCACTTGGCCAGCGCTGAGCTCAGTGCAATTTCCCACGGCGTCAATCTTTGACTCCCAATGCAAAACTGGTCTCTTCTAGTCACAACAATGTAGAATTTAGTGAAGCCTCAACATCAGAAAGTGCTATTAAATACAGCATACTATGATTTATAAATAAGAAAATAGAGTTCTCACCAAATGAGTATTAATTAGATCTTACAGATCAGTTTGAAATTTTAGAAGAATTAGAATACAATAGAATATCCAACACTAAAGCTACCTTGAACATAAATTTAATTTCTCTTCCAAGGAACTCCAGATCCCTTTAAATGTGTGCACTTCAGGGATATCAAGATGATACTTACTATCTGCAAAACACTGTGGATATGAGAGGTCTAAGAGACTGGCCATGGCTATGTGTCTCTAAAAGGTGTTTAAGAAGGGATTGTAAAACAGGGAGAATTTCACTCCTACGTGGAGGTAAACCATCAGACGAACATGGGTCACACATCCACAAAGGATGGTACCCCTAGGGGTAAGAATATGGACAGTACTACAATCCTACTTAAGCTGGCTGACTTGAGGTTGACCTCCCAAGACAATAGCCATCTTTGCAGTTGCTGCAATCCTGAATATTTTGATATGCCCAGAAGGTGGCAATTTTGAGCATTCAGCTAGACGAGAATATGAAGGAAAGAAAGAGGTCAAGTCTTCCAATGAGGAGAAAGATGCCTCTATCTCCATCCTCTGTTTTATAGGGAATAAGCTCAACTGAGAATCCAGACCACTTGAAAGTGAGTCATTGTAACCTTGATGATCTGGGCCCCTTGGATCTGAATGTGACAGTCTTGTGACTAGATTTTCCAGCCCAGAGCTAATCCTTATCCAGGACCTTGAAGTAAAGGCATGAGTCAGAAGCTTCACACAGACATTACTATCTGGGGCCTCATAAGAATGGCATCTGCTCTCTGCTGTGGACTCCCGGCTCCAGTGAACCCAATCCAGAGACCGTCCCAGGGCTACTAAACGTCTCTAGGACTCAAACGTCTCATGACTGTCCCCAGTCCCAGAGGACTCTACCCTCTAGTCCAAAACTGAGCTTGCATCTGACTTCCTCCTCCAAACCCGAAGGCTGCTCGCGCCTGGGATCTTCTCACTGCTATGAGGTCGTTTCCTTTATTCCAGCCAGTGTTCTTGCCCTCAGGGGCTGGGGAGGCAGGCTTCCATACAGGAAACAGAGAAGAGAGCCAGCGACAAGAACAGACAACCACCACCATGGCGTCCAATGGCAGTGGTTGTGGAGGTGGAGCAAGATCTGGACGCACAGAGCCAGGGAGAGGGCACGGACATGCGCAGACAAGAGTCCACTAAGAATGAAGCCGAGTTGAGTACGTTAGGCGCACAGGAGAGGGGCCCGATGGAGATGGAGCAGAGTGTAATCGGAGACCAGGTACATTCTGTGTGTATGATGTTTCCAGCAGTGCGCTACATGCCTTAGACGGATTGCTGAATTCAAGATCACAGTCCCCCCTTGAGATAGGTACAAAAATCCCCACCTTACAGATAAAGCAAAAGAGGCACTGAGAGTTTAGGCAATTTGCTGGCAATCACAAGCTAATAAAAGCCAGGGCTGGGATTTCAACACACACGATGGACAACCCTCCCCCGCCCCCCAAAGAGCCCTACTGTTAATCATTCGATGATCCTACGGAGTATCAAATTGGGGTGGTATTTAACTGGTATGATTTTTTTAAAAAATAGTTTGTGACTTTCTCACAGAATTACATGACTAAGTGTGTCTGACACAACCTCTAAGTTCAGAGTGTAATTAGGGACAATGAATTTCACCACACAGTGGCTCAGATAACACAGTGCACTCTCCACAGGGGCTCCCAAAAAACACTGGAGGAACTCCTTCTAGATGTTAAGACACGACCGGGCCAGATGTGCCCCCGATTTGCAGAAAGGAGGGGCTTGCAACAGCTAGTGGGGAGGGGGCTTAAACTGCCCCTGTAAGACCCAGGAGGATTCCAGGTACGTGAAGTTCCATAATTGGCAAGTGTTGGGGTCAGTCTGGAAAAAGGTCATCAAAATCCAAAATGTGGTTCTCAATCCTAAAATTTTCTCTGCTTGTTTAATGTGAATTCTTCCAGATTCCGATTAAAGCCATTTCCTCATAGAAAGTAGCTGATTATCATCTGCTGACTGTGAAGCTATGAGGTGTTTAATGTCCATTTGGGGTTTCAGGACAACCAAGTCCAATTCGGCGTGCATCCTGTCCCTTTTTTCAAGCAGTGGCACTACGTCTGGACATCTTCTGTAACCGGGCTGATACATCTCCCTGACCTCAGCCTGGCCCGGGGTGCAGTTCCTAACTGCTAGAAAACCCTGCCTCTTACAGGCATCTATAAACCTCCCCAAATAGAACAAACCTTTATTTTGCTTCCGGCAGTAGTCGGGCGTCCCTTCTTGTCAGCTTGCAGATTTTCTGGAAATAAGGACTTTATAAAAGGTCTGGAAAGGGAGAAAGAAAATGGATTAGCAATCAGTGGGTACCTCAGGGGCTGAAAGCCTACTTCCATGGAGAATGGACAGAAAGGTCATGCAGAAGTGCATAACCTTGGCTCCAGAAAGGCCATCTGACTCAAAGCACGAGCCATCAAGGTGTGTCTCGGGGAAATAAGCAGTGGGCAAGAGAAACAGAGGAAGAATTCTAAGATCTAAGCACCTTAGCGTCTAAGCCTGGAAAACACATTTTAAAACTCTGCCTTTTGAATTTGCCCACTCACTGGAACCGAGGTACACCTTGACTAGAGGACACATGGAGGGAGTCAGTACGGGTTTGCTGCGTTAAGATTAGTAAGACAGACCGGAGCTCGGGTATGTGTATGAACTGTCAAGATCCAGTACAGATCCTGATTTGATCTAAGGCAGGGTTTCTCCACCTTGGTGCTATTGATACTGGGATCTGGGGCTGGAGAATTTTCTTTGTTGGGGTGGGGAGGGGTAGGCTGCCCTACACATTGTAGGATATTCTGTTGCATCAGTGACCTTTGTCTACTCAATGGCAGTAGTCCACTGTGCCTCCCGCCCCTGCAAAAAACCTTGACAAACTGTGCTTTTGAGTACAAATTACTTTAAGTGGAACAGCAGTAATTCACCAATCCTTTGCCTGTTGAATAGATTTTCATTAGTCGCTCCAGTGGAGCTGCATTTGTTCATATGCACCAAGGCACGGGGCAGGGACAATGTCCTAGTAACCTCAGTGCCCCTGGTGTCTGGACACAGCCTGGCACACGGTGGGTGCTTGATAAATATGTGCTAGCTGACTGAATAAAGTCAGATGCGATTACAGATTTTTGCAGCAAACATGTTTAATAAGCAACAGACCGTGTCTATAGGACAGGAGTTTACATGGGAGCATCAACAGCTCTCAAACTTGGCAGTAATTTTAATAATTAAAAAAAAAATCTGCGGGCGCCTGGGTGGCTCAGTTGGTTAAGCAACTGCCTTCGGCTCAGGTCATGATTCTGCAGTCCCAGGATCGAGTCCCGCGTCGGGCTCCCTACTCAGCAGGGAGTCTGCTTCTCCCTCTGACCCTCCCCTCTCTCATGCTCTCTCTCTATCTCATTCTCTCTCTCAAATAAATAAATAAAATCTTAAAAAAAAAAAAATCTGAAAGCAGGTCTGCACCTGACGGGCATAAAAACCCACGAGGCAGGACTTTCGGCTGACCTGACGTTTTAAGAGAGGAGCAAATCGATTTTCTGTGTTTTCAAACAAAAACAAATTCAGGATCTCCAAAGCTGGGGCGTGAGCACGGGGAAGTACAACACGGGGAGATGTGGGCCAGGGGAGTTGCAGGGGGCAGATGGAAGAGAATGAAATGGAGAACAACAACTTCCGGCCAAAGCCTGAAAAGCACACTCGTTTTTCTTTCTTTCTTTTTTTTTTAAATTTTATTTATTTATTTGACAGAGAGAGAGACAGCGAGAGAGGGAACACAAGCAGGGGGAGTGGGAGAGGGAGAAGCAGGCTTTCTGCCTAGCAGGGAGCCCGATGCGGGGCTCGATCCCAGGACCCTGGGATCATGACCTGAGCCGAAGGCAGACGCTTAACGACTGGGCCACCCAGGCGCCCCGAGGAAATCCCTCTTAAGTTGCCCCTCCCAAATTTTTTGAGCCATTTTCCAAGTGCTTCGGGGACACGTCATCTCACATCCTGCTAAGCCTTTAGCCATTCAAAAAATTAAGTGACCATGGAAAATTCCTGGGATGATATTCTAAGGGCAGAGTATCACAGAACCAGAACATTCCACTCTTAGTCAGAAATGGCCATCCCAACCCAACCCCAGGATAGTCGCCTCTCTCTGATTATACTGCTGAAAATGATGAAGCTAGGGGCCCTGAAGGGCATGCACATAGCACATAGAATCTGGAGGCAGAAGATATTAGGGGTACATGGGATTGGAAAAGAAAAATTATTATGAAAAACCAAATTGTCCAGTGATAATCTAGACCTGAGAGCTCAAAGGAACTAACTGCTGACCACTCAAATGCCGTAAGTTGTTGTTTTTTTTTTTTTTTAAACACTGAAAATTTGATCAAACCTACATCCCATGTCAGATAAGGCAAAACACACTTACAGCTCACTGCTCTGCATAAGCTCGATCAGATCCATAAAAAGCACATCACGGTTCCTTTCACAAAAGCCATCCATGTCATAGGATACCTGGCCAAGAATGGAAAGAAATCTAATTTTATCCTGTAAGTATTTCACTGAACAAAAAAAATCCAAGTTGGCATAGCTCTTCTTACCAGAATGTGAATATTTCCAGATGTACAATAGGGATTTCACCATGAACTGTCACATTAAGGCTGTGCATGTTTTATTTAACTTGTTAGCTAACTTACGTGGTGATGGTCTGTGGATGTTGATGAGTGGTACCCGGCTGCCTACATGGCCCAGATGATCTATGATCAGGACTCCAGCTACCATGACCACATACCCTTTCTCTAGTTAATCCACAGGACTGTCTAAGTAATAAACTTAATTCTTTCCCTAAATTTTCATTACAATAGAATAAAAGAAAACTCCTTCTGCTCATTAATCCATTGCAATGGGACATGTCATCTGAGGTTTTGCAATTTTTTCCACAAATGGTATCATAATTGGATCAAGTCAGCCAAAAACTCATGCTCAGGGACCCTGGTTAACAAGAGAGTAGATGGGATGAAAGGTGAGACCAGTGGATTTCCATAGGATTAGAAGACCCTAAATATCATGACCTCAACTCACTTATCTTTGTCTCACCGGCACCTAGACAAAGCCTGGTGCCCGGGAGGCACACAATAAGCATGCATCTTATGAGGACCAACATCAAAAGCAAGCCTTTACTTTTATTTATTTACTTATTTTAAGTAGGCTCCGTGCCTAACACGGGGCTTGAACTCACGATCCTGAGATCAAGAGTCGGATGCTCTACTGACTGAGCCAGCCAGGGGCCCCCAGAGCAAGCCTTATGTATACTCCCGGCAGGCACAGGCAGGTGAGGGATACAGGCTTGCGATTGCTGCAAGAGGCAAGACAAAAATCCATTCCTTCAGCAGTTAATATACACGCCAGGGCAATACATGATTTAAAAATATGCAGTAGTGTCTACTACCCTTTGTTCTGCCTCTGCAAATACTTCATAGGTCCCGTGTTGTTGAATGAATGGATGAATGCTGAATGAATAAAATACAGTGAAGCAGATGAAGCTATATGGATATTGTTATCAGTTGCCTCATGAGAAAACAGATCACAGACCCAAAGGCTTAATGAAGGCAGACACTGGGAAGGGTAACTTCTCCTATCCCGCGGGACCCCGTTCTCTGGACATACCTTTCCAGCATAATGGTGAATAATGAAGCCTTGGTTCCAGCTGTTGAAGTGCTCGTGATTCCCAATCTGCATCTGAAGCTTCTGCAGGAGCGTCTGATCTGCCCCCTCCCCTACTGCGTGCATCGTGGCGCACACGTCATCCAGGATGCTCATGATCCCAGGAGGGTTCTGATGGGACCAAGTGAGCAAAGCCCCAATTCAGTGACTGTTGAAAGCCCCAGTTCAGTGGCTTATCAGGTCTTTTCTTTAGCAAGGAAATAGTTCCCCAGACTCAAGATACCATCTTGAAAGTCAGTCTTTCCCTTTGAGCAAGAATGCCATTAATAATCCCAAATGGGAGTTAACCGCTTAGATCCAATGATGGAGCAAAGTCCATTTTCAAAAAAAAGGTTTAACTCCCTGAAGTTCTATTCAAACTCATATAAAGATCACTATCTGTTGACGCCTACTTGTACTAAGTTGCTTTTAAAAACCCAAAAGAAAAATGAAAACATTTTCCTTTGACCCTGATACATTTCTTAATGTTCGCTTTCAACCTGTTACCCACAGAGGCATGGTTTACACGGCTACAGAGTGGACACATTCTTTCATGCATTTACTCTTTTCACATAGCATTATTTTATAAACAATCTCCATGCTTTACATAGTCTTCATACTTACTATTTTAATGTCTGTGTTTTCCTGCTCTGATATGCTATAGTTTATTTAAAGACTGAATTGTCTTTGGATGTTTTTACTATTTCCAGTTTTGGACTTTTATAAAAAACCAAACCAAACAAACAGTACTGTGGAGATCTCTGCCTACACCCTTCTTGTTTTCTTTTGGATAAATTTTAGGGCTACAGTCCTAGGAGCTGTATAGATGGTCCAGAAGGCAGGGCCAATTCTATGCCTCTTCATTTGCTATGCCACCCATTTAAGTCACAGACGTCTTCTCTCAGAATTCAGTAACAACTTCCATTTGTAAACTGACATTTTATTCATATACACATGTTCATATTACTACACAGACATCTATACACACAACTGATGTCATTGCTAAAATTCTCTGCGCATCAGAGTTATCACTTCCCCTAAAGCAATGACACAAGAGAACAAAAACCCACTTGACACAAACCTGTGTGCAGTGAAGAGACACACCAGACTGATACTTACAACTTTGTTCTCTATGAGATCACACACGATTTTGTTATTAAAGTACTCAATGGGTGTCCATCTTATTCCCTCTTGAACATATTCTTCCTGAGGGACAGAAAGCGGGGATTCACATTATTACCCAGTGAAGACTAGCTGGAATGCCACACAGATGACTAGTAAAGGCACAGAGATCACCATGAAAGAAAAATTTGAATGCCCTTTGACATAAAATGGGAACTGAAAGGAACATTTCATTGCTGGGTAATTTTCTTTCTTTTTCTTTCTTTCTTTTTTTTTTTTTTTTTTTAAGTAAACTCTGTGCCCAACGTGGGGCTCAAACACACGACCCTGAGATGAAGAGTCAAATGCTCTACCGACTAAGCCAGCCAGATGCCTCATGCTTGGTAATTTTTAGTTTGAACCCTATGAAATTTGTTACCACACAATCATTTTTGATATACAAACGATGGCAATTTAATATGGCTTAACCTACGGGTCCAGTTACAAAATCATCTCTTTGAATTTAATGTAAGGACAGCGGTACAGATTAGCCTCGAGGCACCCAAAGGGAAGGCCCCTCACTCAGGCCAGTTGCTCATTTAACTTGAGGAACACCACCACGTTCTCCTGGTTTCCTTCCTTCCTCACCAGTCTTGCTTTGTCAACTTCTTTCCAGATCTTCACCTGATGGAGTCTCTGGACTC
Source organism: Phoca vitulina (assembly GCF_004348235.1). NCBI lineage: Eukaryota > Metazoa > Chordata > Mammalia > Carnivora > Phocidae > Phoca > Phoca vitulina. The sequence continues at coordinate 25,589,429 of NW_022589723.1, forward strand.
AATCTTCCAGCCTTCCTATATTCTCAGCCCTGCTTCTCTAGGGGATTTCAATCAATCCCATGGTTTTAAATCGAACCTGCAGGCTAATGACCCCCGAATTCATTTCTCTAGTCTAGACCTCCCCCCTGAGTTCCAGGGTCATGCACATTTCATACATTAGAGTCTCTGTTCAGACGTGTCACAGGCCTTACAAATGGAACTTGTTCACTGGAGATCTGATTCTGCATTTCCCCACCATCGCCAACCAACTCTCCTAATCTCACTCTTCAGCAAATCGCCTCACCATTGGCCCTGTGATTCAAGCTACAAAGGGAGCAATCATCTTTAATTCCTCTTTCCTTCTTGGCTCCTTGCTAATTATTTTGAGCAAGTCATGCTGACTCACTTTCCAAAACACAAGCTGAATCTGACCACCTCTCACGGTGTTACTACCTCTAATGGTACCATCATTGTCTACACCCCCACCATTTCTTGCCCAGTCTCCTAACTGGTTTTTAAACTTCCTACTCCTGTTTGTCTTCCCCTCAGCCCACTCCATAGGTCTATAGAGCCTGAATAACCTTTTCAAAAGCACAAATCAGACCATGTCATGCTCTGCTCAAAATTCCCCGAGGGTTTCCCATCATACTTCCTACGAAATGTGAAGCTTTTACCACGCTGGACAACATTCCTATATGACCTAGGCTCTGCCTACATCATCCGGTCTCAGTCCCTACCACCCTTTACCCTGCTCTGATGAGATGGAAGGCTCGAACACCAGGGCAGAGATTTATGTGGAAACCGTTGCTCACTGGGATTCCCAGGCAGAGGCACGAACACTTCCATGACTTAATGTCCCCCAAATAGCCTTTCACATGTATAGTGGGTTGCACGTGTCCCCCAAGATTTCATGTCCTAGAACTTCGAAATGGAAGGTTTGGAAATAGGATCTTTGAGATATAGTCAAGCTAAGGATCTTGTAAATGAAATCATCCTGGATTTAGGGTGATCCCTTAATCCGATGACTGGTGTCTTTACAAGAGAAAGAAGAGGGAGATTTGGGCACAGAGAGACACACAGAGAGGAAAGGCCATGTGAAGGGAGAGGCAGAGCCTGGAGTTACACTGACACAGAACAAAGACCACCAGGAGCCTCAGAAGCTGGAAGACCCAGGAAGGCGTGTGGCCCTAGGAACACTTTGGTTTTAGACTCTGGCCTCCCGAACTGTGAGAGAAGACATTTCTGTTGTTTTAAGCCACTCAGTTGGTGGTACGTTGCGACAGCAACCCTAGGAATCCAAAACAACACGGAACCCAGAATCAAAGGGAACCTGCCCTGAACTTTGAGGAGAAACTATAACCAAGGCATGTTACTTCAAGTCAGAATGAAAACTACGAGCTTTGTTAAAGACACATTGATTTTTAAGGAAGACTGGGAGTAGAGCAAATCTGAGAAAACCCAAGTTTTTCCTCTGGAACACAGTCCATGCCATCGACAATTGGGGTTGGAACTAGGTTTCCATTTTCCACTTGGTCAATGAGTCAGAGTAGTAAAAGCAGCCAGTAATAAGTCCAACTTCAAAACATCACTTGCTTAAAGGAGAAAGAAACTGTAGCAGATGGTGTTTACATTTCATAGACTAAAATGTCACAACGGCATATGGTTTTTCTGCCTGACTTTATTAAGTGTATTTCCTAATACGAGACTAAAACTTGAATCTAGTACCGAAAGAGAACTTTCATATCTTTTAAACAAAACACACTGGAAATAACACAGGAGGAAAGAAGAGGGACTGCTTACCTGTTCTGCCTTTAATGTCAGCTCAATAAAAATCTGCTGTAATTTTTCATTGACAAAATTGATACAGAACTGTTCAAAGCCATTTTTCTGGGGGGGAAAAAAAAGTTACTTGCATGTAATTGTTTCTGTGAAATCATTATAAAGTCATTTCTTAAGCGGTTAAGTGAAATGTTTCAATGTGAGAAGCCTTAACAGAAATGCTGGAGGCATCGGTAGACAGCGACATAGTTTATATTTAGGAGAAACTAATTTAGTAAAGGTACACGAACAACTTAAACAGAGGCAAAAAGGAACTGTAGTGGGTTTTTTCCCCATTACCTAGAATTGTTTCTTTCAAGCCAGATGAAATGCACCACCCTCCCACAGCCCCACTCGTCCAAACTGGCCTTACCTGGAATATTTCAAAGCCATAGATGTCCAGGACGCCAATGTTGTATTCTTCATGGTCCTTCTCCATTGCTTTGTTGATGGACTAGGAGAAAGTAACCAGCATGGCAATCAACTCATTTCCTCTCAGAAAGGGGCACGCGTGGGGTCAAGGGAAAGGTACTGTCCCCAGCAAATGCTACTGAGGGCTGGAGACAGAGGATGACAAGAAGAGAGGTGACTTGCAGCTTCAAAAAAAGGCTTGCTGCAAGGTCAAGTACTCTGGGAAGCCACCAGGATCCGAAAAAGCTACTATTGCTTAACGATGAAAGCCATTAACTTCCGGCAGTTAGTTTTTCCTCAGGAAGTCTGAAGAATTGGAAGAAAATGTCATCTCGGATGACTGAAGTAAAACCTACTTCGTATAAAGAACCAATAAGACAACATCCATAAATATTATTTCCACTGACCCCGTTCAGTAGCCATGTATTGCCCCCAACACAGCTGGGAGGGATATCAACGTGACGACAATGTCTGGTGCTAGGAGCTTAGAGAGAGGGTGAGCCGGCTACGGATAATAATACCAATCATTATTATTAAAGTCATGAGAATATAAGCAGCCTCCGTGTATTTACCATTCACTGGTGCCCGGCTTTGCTCAACGCTTTCCATGTGTTTCACTGAATCCTCACTATGATTTTGCCAACGACAGTGACATTAGAATCCCCAAGGCTGCCCTGGGCCAGGGGCAGGGTCTGAGGTTCCATGGAATGGCACAACGTCTACCATGTCTGTGTTCTGGATCACTGTGAGAAGGGACATGCAAGCCAATGGCCAGACCTAACTCGAGAGGGTTGGTGTGGGTTCCACCAGGGGCCTCAGGAAGGCAGGTGGGGCACGTAGGGACAGAGGAGAAAAGTTCCCAGAGATGGTGAACACCTGAATGAATGTGGAAGCACCAGAGGTGTTTTCCGGGCCAAGAGAATGACGTGGCCTCTTTTGTGAGCTAATGCGTCGTGACACACAGCCCTCAGCCCAGTGCTTGGCTCTTGCTCAGTGCCCAGGAAATGTTAGCTCTAGTTACATGGGGCGTCCATCCGCTTTTACCACACAAAAAATTAAGGGCAGGCAAAAAGAAAGTAAGGTAGGAACCCCAGCACTGGAAGGCACGGGATGGGAAACAAAGAGATAAGAGTCGTGGGTTCTACTGTCAACTCTGCATCACTCTCTTGCTGAACAGCCTCGGGCAAATCCACCAATCCCTAGGCTTAAGATTCCCTTGTCAGTAAAACGAGGAGTCTGGACAAGTTAAAAGGATGACTAATGTTTAGTATGACCCTGACCTTCCACAGAAAGTACACAAAATAATTACCCTATCCTGCCCTGCCCTACTCAACCCTAACCACACCTAACCACACTTTAAGCCTGATAGATGTTGTTGCCAGGATTCACACAGATGTTTTGGAGCAAATGGCCATGCTGCTCTTCTTGCCCTAGGGTCCCCCTACGGTTCTTTCTAGCTTGAACGTATAAAAGGCAGAGGAGTAGAAGAGCTAGAACACGGCCAAAGTACCTGGGTGTGATTCCTAGATTTATCACTTAATGGTAGTGTGACTTTGGCTAAGTTCCTTAGCCTCTCCATACCTAAGTTATCTGTAAAAACCGGGATATTAATGCCTGAGTCACGTGGTTGTGGGAAGAATCGCACTGTTTTGTCCTAAAATACTTAGAATGGCATCTGGCACATAGTAAGGGCTGTAGAAATGTTTGCTATTTTATTCTACCATTCAGAGGCTACGGTGATTAGCACAGGCTGTCCCTGGCAGTTCCATACGGCCGAAAGACTAATTTCCAGAGTCTATGCGTGGTATACTTATATATGTATATATATATGCTTATGCCATCATATAAACAGTCTATGGTAGTTTTAAAATATATCCAAAAACTCTTTGATACTCTTCCCTTCAAAAGGTAGAACCTAATTCTCCTCCCCTTAACGGTGGGCTGTACTTAGTAACTTGCTTCTAACGAACAGAATACGGCAGAGTGTCAAAATTCGAGTCCAAGCTTACAAATTAAAAGCTTTGTGGCTTCTTCCGTGTTCTCTCTCTTAGATCACTCCCTCTACGGGAAACCAACTGCCATGTTGTGAGGACATTCAAACAGCCCAAAAGAAGGCTCATGCAGCAGGGATCAGAGGTGTCCTGCCTAAAGCCATATAAGCGCACCATCTTAGAACGAGATCTTCCAAGCCTAGTCAAGCCTTCAGGTGACTGTAGCTACAATCATCTGGACTTCGGCCTCAACCCTACGTCAGAACCACCAAGCTAAGTCACTTGCAGAAACTGTCACAGAATAAATGCTTATTGGTTTAAGCCACTAAATTCAGGGTTAATTTGTAACATAGCAATACATGACAAATACAGTATTCTAAAGCTTTAGGCTCAAGAGTCAACCAAGTTTCATGACCACGGGTCTTCCCCTTCTCTGTTCTGTAGTTCTGGCTTTACTAAATACTTTGTTCATAAGAAGCTGTTACCATATTAATGTCTTGCTGGACAATTCTAGAAGCAAAAGTGGGATTCAATAATCCCAGGGTGAGAGGATAAAAAGTGGAGGAGTAAGCTAACGGTTATAAGGAACAGGCCAAAACATGAAAACAAAGCCCTTAGTAGTTTTACTCTTTAGAGCTGAGACGTGGAATGCCACCAACGTTGTGTTTACTTACATCTACCAAGAAGTCAAAGACTCGGGCGTGCAGAGCCTTGGCGAGGGCGTCCCTGGTGTAACAGGCCTGCTCCACGTTGAGCGTCACGTGGATGGACTCCGACTTGCCTCCCCACTTGCTATCCATCTGCCGGCTTGTGAGCTTTTCTTTCAACCTGTCCTGGTTTATCCCCAGAAGATATGCAGGAAAAGCCAAAACTATAGAAAACAAAATAAAACATGATTGTCTTTCAGAATTTTAACAATTCACTTCGTAAACACGTGGAGGCACTTTTGTGTGTGCGCATGTGCACCTACAAGACACAAGACACCGTCACTGGCCCCCCAAAAACTTTCACTCTAGTGAAGACTGCGTACCAGCAGTCTCACACACACCCATCCACTGTTTCTCAATTGTTCTATTACATGAGTCAATTCCTATGACGGCTGAGACTTCCAATAATACCAATCAGTGATCCAGGAAGGATGGGGAACCAATCCCCCTGCTGAGATCACAGCTACATGCCTAAAATGGACATCTCTCCAAGCTTGCAGCAAGGAAGCCCGGAAGGAACTAAATCAAGAGTCATTTCTTTGGCTCCAAAAATTGTTTTCTTCCTTTCTGGTACGGTGTTTTCATAGCATCTTTCCCAAAGATGTTGAAACACCTGGTATCAGGAAAGTAATAATCACAATATCATAATAATCACCTATTTCTTGAGTGCTTACCACATGTAGGTTTACTAGAGAGGACAGAACACAAAATGTTAAGAAATCTTGGAGAGAGTCTAGATGAGGCATGGACAGCTTACCAAATTAAGAAGCCTACTAAAAGCTGAATATGTGATACAGGGAGAAAATAAGGTCCTGGAGGAATTTAGAACAGGAAGGTATTATGACTTGCTGGGGTAGTCGAGGAAGATGTGGGATTCGGGTGGGGCCTGAAAGGATGAACAGGATTTGTACAGATGCAGAGGAAGAGGGAAGAGGGGAGTGCAGTGGGATGTGCACAGGGGTGGAGGTAGCAGGGTAGGAGACACAGTAAAGGTGCAGGAAGTGGACCAGCATTGGCCACAGTGGAAAGGTAGGCGGTTACAAGGTTAGGGTGAACCCTGACAGTGGAGGTCCTTGCATGGTAGGAGAAATTTAGGTTAGAGTCAAAGGGGGCCTGAATGGCTTCTGGGGGGGGGGGGGGGTGTGATTTACGAGATGTCTCTGGGAGAGGCAGATGGAGCGACACGGAGGGCATTGGTGCTATTCATCCCACAGCACACCCAAGCCATCCTAAGGACACGTAGTAACATGGCTTTGGTCTTCGAAGAGAAGAGCTGAATAGATGGCTTAGTAACTTATTCAGGCCATGAAACTTGCCAAGAGGAGGGCCAGTGATATAAATGGATTTTCTTGATTTCTGCTCCAAACACTCTAATATGAGTAAGTGACACCATTCTGGGTCATGAAAGAATGCTCAGATCTTTTGTAGTATGAATGAAAGATTTTCACGGACACAAATCCAAACTCTAAACTTGGGATATGAGTCTTCTTTTTTCTGCATAAAACTGTATCAAAAGTTTCTGATAAAAGGATTTTGTTAAAGACTTTATGATAAGGCTCAAAAATCACAAGCCTCCCAATAAAGAATAATCTGAATCTCACAGATGGTGTTAGACTGAACGGGCTGACATTTCTCAGTAGATCCCTTCCAACGAGATTAAGTCAGTGAATGCATTTTGAAGAAGTATAATGCCAGAGCAAGGTATTTATTATCTATGCTCGTGTTCTACCGAAATGCTCTGCCTCGTATAAGTGCTTCCTTTTACAAAGGGCATGTGAACAAAATCAAGGCACTCATTTGCCAATGGCCAATTCCTTTAGTTTGGTTTTCATGTTAACACATATGTTTAGGAATCTGGATGGGTCTTCCATTAAACTGAAACTTAAGCTTTGCACAGGGCAAGGACGTAAGATGCCCATAAGGCAGACTAGACACATGCGTGGTTGTTGGGAGAATCAAGAGACATTTACCAAAGTGTCTGACATGTAAGAGGTCTTTACTAAGGGGAAGCTATGATGTTGGTTATTATCACCACCACTAGGCAGTTAGTCAGATACATACATGTCTCACTTGATAGAGTAGATATTATTACCAAGGGTTTAGAGTAAATTCACAAGGGCCCCTCACTGTTCACGGTAACTACACAGTAAATGCCTTGATACGATGAATAATTAGCCTCCATTTGTCTGTTTTATAAAACAGGGCGTCTCCCAAGCCCCTGATCATGCTAAAATAGGGACACAGTTAAAATATTTGGTGAAAATGAGGCACTGGGGTGGCTCAGTCCTTAAGCGTCTGCCTTCGGCTCAGGTCATGATCCCAGGGTCCTGGGATCGAGCCCCGCATCGGGCTCCCTGCTCAGCGGGAAGCCTGCTTCTCCCTCTCCCACTCCCCCTACTTGTGTTCCCTCTCTCACTGTGTCTCTCTGTCAAATAAATAAAATCTTTAAAAATAAATAAACAAAAATATTTTGTAAAACTGTTTATGCCATTATCTTTCTGACCATAACTAAAGAAATACAACACGAAGAGCTTATCTAAGACTGAAAAAGAAACATACTAATGTCTGAGTCCCCCATAGCTTCTATAGAAGAGGTTGGGAGTGAAGGACCAGCACTTAAAAAACAAAGCATGGAATCTGGCCAAGAATCAGAGCCACAAGCTTAGGGAGACCCCTAAAAAGTTTAGAGAGGAAATCTAGTACTCGCTTGGAAAAAAAAAAAATCCATGCCATGTTTTTCAAGTACAAGCTTTTAGGGCCCTGTATTTTCTTCAGTGGCGGCCCTGGTGCTGAAATTATAGGGCTGCTCATACTGACTTCCTTCAGGCTGTGACCTTCCATGAGGGCACGTCCAGGTGTGGCTGGAGAAGGACGTCAGTACATAAGCTTGGAGGCTGTGGGGAGGGGGCGAGGGAGGGAGGAGGCATTAATTTCAAAATGCTGCTATAACTCTGGTATCGTTAATCAGAGTTATGCAGAACATAAAAGAACCTCCTAGAAAATAATGTTGCAACACATTTTGATGATGAGAACAGATTTCTGTCATTGCATTGAAGTGTAAAGCAAAGTTGGATTAATTTTTTCTGGGTGCATCTGAAGTACAGAGGAGATAAACTAAAAAGATGTAGCAAAAACAAAATGCTATTTGACAAATCTAAAAGAAATGGCAAGGTAAACGTGGGCTGTCTTCAGTGTTGAGGTTCCATGTTCTCTAATCCATCGGTCACACCGCAAAAAAGATGGGCACCGTCACTCATAGTTTCCATTGCTATTTTTATTTTTGTTTTTGTTTTTTTTCCCTTCAACAACATTCACAGGTTAATGTCTTTGGAGCAAGACTTGTTTCCAAAAGTATGTCATCTTACTGTAGTGACTATGGGGGATACACATGTGCTTAAGCTGAGGTTTGTTTGCCTTCTAAGCAATGTACAGGTTTGTCTCAGGAAATCCTACAGCTCCAGCAGTCTAAGGTCGGGTGAATAACACAATCTGTTGTCATTGAGGGCTGTTTTGCTTTATTAGGTCAGCTGTGACGGAATCTTACCATCTTTTTCTACAATAGCTAGAGGAAGTCTGCTTTCTTCTCTTATAAAAACATGGGCGAACACTTCCCTCTAAAAATTTATTCTACAGGAGGCACCCGGGTGGCTCAGTCGGTTAAGCGTCTGCCTTTGGCTCAGGTCATGATCCCGGGGTCCTGGGATCGAGCCCGAGCCCCGTGCCGGGCTCCCTGCTCAGCGGGGAGTTTGCTTCCCTCTCCCTCTGCCTGCCGCTCCCCCCGCTTGTGCATGTGCTCGTGCTCTCTCTCTGTCAAATGAATCAATAAAATCGTTAAAAAATAAAAAAATAAAAATTTATTCCATGGGATATACTCAAACATGAGAAAGATGACACAAACCACGTTATTCATTTTAGTGTTCAGTGTTGTAATCGCAGAGGTTCCACCCTGATATCCACCAAGAGATGATTGGTTCAGTAAAAGTACACATAGCCAAGCAATGGCATACTGTGTAGCTAAAAAGGGATGAAGCTCTTAACAGAATAATCTTCAAGACATAATGTGAAGTGAAAAAGCAACTGTAGAACATGATGTGTTATGCCCCCATTTACGCACAAAAGTGAGAAAAAAGAATGGATGAGCATCGCGGCTCAGGAACACATATTACTGGAAACCCTGGTGCCCTCTGGGGAAGGGAACAAGGCGACGAGCAAAGGGGGACACTCTGCTAAGGTAATGACTCATGTTAAGGTATACCAAGTGAGCAGGAAAGAAATCCTCAGAAGGAGGGTCCAACTCTTTGCTAGCTCTCTTTAGTCTCAAGCACAGCCTCACCTGGTCTCCACCACTCCAATCAAGGCATTGCAAGGCAGTTGCCAATCCTGGGCCTTACCCAGTTGGCTGAGGAGGCTACTTCCTCCAGGCATCGATGTGCAATGAACCACTTCTTGGCTCAAGCATACGGGGGAAGGCTTGCTGTGTCAGAGTTGTTTTGTTCTCCAGCATAAAGAGGCAATAAAAGATTGTACTATCCAAGAAGGCAAGAGAAATTCATTCTGCTTCCAGAGCAACCACCAAGAAACCCACACTGTCAGTGTTAAAAAGGACAAGTGTTAATGACCCTCCTGGATACATATGTGCATTTGTTAAATGTGAAGGAAACTGTACATAAGTCTAGAAACATAGTGATTATTATTAGATCCTGTTTCTAGACTTTATGCACACTGTGTATATTTATTGTTTTCCCCCACCACTCACTTCCCTGGTCAACATAATTCATCATTCTCTTTATCAGATAGACATCAGAAGTTAGCAGAACTTCCCTCTTTTATCACAAAAGAAAACAAAAATATAAAAAAAGAACCTTATTTGGAATGGAAATAGCCTCCCTGCATTGTCAGCAATGAGTGGGATACTATTTATTACTAAGCATCTAAATTTATCATTCTGGAAGAATGCTGAGAAAGGAAGAAATGTCTTCCTGGGTGGTTAAAGGCTGTGTGGGTTGAGAGCAGCCTGGAAAGCCATCCGATGCCTCAGAGGCTAAAGTTGCCACACAAACCAATAACGTGTCTGCAGGAAGGACCGATTTCTTCCCCAAGAGCAAACATGATCCTTCAGTCTTCAGGCTCTATTACAGAGGTGACCATGAAAGGTGATCACCAGCAACATCAACACAACAGCCAGTGCCCATTCGTTTCTGTTTTCAGAATCCAATCTAAACCAGCCCCCAGATAAGCTCCGTCTGCGAGCTTTCCATACTGACATAAACACAATCGGCTGCTCTTCAGGACCGTGAGGTGAGTGGAGGCCCTACAGGTCAGGTACAGAGAAGATTTTTCTTAGGAGACCAATCTTTGGAGTTATTTGGCTATTACTCTCATCTTCATTAAAGTATCATTTTATTTTTAAACCTAGGTGTGAAATTCGGCCAGACTCCCCCAAGGTTGATGGTAAATTGAAACTGAGACAATCTCATGAATGGTCTACTGGTGTGGGATGTGGTGAGGACGGCAGGTGAACAGGAGAGGCCCGGACTCTCTGAAGGCCATTTGTTCTGCCCCAAAAGGACACAAGACTTCCCCCAAATCCCTGGCTGAGACCCTAGCAAAGGACATCGGCCGGTTACCTGCGGCGGCGCCAACCGATCGTCCACCCGCATTCACCCGCCGTGCGCCAGAGCTACTCACACTCCTCACTCTCCACGGCCGCGTAATTGCCAACTTCCTTGAAGCTGATGTTCCCCAGGTGGAGGACGCCCGCCACGATCTGCAGCACCAGCATCTGCTCCTCCGCGAAGATCCCGATCACGTTCATCGCGTGCTGGAGGAGGAACGAGAAATCATCCAGGTGGGTCAGCCGCCAGCTTGCTAAGCACGTAATAAAGAAGCCAAAGCTTAAACATCCACAGTAGCCAAACTATGGAAAGAGCCCAGATGTCCATCAACAGATGAACGGATAAAGAAGATGTGGTGTGTATATATACACGATGGAATATTATGCAGCCATCAAAAAAATGAAATCTTGCCTTTTGCAAGGATGTGGATGGACCTAGAGGGTATTATGCTAAGCGAAATAAGTTAATCAGAGAAAGGTAAGTATCATATGATCTCACTGATATGAGGAATTTGAGAAACAAGACAGAGGATCATAGGGGAAGGGAGGGGAAAAATGAAACAAGACAAAACCAGAGAGGGAGACAAACCATAAGAGACTCTTAATCTCAGGAAACAAACTGAGGGCTGCTGGAGTGGAGGGGGGTGGGAGGGATGGGGTGGCTGGGTGATGGACACTGGGGAGAGTATGTGTTGTGGGGAGCACTGTGTATCATGTAAGACTGATGAATCACAGACCTGTACCCCTGAAACAAATAATAATTATATGTTAATAAAAATAATAAAAAATAAAAAAAAAGAAGCCAAAGCTTAGATTGAGTTGTGCGGCCACATGGGACTTAGCTGGCAGTGGCAGCTGGAAGGCCCTGTAGGACACGGTCACTGCCCAACGCACTCACGCACTCTTCTCAAGTGTCAGGGGCACACTGGGAAGGCAGTTCTGTCTTTAGATCCAGCACACAATCCCCCAGCAGGAGATCTCCAGGAGCAGAGATACACAGAGGGAGCAGCAGGATACCCACAGTCAGCACCCTGTCCTTGTGCCCTGTGGGTGTCCTCTCTGCCACCCCCCTGCCTCCAAGGGCACGGATGCCCCCTTTCCAGTTACTCCAAGGGGACTTTGGAGATCTTCTGCCACATCAGGAGGGCAAAAATAGATTGTACTTGAGAAAGGATCTTGATTAAAACTCTCCAGCAAATGAAATGAAAGCGTTAATAGGAAAGTCTTGTTTCTGAGGCCCGTTAACTTCAGTAAAACCAGCTGACACGCCGAGACTTATTTATCTGAATCCTAAGAGCACCACACGCTAGGACCAATGCAGGCCCCCCATCTGCATTTCTTCTCCCTGCTCCCTTGAGGCCATGTGGCCCCTTGGTGCTGTCTTCTTTCCTGCACCCAGGATACAGTCTGCCTGAGCAGCCTGCCCCCCCCACCAAGCAGGTCAGCTCCCCTCAAACCGCACCCCCACTTGCCCTGTCAGGGTCCCCGCCTTGCTTCTGGGTCTGGCTGAGGGTTGGGCCTGGCAGGAAGCTGACTCAAAAGGCAGAGGGTGATGCAGTTCTTTGAGGCTAAATGGGTGAACAGTCCGAGAAAGTTCTAAATTGACTTACTGAGTTGTTTCCCTGAAGATGTGACCCCTCAGTAATGTTCCGGGGTTGACACTTGGTACCGTAACATGCACACTGCGGGAAGGGCACGGAGGCGAGGGCTGCCCTCGGCCCATTCAGTGTGGAGGTAAAGGGAATGCACTCGGGGGTGTTGGAAAACATGAGAAGGGCGGTCTTCGCTTCACCTTTCTGAGGAAACAGCTCAGCAGTGGCATAAGCTCTAGGCAAACCGGGATGGTAAATGTATTACCTACAACAGTGTTCACCTGTTAATCAGAGACCCTGCAGGGTGGGGGTGGGGGATGAGGAATTCACTTCTTCACCCATTTCAACTCATTCGATGGTCCTCAGGCAGCTGGGTGCACGGCTCTTGAAGGGTGCTTACACACAGGTTTAAGGAAATGGAGAGCTTGCAGCAGAATGAGGTGGAAATTTCCCACGGCTCTTCGCTCTTAACCCTCCCTGCCCTTTCGGTGCCGCAGAGCCCCTCCTGCCTGGCCCTGAGCCAACACTTACCAGTGTTTCCTGAAACTCCCGCCTGTCGTCGATGTCGTCCACCTTGTAGGACCCAGAGAGGCTCAGGTAGTAGTAATAGTCCATGCTGGTGATGCCGAGGCTGTGCTTCTGCTCTGCAGAGGCGCCCTCGATGAGCTGGACAAAAGGAAGCGGGATGTGGTGTGCCCACCAAGCTGAGGCCCCACGCCGGGGCCCAGGTGATGAGCACGTTCTGACCCTGCCTTCTGAAATGATGGGTGCTCCTCGTCTCCAAAATATGGGCTTCAGGATAGCTGCTCTGCTGGTGGTAGCCCCGGATCATCTCCGCAAATTCGAGTTCTGAACTCTGGTAAGACCTACACGAGCTGAGACTTTCCCCTCATCCAATGAGAACTGCAGTGCTGTGTGGGTGAGAGCCCTCAGAGGAGTGGAAAACAAGCCAGGCTATATTACTTCGTTTCCGCTCAACTTGCTTAGGGCTTTATGACGTGCAGCTGCCCCTCGCGCTTCTCCCCACGGATGCCTGTGGAACAGCAGCCCCAGGTCCCGCGCTCTGGCATTCTGAAACCTCCTACCCAATGGACTGTCCCGCGGCTTTCTGTGCCCGCTCTGATGTTTGCCTTTGGTCCGAGCAAGGCCCTCTTAAAGGGCTCCCACCAGTGGTGTGCTAGAAAGATATTCAACCATCAACTCATGGGGAGAAAAATGGATTTGTAGTGTTTGCTGACTGTCGTGGTGTAAATACTCCTACCACGACTGATTTCAGACTACCAAGAAAATAGCCCCGAAGGAAAAAGTGCTTGGAAGGGATGCACACAGCCCTTGTGAGCTGGCTCTGCCTGCTCCAGCCCGGAGGGATTTAGGGAAAGAGAGGGCCTAGCCACACTTCTCCATCTCGGTCAAGTTCCTCATGTCATCTCAGCTCCACGCCCCGCAAAGAGGGAACGTCATCTCCATTACAGAGAAGTTCTAGGTCACCCATGACATCAGGGTCCCTTAGCTTTCTTCTGCCTCTTCAAAATATCTTTGTGCTGGGGCGCCTGGGTGGCTCAGTCGTTGAGCGTCTGCCTTTGGCACAGGTCATGATCCCAGGGTCCTGGGATCGAGCCCCACATCGGGCTCCCTGCTCGGCGGGAAGCCTGCTTCTCCCTCTCTCACTCCCCCTGCTTGTGTTTGTGCTCTGGCTATCTCTCTGTCAAATAAATAAATACATAAATAATCTTTTAAAAAAAAATTCTTTGTGCCACCCCCTTCCTATTTTCCCCCTTCTGTGTTTCCTCCCCATCCGCATCACACAGCCTCTCATTTGCATCTTCAAACCGCTCCCCCCTTCTCAACCCTCTTCTGCCAGCAGACACATGCTGCTCTTGGCCGTAAGCTTTTCCTTGACTCTGAACTTCTCCAAGCCCCAGAATAAACTTCCTCATCACGCGCTAGCTAGCCACCTGCAAGAATGATTTGCCATCATCTGAGATAGCTATCTAACTGAAAAGACTGTATGAGCTCCCGACACAGCTTTTAACTTCCTTCTAATCCAATGATCTTCAAACCATAACAAAATTAACACAAAAAACAGCTGCAGGCCTTTCTTCAAAGAAAATCTGACGTGTACCCCTGATATATGAAATGCTAATACATAAACTCATACATAAAGAAATTGTTTTGGTATCATTAGATTTCTTAAGTACTTAAAAAGATTTTAAAAAGTAGGCGAATCCAAGGATACTCGAAGCCTTGGGACATAATCTAAGAGCAACCCGCACACTGCTCTGGCCGCACTCTCCACGGCTTCCGCATGTCCAGGTCAGACCTTCCTGACCGGGGATTAAAGATCCTTAGCCCACCTCTAGCCTGTCCTCTGAGCTCCCCTTCGGGAGACTTCCACCCTTGCCAGCCGGTCCACCTGACTTGCCAGAGCAGCCTCCCCACCTCGTTCCCCTGCGCGCCCTCCCAGCCACACCTCCCCACGTGGACTCCTGCCTGGCAAAGAATCAAGCACTCCTAGTTTTGTTCTCAAGTTACACTAACACTTCTTGATTACGTACTCTCCTCGCAGGTAGGGACATCCTCACAATTTTTTGCACATTGACTTATACATACTATAGTAATAAATACTCCTTGGCTTGGCAGACTAGATTGCCTAAACCTGAGAGCTGAGAGGAAAAAAAAAATTTTTTTTTAATGTGGAGAAGGAATAAGGAAATAGGAAAGAAAAAATATAAAGGAAAACCTGGTAAAATATGTGAAAACTCCGCTCTCCGGGGTTCCTCATCACCACCCTGGATTTTTCCAGAAGGAAGTTGGAGATCTTTCCACCATCTGGTTCCCCACCTGGACTGAACTGGATTTCAAAGTATTTTCCCTGCAAGAAAGTTAGGGATTTCCTTCAATGGTTGGTGCACAGAAACGTGATGTTCCAAACAGGCTTTGAATACAGCATATAATTCAAGGAAATTCATTAATGAAAGATACATTCTGAATTATTCCCAGTTCTGATCAAGACTTCCTCACTTCTTCCTATCAGACAATAACCAGGGCTTTTGTCCAGTCACACGATTCTGAATTGAGAGACAGAGTCTACCTTTCCAGCCCGACTAAATAAGGATATGCTGTATTCCTTGCCCATTTCCCCCCAGTGGGTGCTTGCCTGCTAAGCCGGAAGCTGTAAAGAATGGGACAGAAAATCTCAAGGTTCCCTTGATCTAGCAAGAACGAACTCCATCAGCCTCTTTCAGGGAGAACAAATTTTCCCTCTGCCAGACGTATTTTCATGGCTTTGAGCAAAAGGCACCCCTTTTACCTCTGGGTCATCTAGCGTTCTTACATAAAGTAAAAACACTTGATTATAAACAATGTTCTTTCCAGCTAGTTGTGGGTGTGGAGAGTTTTGTTACTGTCGTAGTTAATTATTTCCTTTTAAATTACTTCTCAGAAGGAACAAAGGAGAATAAAGCCTTGGGATTTAGCTGGAAAGGTGTCCAGATTGTTAAGGAAATGACATTTTCTCACTAGAATCTGGTTGCTCTCCCGTCCTCGGAAAGGGCCAGGAGTGTAAATGTAGACGAAGGAAAAGATGAGAATGTGGGTGTTAGGGAGTGACGGCCTGGGTTCAAACTGGTGGAGCATGCCCAGCCTAACTGCATTTCACATTTTTAAATTTTAATATTTTAAAATATTAAATATTTTTAAAATGTGTACACTGATGAAATCCACCCATTTCAGGGCTGGCTCCTGCCAGGCCGCAAGTCTGGGACTAGAACCATAAACTCATTAAGGACAAGAAAAGCCCATTTTGTGTTTTTCCTGCTGCCTACAGCATCCACTACATGCTGTGTTACTGCTAAGTCAACTGCAGATTCCAAGTATAAGAAAGGCTACAAAAGAAGGCCACCCTCTAATTGTCTATGTGTCTTATTCTGATGACTCTTCCCCCTTCCCCAAAATAAACCCCAAAACACCTAGAAGCACCAGACAGAGAGAAGGACCACAAACCATGTTATCCCAAATTGCAGTGCTTCCTGAGAAATGGTTGCTGAACAAGATTCCCCATGCTTCCTATTAAGATGACTATTCCTTCACCATCTTTTCCTTTTGGCACTTTTTGGAGGGAATAAATCAGTGTCTGTCCATGTGTACCCCCTAACTATTCCCCATCAATCTGGGGATGGGAATGAAACCAAACAGGACATCAAATCCAGGAATGGCAGATGTAGTAAATGACAAACTCTCAAGCCCTTCCAGAATGGTTTCGAAACCTTGGCTGCCCTGTTGCAAAGACCTGGGGAGCCTTTTTTTTTTTTTTAAAGATTTTATTTATTTATTTGACAGAGTGAGCGAGCACAAGCAGGGGGAACAGTTGAGGGAGAGGGAGAAGCAGGTTCCCCGCCAAGCAGGGAGCCCGATGTGAGGCTCAATCCCAGGACCCTGGGATCAGGACCTGAGCCGAAGGCAGACGTTTAACCATCTGAGCAACCCAGGCGCCCCCCCTTTTTTTTTTTTTTTAAAGATTTTATTTATTTATTTGAGACAGAGAGTGTGAGAGAGAGAAAAAGCATGAGCAGAGCAGAGAGAACGACAGAGGGAGATGGAGCAGACTCCCCGCTGAGCAGGGAGCCTGATGCAGGGCTTGGGACTCGATCCCAGGACCCTGGGATCATGACCTGAGTTGAAGGCAGACGCTTAACCGACTGTCCACCCGGGTGCCCCCAGAGAAGTAAATCCATCTTTAGGGACTGGTACCCAAACCTGAGCAGTTCTAAAGAGCCTGGGTGATTTTTATATGTGGCCAAGGTGGAGAACCACTGTTCCAAACAATTCAAATTTGTTACATAAAAGTTAAAACCCCTAACAAGAGACCAAAAGTTTAGTTTTGTTGTAGAGCAGCCTGGGGGAAAAGAGGAACTTGTATGAAGAAAGGATGTTGCATTTTCATAATTAAACGGAAAGAAATGTTGATTCTTGGTAATATTTTATTTCTTAAGCTAGGTACCGGGAACACTGGTGTTCATTGTATTATTTTTAAATAGTGTTTGAAATATTTCATAATATATTTCTTAAAACTTGAAAAGATTGGTGTAAGTGGAACTATGTGAGTTTTTATGATTCATACTGCATGTCCAGTTTTTTAAGAGATTTTTTTTTTATGTAATCTCTACACCCAGTGTGGGGCTCGAACTCATAATCCCAAGATCAAGAGTTGCATGCTCTATGGACCGAGCCAGCCAGGTGTCCCTGCATATCCATTTTAAAAAGAGAAATTACCTATATTCCCACCCTGATGCCCCTTCTACTCCCTCCTACTAAATAATCACTTGTTAACAATATAGTCAAACTTTGATTTACAGACACCTTAGTTAAGTTTTATATAACGTACCTTTTAAAATAAAAATGAGACCATATTATATTATAAATATCATAAATATTTTTTTTTTTTTTTTTTAAGATTTTATTTATTTATTTGACAGAGAGATAGCGAGAACAGGAACACAAGCAGGGGGAGTGGGAGAGGGAGAAGCAGAAGCAGACTCCCCGCCGAGCAGGGAGCCCGATGCGGGGCTCGATCCCAGGACCCCGGGATCATGACCTGAGCCGAAGGCAGACGCTTAACGACTGAGCCACCCAGGCGCCCCTATAAATATCATAAATATTGTTCTATAACCTATTTTTTTTGAAATTTAACAATATATTATGGATATCTTTTTAAATAAGTCATTATTAACAGGAAACTTAGATATGACACCTTAAAAGTATTCTTGGGTCAAAGAAAATGGACATTAAAAAAAATTTTTTTTTTTAAATAGGCTCCACGCTGGAGCCCAACACAAGGCTTGAACCCACAACCCTGAGATCGAGACCTGAGCCGAGATCAGGAGTCAGGCGCTTAACTGACTGAGCCACCCAGGTGCCCCTGAACATTTTAAATGTTGATAAAAAATGCGAAATTGCTCTCCTAGGGGAATGTGTCAGGCTTCAACCAATAGTGTTTTTTCTCTGGTATTATAAATCTCCTTAATGTTTGCTCATCTGAGAGACAGAAAATGATATATAGTTTTAATTTACATTTCTCTCATTATTAATGGAAATACCTTTGGATGCCCCATCAGACCTTACTCTGTGTGTGTGTGGTGGGGGGGGGGGGTGGGTATGTGGGTGCGCATGCGCTCACACTCTTTCTCATCTTTCCATCAGGGTTACATGAAATTTTATAATCGGAAAAATAATAAATGCTGGCTATTTTTGTTTTGTTTTACAAGAAATGACTGACGTATCCTCCTTGTCCAAGAATAAAGAATAATTTATATTGGAAACATCAAAATACCGATTTAATTATTCTTTTGCTCTCTAAGGAAGGCAAAGGGGGGGATGGGTAGCTAGAGAGTCAAGTGCATTTTTTTTTAAAGATTTTATTTATTTATTTGACAGAGAGAGCGAGAGAGCACAAGCAGGGGAAGCAGCAGAGGGAGAGGGAGAAGCAGGCTCGCGGGGCTCGATCCCAGGACACTGAGATCATGACCTGAGCTGAAGGCAGACGCTTAACCATCTGAGCCACCCAGGCGCCCCGGTCAAGTGCATTTTTATATGACTGAGACATTTTATATGACTGAGACAGAGAATTAGGAAAAAAAGGTCAAGTGGAAAATTCATTCACATTTTCTTTTGTATTTCATTACCTAGAAACTTCTTCAAGATAACACAACCAGGCATTAAGCAGAAAAATAGGAGTGGTGAACAAATGAATAGTTTGAATAGTATCGAACAGCAAGGAAAGTGAAGGCAATAAGGAGAGCTATAACTCACCAGGGAATCTAACAATCACTGCATGAGACCTTAGTAAGAATTCTCTTGGAAATAGAAGCTTCCTTCCAAAATAGAAGGCTGAAAGAGAAATTGTTTTTCTCCAAAATTCCCACTATTTATTTTAAAATGGTCCAGAATCAGCCTCACAGATGGCTCCTTGAATGTTTTACTGCCAGACATAATCTAGGGTTGAGATAAGATATAAAATCTACATAAATCAAAGCTACTGGCCAAATACTCATTTCTTTGTAAATGTGGCTTTTTGTCAAGGGGGATATATTCCTATGCATCCTCGCCAGCTTTCTAATTCACCCCCCGAGGAGACACTCAGGCAGAAAAATGTCTAAGTGGGCATTCATGACAATGCACTTGGCTGACACTTCCATTGCCCTGGGCTGAGTGGACCAGTTGGGAGGCCATCTGACGGGCTGCATCCAGTTGCTTTTGGATGTGATTATGTTACGTGAATATGTCTAAAACAAATACACAGAGCTCTGAGGGGTGGGTAGACAACTGGCTCACTCTGGATGACAGGGAGGAGGACAGTTCTCTCCAAGATACAGGATCGAAGTGTCTGCTACCTTCCGTGTCCGCGGCCCAGGTTCCAGGAACCAAAAGCAAGGCAAGAAGACCTGCAAATCTAGTCAACTCGTTTATTTGCCTGGGAAAGAAGGTCTTTCCGCCAGGGTACAAGGCAAACCCCTCCAGGACCAAAGCTGACACTTCTATCAATTTTTATTTTCCCTAGTGAGGCAACTTGGGTTGAGAACTGTTTTCAAAAATTATCTTCTATCCCGAGGCTCAAAAATAATTTCAGTGAAAGGGCAAATGGATATCCTGACAGCACACAGCTATAGAAAATGAAGAAGAGATTGAAAAGGCAGCCTCCTGATGGTATGTGAAAAGCTCCCATTTCCTTGGGGATAGCAGACGTAAATCAGGGGTATCAGCATCACCCATCAGGTGACATTTTCTGAAACAGGGAAGAGACTCACAAATCGGCTGGAGTTGTTGTTCCGGACGGTCTTGGCGTTCCCGAAGGCCTCCAGGAGCGGGTTGGACTGCAGGATAATGTCCTTGACGTGCTGTCACGGCAGACAGGCCAGAGGTTAGGAAGGTGCAAGCACCAACCACGCAACGGGAAGCCACACTCTCCCTAAGGACCCGGTTTCTGAAGGCAGTTAAGATGAGGTCTCAAATCTCTACATGTTCCTGGGGTTTCTGGAAGATCTATGCTTTTCTTGCAACAGACCTAAACCTGCTTGTGTGTTCGTGTCTTCCTGCTCCCTTGACTTGGTGCCTGTGCTTCCCAAACCTTCATGCTCATGAATCCCCAAGGGATCTTGTTTAAATGCAGATGCAGATTCATTGGTCTGAGGTGGGGCCCGAGAGTCTGCACTCCTAATCAGCTCCCTGGTTCTACTGCTTTTTTCAGTGTGGAGCCATGTTTGGAGCAGCAAGGGCCAACACTGGATTGTATGGAACAATTCCTGGCCTACTAGAGAGGAAGGATTTGGTTTTCAAACACCCCACTTCTGTGCCAGACTGAAAAGTGTGCAAAACACTCTATGGGCAAGACAGCTCAACAGATAGGAGTTGATGTTGGAGAGGTCTTTCAACAAGTGAGTCACTCCTTGTAGTTCTAATTATTCACATGCTATGGTTAAACATGTTCCAGAAATAACAAGTCTTTGGTTTGTGCTCTTTAGCTACTGACTAATTTCAAGCCAAGAGCTCTGTATCATTGTCCTCATAGGAAAACAGGAAGAGAAAAGTCAACAATAACGTCTGCAGTCTGGCCACTAGGTCGTGGTCTGTAGCAAACAGGACTAGATTAACGCACTAACTACTAATTAACTATGGAACAGCCGAAGTTGTTCCTTCGGCATTCTCCTGAACAGTCAGAAGAGGAACAAGAACGGGAATTTCACTAACTGGGGTATGTTGTTAGCAATGGCACCAAAGGCAAATTCTGGGTGGTCCCTCCATGGGGTCAAGTTCAAAGCTTAGAAACATCTTCCAAGCTGCCTACTCTCCTTTAAAAACTCATGGATTTATACAAATGATGCCTTCTTTGTAAAATTAATTTTGACTTTGTGGCTCTTCATCAATCAATCCTTTATATCAGTTATTTGATATCCTTTATCAACACTCAGCTTCTCATAAGGGGTAGAACAAACGAAGGCTCTTCTTTGTCTCTTCCCTTCTTTAATTATTGACTTTTAAGCTGAGAATCCTTATGCATGTATCCATCATCCATCCATCAACCATCAAGATGTCCAACAGAATTTTGGGGCATGTGGTCAGCATTTGGGGAAAAGACAAAGAACAAATAAAGGTAAAGGTGCAGCCCACCCATAAAACAGCATCCTGAGTTTGTCTTCATGTCAACCTTCTAGGGATAGGGTGTGATCACATGAACAGAGACAATCAAGTAGCACCACACCAACCTAAGTTCTTGAATCACACTCACTGTCCAATGCTGAAGCCATGAGCCATGTGTTGCATTGAGTTGTAAGAAGGCTAGTCCCAATTGAGATGTGCTGTTAAGTGTAGATTACACGCCAGATTTCAAAGATTTAATATAAAAAAGAATGCAGAGTATCTTGTTAGTTTCTTGACATTGATTATAGGCTGAAATGATCATGTTTGGGATATGTTGAGTTAAGTAAAATATATTTTTAAAATTAATTTCACATGATTCTTTTTACCTTTTTAAAGATGTAGCCACTTGAAAATGTTAAATTATGTATGTGACTTGTGCCATCTTTCCACTGGCCGGTGCTACTCTAGATCTTCCTTTCATTCAATGAAAGAGGGCACTCGAAGACTCTTTTACTCTGCGAAAGGAATTTTGGATGCTGCCTGAAGCTGGCCACTAGGTCCCAGAAGGACACAACGTGACGGAGTACCATTTAATTAGCAGACAGAACCACAGTGAAGAGAATTTTGATGTACCTTTTTAAAGTCTACAGATGACTGCACTTATCCAATGATTCAGATTAAAAAATTAATCTTTATGGTGAAATCTACCTGGGAGCATGAGTACCAGTAAGAAACTGTTCCCAGTGGTCTGTGCCAGTGATAAGCCCTATGCCTCTGGGCAACCCCCTGTGGACCCTGGCCCACCTCCGCCATCAGCCATTGCTCTTCGGGGGGGGGGGGGGCTTCATCCATTCCTGCTGATGCCGATGCGGCTACCACGATGGGTCAGACTAAAGACAGATGAAGCAGTATCTACTGTTCTCCATGCTGCACCCTCGAACGTGCTGCCTCTCGGCCCATATTGTATTCCTCTCCTTTGTCCTCATTTTTCTGGATGTTCCTGCTTTCCTAATGTTACCCTCTAACTTTTCCTTCTTCCTTTCTCTCCCCTGCCCCCCTCCCCCACTCTATTTTAAGATTTTTGGAAATGCAGTCACATAGTTCAAAATTTAAAAGTTTCAAAAGGATATAGGGGAGAATGTGCCTTTCTCTCGGTCTCCCAGTTTCCCTCCCTGAAGAACCCATTATCAGTTTCTTATCTATCCTTCCAGAGGTATGTTATACCTATCCAAACAAATATGGGTATATGTTCCCTTATTCTCCTCAAATGGCAACACATTTTACACAATGTTGTGAACCTTGCTTTTTGTAACTCATCATTATCTTGGAGATCATTACCTATCAGTACATGAAGTTTCATTTTTACAGCTATCTAATATTCTATTCTATTATGAACTATAAATTATTTCACCAGTCTCTGATTGACGAACCTTCAAATTATTTCGAGTCTTTTACATTACTAAAAAATGCCACATCAAATAACTGTATCATTTTGCATACATTTCAGCACATCTAAAGGATACATTCTCTTAAGCAGAATTGATGAATCAACAGGTGTACTCACATAGAGTTGACAGATTTTGCTGAAATACCCTCCATAAAAGTATACTAGTTCATGCTCCTACCCGTAATGTAGGAGAGGAACTATGTTCCTATATTTTTACCAACAAAGTGTTTAAAACACTACAAAATTTTTGCCATTCTGACAGTTAAGAAATAGTTCTTTGGTGAGGTTTCAATTTGCACCTTATTATCATGAGGGTGGGCATGTTTCATGTTTTATGAGTTGTCCTTCATTTATTCCCTTTTGGGATTTTTTGGCCTTTGCTAGATATTTAAGAGCTCATTCTATATTAGGTATCTCCATCTCATGCTATTTCTTTGGAGATTTCAAGCTTCTTGGTTATAGAAGTTTGTTGGTTCTATGTCTTTTCTGTGGAAAAAAAATTCTTTTTTTAAACAGCAAATGGAGACTTTTACACTTCACTTAATACAGGGCCTCAAAATGGGTCATGTCACTAACTCACCTGGACTTTGGGACCTCCTCCAGATACTCTAGAGACATAACTCATGATGTATTTGGCAGCCACTGTCTTTCCAGCACCACTTTCACCACTGAGGAAAGAAAGACAAAAATACCCAGCCATGAAGTGGATCACAACTGGTTCCCTCCCCCTGACAAAACAAACAAACAAACAAACAAACAAACAAAAACAAAAAAAGAAAGCAATCATAAAGGTATTCAGTAATAAAGGCACAGCACTGGTTGAGAAAGGCAAATCTGTGCCAGGATGAGGTCACCTCCCTGACTTGTATGAGCAACATCAACATGGTTTGTGGACAAAGGTCTTGATAACGATCATGTCCGGAATAGACAGTTAGGCATTCTAAATGCCCAATAATGGAGAACATGATAAGGAACATTATGGGATATCAGAAGGATGGAATATTATACAGAAATTACAACTGACAGGAAGATTGTAAACTTAGGGGAAAAAGCATAGGAAGTAATCAATTGAGTGAAATAAATCAGATAAAATTATATATGAAAACATGATTACAAAATGTAAAGAAAAAAAAAACACTGAAAAAAAAAAAGACTAGAACTACCACAAAATATTGGTAGAGGTTCTGGTAAAGTGAAAGATACCATGGAAGACTCCTTTCAGTTCATTATTTCCCAAACTTTTAGTAACGCATACATTACTTCTGTATTAAAAAAAAAAAAAAGGAAACCGTAGGCACTCTCAGGTTTCAAACCGTGTGCCCTGAACTGGTTCAAGCAACTTCATTTTAGAAGTTCTAAAATTAAATGATGAGGCAATATTAATCACATCCTGCATAACAAAGACTACCTTCCGTTTTGGTGGCCTCACCGCATGGGGAAACCCTTTTGTTAAGAGTGTATAGGCTGCTCTTCAAAATACCCGTTCTTCCTTCAAAATCCCCTCGAATTGATGATGACCTCAACTCACAACATGCTCAAGTCAGTCAGATTTCTCATCTCTCTATTGGTTGCCTTTGTGTTATCAATGGCTCAGTTACTCAAGAAAAGAGGAAATGTCTGCTCAGGGTACATCCAAAGCCAGGTGACCCCTTAGCATCAAAAGGAAACAAATAAATTTGGAAATAATTTGATGTTTTGAAACAAAACAAACACAAAAAGGATTAAGGTAGCCATCAGAGCAAAACTCAGAACCTGGTGAATTTCCCTGACGTAACACATTTAATTAGAGAGATTAGAGGGAAGAAGAAGGGAACAATACTCTTTGAGGGGCTCTGAATCCACCAATGTGACTCATTCACCATCCCAGTACTCGGAGCTCCCGGCTTCCAGGTCATGAGACTAGGGAAAGCAAACTGAAGTTCCATAAGATGTGGTGGCAAGAAGAAAACCAGCAAGTGTGGATGAAATGGCACACTGTTTATAGAGGACGTGCTTACTCGCAGGCCCAAGGAGGTATAGCAAATATCTCAGCTCCATGAGGAAATGCTCTATTTAAATGGTCCCTGTAATCAAGTGATTTATGTGCAAGATCCAGGGTCAAAACATGTACTCTTGCTCATATGGAACACAGGTTTTGTCGACAAGTGAAACTCCATTTTATAATGTTGTAAATAATGTGAACGGTCAAGAATATTGTAAAATCCCAAAGTGCAAAGGTACAACCACCCAATCCAATAATCACACAGACATTTAAAATAACTAGAAAACAATGTGGCAATATACATAGAGACTGCAGCTAAGGTTAATGGCAACTTAAGCAGAAGACAATGTATCTATAATGTGATCACAACTAAGTAAAAATAATGTATGGACAAGAATAGAAATGGAACAAAGAAAAAGAAGTATTTCTGACTTGGGGCGCCTGGGTGGCTCAGTCAGCTGAGTGTCTGATTCTTGATTTTGGGTCAGAGCATGATCTTGGGGTGGTGAGATCGAGCCCCACATTGGTCTCCATGCTCATAGTGAAGTCTGCTTGAGATTCTCTCCCTCTGCCCCTCCACCTGTGCTCGCATGCGCGTGCTCTCTCTTCCCCATAAATAAATAAATCTTTTAAAAAAAGAAATATTTCTGACTTATTGAAGGGTTTTTTCCTTTGGATGTGATTTCTCTTAATTGTTTAAATTTTTGAGATAGATAATTACTTATATATTTCAGATTTTTAAAGACAGCATTTCTAGAAAAAGTGGAACCACACACCACAGTGATAATCAACACTGATCAACTTCTTTATTCTTCAACTTCCTTTATCAGGATGAGTAAACATATTTTCATGTTCAGAATTCCTTGCAGCAAGCTGTGTGTGTGTGTGTGTGTGTGTGTGTGAGAGAGAGAGAGAGAGAGAGAGAGAGAGAGAGAAAAGGAGAAGCAACAAATCCTATTGGAATTATGAAATAAAAGTATAGTGATTCTCCCACTATGTCTTCGGTTAATAGTGTGATCAGACATGAACTATTTTATCTCTTTGGTTGGAAGGAAAAGAACAGAAGAATAATGGAACATAATTCATTTCATGTATTAAAATAAGTATGCCAGGTCCAATAATAGAACATTGACATTCTAGTAATTGTGGTATTTTTCAGAAGCTTTAAAATAATTAGTTCTGGCTGAACATTGACTGGAAGTTTCATTTCTTGGTTTCCATTTACAAACACTTAAAAAAAAGTTCTATTGATCAGAGGCTGGTAATTTGCTCAGAATATGGTACAATAATGGAATGTTACACAATTATCTGAAGCTTACAGTATATACAACCATAACTATACTGGTCCTTTTGGGATGGCAAAATATTATTTCTTCCTCTGGACTAAAACGCAAGTTAAAAGAATGTGAAGGTATCAGACATTATACAGCATGGCCAAAATTATTTTCTTTGCATCTCACAGCAGTTAGGGAATTTGCTTTGCTTATGTTACAGGCAGTCTTTCTTAATTCAATTGCCTTCACTTGACTTCTAACGTGGACAAAAAAATACGCTAGAAGTGTATGTGCTTTAAATTAGAAAAATGCCGCATTGGTCCCTAAACCCA
Organism: Phoca vitulina; assembly: GCF_004348235.1. NCBI lineage: Eukaryota > Metazoa > Chordata > Mammalia > Carnivora > Phocidae > Phoca > Phoca vitulina. The sequence continues at coordinate 25,615,707 of NW_022589723.1, forward strand.
GCAGCCTACCAGAACCCTCAAAGTAAAATGCTCATGTTTGGGCTCCTCTTCTGACCTGCTTCCAGTCCCAGTCTCGAAGGACAGGCCCTAGAAATAAGATTTTTTTTTTTTTAAAGATTTTATTTATTTATCTGACAGAGAGAGACACAGCGAGAGAGGGAACACAAGCAGGGGGAGTGGGAGAGGGAGAAGCAGGCTGCCCGCCGAGCAGGGAGCCCGATGTGGGGCTCGATCCCAGGACCCCGGGATCATGACCTGAGCCGACGGCAGATGCTTAACGACTGAGCCCCCCAGGCGCCCCTAGAAATAAGATTTTTTAACTCCGTAGTTCTTATATAACTGGCTGGGAATGAGCCAAGCAAATTTAAAACAGTCAACAGAGACTTCATAGGAAATATCAATTCAAGTAAGAAATAATGTTCTGTGTGCGTTAGCTATAGAAATGAAAACATGCTAAAATTTCAAAGAAATGGAAAGAATGTTCTGGGGGAAGAAGCTATTTACAATGGTATATTAATAATTGGATCCAAGGACCATAATTGCTTTTATAAGTCTGAAAGTTATTCCTCACTTAAAAATCAATAGTGTTTTCAATTCACTTCAACTTCCTCTAGCAAATGTAAAAACATTTCCATCATATTTTTCAGGCAGATTTCCCACAGAATAAGGAGAGTCAATCTTTTCTACTGCTCAAAGATTCACCAATCTACTCCCATTTCCCCCTTCCTAGTCTCAAAATAATCTGTAACTTTTTTTTTTAAGATTTATTTATTTATTTGAGAAAGCAAGATTGAGAGCGAGCACACATGCACGTGAGCATAGCTAGGAGAGGGGCTGGGGGAGAGAACCTCAAGCAGACTTCTGTGCTGAGCGTGGAGCCCGATGTGGGGCTCGATCCCAGGACCCTGAGATCATGACCTGAGCTGAAACCAAGAGTTGGACGCCCCGAATGAGCCACCCAGGCGCCCCTCTCTAACAGTTCTTACCACAGTAACTATTGTTCCCTTATAACTGATCAAGTTAATGTCATTGAAATGTTACTTTACCAGCCTTAGATTTGTTTGCACTTTACAAAGGATAAACACTTCAGGGGCGCCTGGGTGGCTCAGTTGGTTAAGCGACTGCCTTCGGCTCAGGTCATGATCCTGGAGTCCCGGGATCGAGTCCCACATCGGGCTCCCTGCTTAGCGGGGAGTCTGCTTCTCCCTCTGACCCTCTTCCCTCTCGTGCTCTCTGTCTCTCATTCTCTCTCTCTCAAATAAATAAATAAATAGAATTTAAAAAAAAAAAAAAAAAAAACAAAGGATAAACACTTCAAACAAAAACTGTGTGTGCGTTTGTTTACCCTACATGTATTGTCTAAGCCCCACCACGTGCCAAGCTCTGGGCTGGAGGCTGGAAGGAGAGGTGGCTCCTGCCCTGAAGGAGCTCACTGCCTGCTGGGGAAGGGGAGTGCACGCAGGCTGTAAGAAAACCGTGTAGATGGGGATACAGTTTTAGGGACTCCTGGGGGACATGTATCCCTGATTGGAGTGCATGTTAAGAAAAGATCCTTAAAGGAAGTCACAACTATTTTAAGTCTCAACAAGACACGTAACATTAGCCAGGTGGGGTGTGTGTGCCCATGTGCAGTCAGATCCAGGGGTGAAGGGTGAAGCCTGAGTCCTAGCTGGAGACAAAAACCCCACTGGGTGCAACTGAAAGGAAGTACCACAGGTGAAAAGGACTTGAATGGGAGCTGGAGGGAGGAGGAGAGGGGCTGGGAGGGGATGAAAGGTCCATGACAGTGCCTTGGGTATCGGTTTTGAGGAAGGACCACGGGCTCTGGTCAGCAGCAGTCAGTGATTCTTATTTTATACAGACCAGACTCCAGTCCTTTCTGCATCATATTCATGAATTTTGCCTTTACCTCTCTTCTAAAGACCAACTGATCTATTACTGACTTAGTATTTTTCTCTAAATTGACTCAATTTACTTAAATTTATTTTAAAAAGGAACATATATATGACTGCTGTAAATAGAAAACCACGATGGCTTACCCCAAATTGGCAACCCTAAAAATAAATACCACAAAAATAAAATAGTTATTTGTGAAAATAATCCAAATTTCTACCAACACAGAATAGATTAAAAATAAACTGTGACATATTCAGAAGTGGAATTCTAGGAGGGGGTAAAAAAAAAGAATTATAGCTACACTCTCCCAGCAAATTTCAGGAAATTTAATGTTGTGTGAAAAAAAAAAAAAGCAAGCTGCAGAAGAATACATGGAACACATATAGTAGGATTCCATTTACATCAAATTCAACAGTGCAAAAAGACAGTCAAGAGGTTGGGTAGAGAAGCAAATATAAGTAAGTAGTAACACCATAAAGAAAAGGGAAGGAGATATTTAAAATTCAGGACAATGGTTATTTCCCTGTGAACTGGGATGGGAAAGGAGCCAGGATGGACTGGAGAAAAGGAGGGGCAGCTCAGAGGATATTCTTTTTCTTTCTTTTTTTTAAAAGATTTTATTTTTAAGTAATGTCTACACCCAATGTGAGGCTCGAACTCACAACGCCGAGATCAAGAGTCATATGCTCCACCAACTGAGCCAGCCAGACGCCCCTCAGGGGATGTTCTTTTAACTTAAAGTGAAGTGGTGGGTGATCTTTTTGGATCATTACTGTTTAAACGTACATGTATTTTATAGAAATAATTTTAATGTCCTCAATAGCTCACATGAACCGTTTTGGAAGTAGTTGAATTCTAGCTGGCCCGCCAAAGGCCTTGAGCCTGAAGCCTACTCTCTTTAACAAAGAGATCAGCAAGAGGTTTGAAGACATACCAGCACAAAACAGACTTACTCTCTGATAGAAGCAGCAAGACTGAAATAAAACTAAACATGGGCTCGTCCTCTGTGCGTACTTCAATACCATGTACCCCCTGCATGGCTGGGAAGCGCTGCGATCATCAATGGGAAACAGGTGCGGAGCACGGAGGCCAAGCTGAAAGGAGATGGCCAGGTTAGAAGGGTGTGCAGGATCCGGGGGAGGGGGATGAAGGCCTCCATGACGGCAGTGCTGGTGGCAAAAGGTGTAAGAGGGTAAACTCCTGTCCTATTAGGAAGTAACATTGGGTTTTGACAGAAGATAGATAAGAAGGAATGAAGAATGACATCCTGGTTTGGGGCCTCGGGAGCCGGTGGATACTGTATCACTAAGATAAGAGTTTATATAACCCCCAGGGCAGGGTTGGGGGTTATATCATGTGGTTGTAGGAGCCCAGAGACTAAGGATGCAGAGCACTGAAGGGCATTTGAGGGGCCACCCAGAAGTAGGGGCCAGTGGGCAGAGCCATGGGGAGGTAGAGGGGAGCAGGGAGGTAATGAATGGAGAGACAGCTGGTGATTGGAGGACTGATTCGATTGAGCACATAAATTAAATTGAGCAATAGATAAATACATTGAAAATAATGTGAAACAAGACTCTCGTTGTCAGAAAAGTATTAGCAAATTTGAAAAGAAGAAAGAACCCTGAAGTGCTGGATCGGTGGTATTAAAGGCATCCATTTTAACTGTTGGAATGAAAGGTATCAGTACACACACACACACACACACTATAACTTTGTGTGTGTGTGTGTGGTATGTATAGTGGGCAGTGTGTGTGTGTGTGTATATATATTATAAATAAATAGAAGGGACCAAGGCTTCTTGGAGAAATGGCCAATTCAAAAGCTGGGCCAGGGAAAATGCAAGCTGAGCCTAGAACACGTAGCTGTGTCAAAAAGTACAAAAGTACAGTGTCTGATGTGGACATGTCAAGCCCACAAGAGCCAGTTTGAAAGGGCTCCCACTGATCGAGATCGTGGTAGTAATGGATTACGATCACTGAATATAGTCCATACATACTGCCATAAAACAAGATAAATCAATAACAAGGGAGAAGGGAAAACTCTTCCTTATCATAGAGTGCCAACTAATGAACAAAGAAGAAATGATGGAAACAGAGCATCACCCTTTGGCACCTGTCATTTAAGTGACTGATTTGGGCTGGAGTCATCAATGGATTCTACGGTGAGTGGAAGTTTAATGAGGAGCAGGATGCTGCCATAATCTCAAAACAGGCCCACAAAACGCTAACATGTCCTAAAAGAAAATATGGTGAACTTAATCAGAAGAAACATAGCAGACATGTCCAGGCCCAACCAGTTGCTCAGGAGCACAGTGATGTTTCTAAGGAAGTCCTGCTCAGCAGGAATGACCTGAGTCTGGTCAGAAGGAATCATGAGACAGACCCAAGCTGAGGTCAGCCTACTGAATTTAATGCCTGAACTCTTTGAAACTGTAAAAAGCAAGAAATACACATATTGGGTAAACCCTGCAATGCGTCCCCTGCAATCTGAAGAACTGTTCCAAAATGACAGAGTCTGAAGAGACATGTATTCCTGGAAAGAATCCCGGGACAGAATGGAAAGACGGGCGCCTGGGTGGCTCAGTCGTTAAGCATCTGCCTTTGGCTCAGGTCGTGATCCCAGGGTCCTGGGATCGAGCCCCGTGTCGGGCTCCCTGCTCGGCGGGAAGCCTGCTTCTCCCTCTCCCACTCCCCCTGCCTGTGTTCCCTCTCTCGCTGTGTCTCTCTCTGTCAAATAAATAAATAAAATCTTAAAAAAAAAAAAAAAAGAATGGAAAGAGACATTTAGGGGAGAACTGGTAAAATGTAAATGGGATCTGTGGGTTAGGTGGCACTGTACTATTATCAGTGTCCCGATTTGGAGTATTATAACTGGTTATGTAGGAAAACATCTTGTTTTTAGGAAATACACACTGGAGAGTTTAGGGGTGATGAGTTATCACTTCTGCAGCTTGATCTTAAAAGGTTCAGAAAAATACTAATAAGAGTTGGTAATATCAATAATTGTGTGTGTCTGTGTGCGTATGGTTGGAGGAAGAGGTGGGAGAGAGCGTAAATGTGGTCAAATGTCACCAGTTGGGGAAACTAGGTGAAGAAGACACAACAGTTGCTAGGTTCATTCTGCCCATTTTTCTGTACAACTGGAATTATTTCAAAATAATTGTTTGAAAGAGAGTTTATAGGAAACGTTGCAAATCTGAGGATGGGGAGGAAGTAGATGGAATATTTGTTCACCTGTGTACATGTGAATATATATATATATTTTCCCCCTTTTAAGTTGTCTTGATCAGTGGCTAATAGGAATGGGGGCAGATAGTTGAAAATGTGAGTCTGAAGCATAGGGAAAGGTTCTGGATGAGAATACCAGGATGTGAGTGAGAGTCAGTGGGACTACCAAAGAGAAGCATGCCTGAGCACAGACTGCACTGGGACATTGGGGACTGTAGTGGCCACTAATGGCTCCCACTCGAGCTCTTTTCCCCACCTCCCTTTCCCTGACAATTTTCTGACTTGGTTCGGGTATCTTGCCTGGTACACCAGATACAGAAGCTGGTCCCCTACTCAGCTGAGCCCATATGCACCTGACCTACCACCCCCAGCAGCAATTCAAGAGTCCATATGAACAAGGTTGCCCAATTAGACTCAACGGAAGGACTCATGGGAGAGGCTCCTCTCCCCTCTAGGATGTAAGGAAGGACGTTACTCTGATTGCCCCTGGTAGCCACCTGCAACCACCGAGGGGAACCAGAACAAATCTTAGCATGTCTGGACTGTGAAGCAGAGAGCTGGAAAGAACCTGGGTCCTTGATGACATCAATGGACCACTGAGCCACCAGCCCTGAGGTCTCCACAACCTCTGCATGTTTTGTTATATGGGATAATAAATTGCCTTAATTTCTCAGACAGTTTGAATCAGATTTTCTGTTGCTGGCAGCTCAAAGCGTGTCAAACGAAATGGGGACCACTGACATTTCGGGAGCGCTGGGGAAGAAACTCCCCATGGAGAACAAGCTGGAAAGGCTGGAGAGGCACGAGGTAAAGGAGGAGGATGAAGGCAGGGTCCCGGGAGCCGAGGGAGCTGGAGGCCAACTGTGTCAGCACGGTGGGGAAACTGAGAAGGCAATGAAGTTCTGAAATCTTCCTGCTGGGACCGGTTCTCTCAAACCCTACTTTTGGATATAGGGACATATTAGTATTGAACTTGACTCTTAGTTCAAAATGTATAACCCAAGGATAAAAAATACAGAGATAGTTAAAAAAATTTCTTTCCTAATTCTAGAGTTCAAAAGATGAACATTGTGTGTCTGAGAAATAGTCCAGAAGATGAGAAACAACATCAATTCCAAAGGAGATTTGAAAGGAGTAAACTAGTGGATGTAATAATTGTAGCACTGGCCAGTGAGTGAGCAGTTTAGGCACGTCAGGGACCGTTGTACGGGCTTCACATCCATCAGTCACTTGACCTGAATGATAGCCCTGTGGGGTAGGTGCTCTGATCCCCTTTCTTTGATGAGAAATGCTACACAACTCGCTCAGGGACACACAGCTAGTGAGAGGCATTGCTAGGAAAGGAGCCTCGCTCTACTGCTTCGGATCAGGGCATATATTTAAAATCCTGGGGCGCCTGGGTGGCTCAGTCGTTAAGCGTCTGCCTTCGGCTCAGGTCATGATCCCGGGGTCCTGGGATCGAGCCCCGCATCGGGTTCCCTGCTCAGCGGAAAGCCTGCTTCTCCCTCTCACACTCCCCCTGCTTGTGTTCCCTCTCTCGCTGTGTCTCTCTCTGTCAAATAAATAAATAGAATCTTAAAAAAAATAAAATAAAATCCTCATATGGGTTAGCTGGTCGATTAAAATCAACAGTGTTTTGCAAAGTCACTCCATGAATAGCACGGTTCATAGCATAATCAAACCTTTCACTACACCCGAGTCTTTACTGATAGACATCTCTTTAATTAAGGCTTCTGCCCAAAACATTTATTATCTCACACACAGTGGGAAGGAACAAATAATAGCCTGCATCCCTGCGATCACATGACAACATGTGATCAAGAAGGAGAAACGCATCAGAGAAGGTTCGGGACAGCCTTCTCCAAAGATTCAGTTCACACATTCCCTTCCCGGCAGCCTTCCTGGATCTGGGAAGAGGCAGGTCTGAGGGGAAGAATCTCTGTTGCTCACCTGGGGGACTGCAGGGTGGCAGAGAAAGGGGTGATCTGTCAGACCCTGTCCTGACACTGAAAAATAAATCCTCAAGTACATGCAATAGCTAAGTGTGTAAAATACAAAATCACACAGACCTGCCAAAGCTACTGAGTAAATGATAAAAACTCATTCTTTTTTTTTTTTTTTTTAAAGATTTTATTTATTTGACAGAGAGAGACACAGCAAGAGAGGGAACACAAGCAGGGGGAGTGGGAGAGGGAGAAGCAGGCTCCCTGCTGAGCAGGGAGCCCGATGCGGGGCTCGATCCCAGGACCCTGGGATCATGACCTGAGCCAAAGGCAGACGCTTAATGACTGAGCCACCCAGGTGCCCCCAAAAAACTCATTCTTTAACAAAATGAGAAAAGTGTGAACAAGACAGAGAGCTCTTATTTCTTCCCAATTAGTATTGTCAAGCAGACACAGTGTTCACCTACAGTCTGCCAAGAAAATGGCCTCATGGCAGCACTCTTCTTGGCCCGGGCTGACGCAATAGGGATAGCCGAATGTTTAGTCTGAAGACCAAGTTTGAGCCCCAGCTCAACTACTTATTAGCTTTGAAATTCTTTTCAGTGTTATTAGCAGATACTTTACAGCACTCCTTAACAGTTTAAAAACATTTTGGGGGCGCCTGAGTGACTCACTCGGTTAAGTGTCTGCTTCTGGCTCAGGCCATGATCCCGGGGTCCTGGGATGGAGCCCCATGGCAGGATCCCTGATAAGCGGGGAGTCTGCTTCTCCCTCCCCCTCCACTCATGCTCTCTCTCTCTCTCTCTCTCAAATAAATAAAATCTTTTAAGAAAACCCATATTTATGTGTATTTCTTTATTCGGCTTTCCCTATATTCCTTTAAGGCATTAATTCTCTTTTTTAGATAAAGCGACTGAAGCTTGCAGAGGTCACACACTTTATACAGAACAGAACTGAGTCCACCCTGTGACTCAGCCCTCGAGGTCTTTCCACTACACCACGTGACTGTGGCTGCTAACAGATTATCACCCAGATAACCTGACACCTGCTGGCTCAGTGCATCAGGGAGAAGTGGAAAGAGTGTAATAATGGAGCCAGGCAGTCCTGGCTCGGAGCGTGGCTTTGCCACGTTGCAAATGTGAGATGTTTAACGTGGTTCCTTTACCTCTGAGACTCAATTTCTTGATGTGCAAAAAAACGGGGGTAGTTAACACCTCGTCTGCCAAGTTGTAACTGATATAAGTGAAAGATGTTGAGACTTAAAGCAGGGACCCAAAAAGGGGCTACTATTATGATTTTGGATAATATATTAATAAGCTAGTGAGTCAGCCTTCCTGAATAACATTCTTTGGTGATAAAGGAATTTCTACAATCACACAGGCTGGAAGGTAAGAGTTGCATCGAGCTTGGGGGAAAGGGGAGATTTGAGGTCGTGCTCTTCAAGCCCACAGCCAGAGTGTTCTCATGCAGACCCCAGTCCGGGGTGTGAGCTGACAGGGCCTCCCAAAAACCAGGCCAAAGGGACAGGGAGCCTCAAAGGCCAATGTTGCTGGGATAAACAAGAAGCTAGGTGGACCAAGAGAAACAGAAGCATTCCAATGCTAATAATAAAAGGTTCCTGAAATACATCAAAGACAGGAAGGTAGCTTGAGAATCCATGAGACACTTGATGGTGCAGACACAGAGCGCAGAGACAGGACATAAGCCAAATATTAGAGGTTCTGATTTTTTTTTTTTAATCTTTTCATCTTTAACCTTTACTACTCCAAATCTTAGGGATCCCAAATCCAAAGTGTCTTTTGAAGCAGATAATTCAGAAATCTTAGACCCAACCGTGACGCTATCTCCTTTTCCTCTATGAAGATTTTCATATTCAATCAGTCACCAAATGCTAGTGATATATCTTCAAAATATCTCTCATGCCTTTATTTATTTCTAAAACAGTACTTATCTGGCACGGATTCAGGATGCAACCTGCCAAAACTTTACAAACTAGTGTTGGACACATTAAGGACAGAATGCCCTAGTCTCTGGAAAACAACTGCAGCAGAATATTTCAAGCAAAAAATAAAATTAGGAACTGCACCCAGCGCGATGCTTTCAAATTCACAACACAGTTTTAAAACAAGCCAGGATGGCAAGAGCTGATGTGGGCCGAAAGTGATAGGAATTCATTTTGATAGCAGCAATAAAACGGCCACATACATGTTCTCCACAGCCCCATATTTCCCCACAGAGGTCACCTGGCAAGGGCCCCAGAAAGGGCTCCGGCCACACTGCTGAGCTCTTGTCTGGTAATACAGAGACGGTAAAGAACACACGAAAAACTTGCTGGTTCTCCTTCCCCTTTTACCACACGATTTACCTTTTACCACATGATTATTTTATTTATTTGTTTTTTTAAAGACTTTATTTATTTGAGAGGGAGAAAGAGAGAGAGAGAGCACGTGAACATGAGCAGGGAGAGGGAGAAGCAGACTCTCCGCTGAGCAAGGAGCCCGACACCAGACTCGATCTCAGGACCCCAAGATCAGGACCTGAGCCCAAGGCAGACACTTAACCGGCTGAGCCACCCAGGTGCCCCCACATGATTATTTTATTAAATAGATGGGTGACAATGTCTCTGGGAGATCCAAAGGCATCACATATGTAGTTCTATAACACAAATCCAAATTCTGCATTTTGTAGCATGGAAGACGAATGAGCTAAGCGGATATGGGTTGCCATGTACAGGACCCACGGGTGTCTACTTGTGTCTTCAGGAGCTCATCATTGTCAATGACACTGACGGAGCTCGAGTAGTTGTGGTTGTTTTTTTTTTTAACAGTGATAAAATATACTTTTATTTACTTTGTTGAGTCAGAGGGTCATAAAAAAATTATTGCTCGCGTGACTGTGTTTATCTGTTGGCACTGTCCAGAGTCCCCGTGCCCGTCCTGTCCTCTTAGTGCTTCACAGGCTTACTGAACACATCAGTTCACACATCAGTTTCCTCTTTGCCTTCCCAGCTCAGGTCAGGGCCTCATTACCTCACCATCTATCTGTATGCTCTCAAGATCCCATCTCTTTTCTACCCACAGACTTACTTTTGTCAGCCAGCCTTTTGTGCATCATGTCCCTGCTCAGAGACCTGCCAAGACACCAACGAGGCCCGCAGGCTTACCCCAGATCACCCAGCCCATCGTTCAATCACACTTACCTCCCCAAATCAACCAACCCGGCACTGCCACACAAATGCTACATGGCTATAATAGAGAAACAGAAGTAGAACTGGCCCACGAGTAATGTACAAGGATGATTTGTCAATAGAAACCTTTAACAACCACACGGATAGCCTCCTCACTTTCTCCCCCTCACACAGTGTGAGTTCCAGAGGCTCTCAAGCCATTCATGTTTTCTTCCTCCTACACATCCAGTGGGGAGGGCTCAAATCAAGTCCCAACATCTCCATGACACCTTTGCTGACTGTTTTAGGCCAAAGTGATCTCCCCCTTATGTAAACGCGAATAGCACTTAGAGCTTATTTCAAGTGTTCCAGTTTCAAAAGTATCATGAAATAAACATTTATTGTGTACTAGAGAACCCAAGAAGCCTAACACCAGTTTCTAGTCATCAAGGATCAAAAAACGACTTAAAATAAGCACATGCAAATCAAATAATCATAATAAGAAGTAGATGAAAATGAGGGCTATATGAAGTGCTACTGAAATTCAGGAAATGGAGGGATCACTGGCTTGAGATTGATGAGAAGGGCGGGGGGGGGGACTACCCAGGCAAGGACTTGGATGCAGAAGTGAACTTGACCCATTGGAGGGAAAAAAAAATAGAGTAATTTGGTTAGAGTAGGAGAAAATAGAGTGGGAGGTGTCCCAAGGTAGGGACTTTGGTCTCTACTCAAGTTAGGGACTTTGGACTGAACTAGGCAATGGAGAGCCACTGAGGTATTTTGGCAGAAGTGAACACAGTTTAAATGATACGACAGTTTAAGAGCATTCATCTAGCAAACCATGTTTGGGAGAGGGTTGGTGAAGGAGTAAGTTCTGGGGTAAAAATAAAAAGAACCACTATAAATTTGTGAAATATGAGATGCTGTATGTCACTAAATGGGATTATTACAACGATAACTTGTGCTTCAGGCAGGAGTTGGTAAACTTTTCCCATAAAAGCCCGGTCATGGTCTCTGTCATTACTCAGCTGTGTCGTTTTAGCACAGAAGCAAAGATAATATGGACACAAATGGATGTAGCTTTGTTCCAGTGAAACTTTATTTACAAAAACATGCAATGGGCCATAGTTTTTGACCCTGCAGGTTAGGAGAAAGGCCTACACTTGAGATACAGGCTCTCTCATTTCTCGTAACTGGAGTTCTCTCTCATGTCTTCACGTAACATGATACTGTTAACGCCCATTTGATAAAGAATGACCCCAACTTTTAGTTGAGAAGAACTCAAATAATTTAAATATGCCTCCTTATAAATTTATCAAAAGAACATGTCCATTGAAACTTTTCAAGATAGCTTCTTAAACAGGTATTAATCGTGTACATCATCAAGAGATTTCCTAAATTCTGAAAAGATAAAGAAAATGAATCTTTATTAAATGTTTACTTAATAATTATTAGAATTCTATTATTTCGTATAGGTCAACTTTATAATATACTGTTACTTTTATGTGCCAAATATGCGTAATTTTTTATAGCACGAGGGTTATCTTTGATAAATGCACATATTTTAAACTACATGGCTTGCAAGGAACATAGTATGGGGTGAAAAGCAGGGTTATCTGGAAAAGTGACCCGCTGGCTTCCTCCATTGATGAAGGCTTCTTTAACTGAATGCACCAAATGCACGAATCAAGACACACACATAATTCCCTCACACGTGTCCAGGGCTAACAAGTAAATCAAGATAAAGAAATGGCCCAGGTATGGCCATCTAGTGTATACATGCGTCTTCACATATGGAAGAAATTGAGATTCACATATTCATAAGGTCATGTTCGTTCAGTAAATCCATCTGTCTGTCTTCTACTGATGACAAAGCACAATCATCAGCCTCCTGGGTTGCAGAAGGCATCATGGCCAACAACCTACAAAGGATTAGGTTAGAACAAGCATCTGTGGTTTGGGTGGGAGAAGACCTTTACCATAGGAGCTCAAGTCCTAGATAACTAACCTTTCCTCACAGTATACGGTAGCCTTATCACCTCCATGGAAATGTGGGACATCTGAGACACAGAGAGGTGTCACTGACAGTAGAGTGTAGAGAAAGTGCATGGGGTTTAAAGTCAGACAGGGCGAAGTTCAAACAGAGATTCTGCCACATACTAGTTGGAGGATCTTTTGAGTTCTCTTAAGCCTTCTTCTCTGGATGGAACCCTGAGAAACAATAATGCCGAGACCCAGAGCAGCTGTGAGGAGGATGAGGCAACTTGTGCAGAGAGCGCCCAGCAGAGGGCCGGTACTCAGGGGGGTTTACCTGGCCCGCGTTAGCGGTGCTTCAACACAAGAGGTGACTAGGAACTAGGATTCCAGTTGCCTTAATCTTGGTTCTCAACTAGAAAAATTGGGGAGCTTGAATAAAGATATGGATGCTCTGGGCCCACCACCACAGATCAGTTGAAACAGAATCTCTGGATGTGGAACCTAGATATCTTCATAGCCGCTGAACTAATAAGGCAATTCGGGAATTGGAAATCTTTATCCCTGGAAAGTTAGATTAGAGGATGCAAGGGATGGTGGAGGAAAGTAGCATCGAGAGCAGCCACTCTCCTGGCCTATCTGCCAGTGGGCTGTTGGGGAAGACTCGTGGAACACCTAAGGCAAATCCTGGGCGTTTATTCCTGACCAGGACTTGACCTGACGGATGGCAGGGGCTGGCAGGAGAGTGTAGGTTAGTAAAAGGGAGCTGACCTACATGGGAGTCAGGCCAGTAAAATAAACAGCAGAAATGATGGGTTTTCCCCAGGCAAACAGACCCCTGAAGAGTAGAGCAACACCCTACTTTGCTGTCTCCAGATAGAGGTAGGGGCCATGATCTGATGGCATGAGCCAATATGATCATCCCTCTGCCCTGAATTCCACCCTATAATGGGAATCTGGCTCCCCTCGTGGACTCTGTTCCAGGGAAATAATTAACTGAGCTGTCCAGGGCAGAATTCTCCTTATAAAATCATGAACTGAAGTCTAATTCACGCTCATTCGTGAGAATAGTTGGCCAGAGTCAGTCTCCCTGAGACTGCTCAAGTCCAGCTATTTTGACAAATCAAGTCTATAAACGTTTGCAAAACTCAGGACCAAAGCTTGGATGGAGGCCTGTACTTGAGAAAGCAGCCTGTCTTCTTTCTTGAGTTCTTTCTTTTTAAATTCAATTTGCTACAGTGATTTCTAGTCCCGGAATAGTCAACCGCCAATCCATCCTGTCACCATATCCACCTCTTAGGAAAACATGAGTAAGTCTGGGAGGAAATCAATAATACTGCCCCTATGTGCTGCCATCGTCCCCTGTAAAGAGTGTACATTTCATCATGTAGACAAAGTCACACCTGGGAAATTGGGAGGTGAAGGTCCAAAAGAACATGGGAGAGATGAGGTCATCATGAATTTTTTTTCTTCCTAATGAAATGATTCTAAAAACTCCCCATCTTACCAGCCGTGACAGAAGCCCTTAATGCAAGGAGCAGGCTTCTCTACCAGCCCCCAGGAAAATGGGTTTGTTTTCTGTTCCCAAATGCATTCAGGCAAGCAGCATCCCACTCAGCCCCCAGCTCTCCCAGCATCTCCCAAGTGGCCGCAAACTTGGGCCTCTCTACTGAAAACAGCCTTTCCCTGCTTTCCCTTCCCTCCAGCATTATCTGGAAGAAAGAGTTCCAAAACCGGGAGAGACCTCAGAGGTCATCTGGTCAATAAGTTCACCCATAGAGGAAGAAACTGAGGCCCAGACAAGTGTTAGGTTTGCTGCCCGGGATCCCAGGGCTGGGGAGATGGAACAACAGAATCTCAGAGACAGCAAAACTACTTTCTGAAAGCAGATGAACCACAGCTCTTAGGTAGTGAGGAATTAACACAAAGAGAGGTCAGGCTTTTACCTTCTGCCTCACAAGGGAATCTCTAGGGCCCTTGGAACATCCTGCCTGACTTGAGCGCCTCTGTTTGCCTGGGGGCTTGGGGAACTGGACAATGATTTATAAGGGCTTTGGAGAGCATCGCATAAGTACTGACCCTTGGAGGAACTAGAGACTACAGGTATTAGCCCGAAACTTCATGGGGGGCTGGAGACTAAAGGCAGCATGTGATTGAGCCCAGATTAAAACTCTGGACAACAAAGGTTTGGGTAAACTTCCCTGGTTGGCAAGGCTCCTGCCGACTCATACATCATAACTGGAAGGAGGTAACACCGTCCATGACTCCAGGGGGAGGATGACCAGAAGCTTCACACCTGGACCCCTCCCAGACCTTCTTTTGTTTGCTTCTGATGTGTATCCTTTTGCTATAATCAAACTGCAACCGCAAGCACAGCACTTTTTTAAGTTCTGTGAGCCAGTCTGGTAAATTATTGAGGTGGTGGGAACCCCTGAACTTGTATCCAGCTGGTCAGAAGTGAGGGTGGCCTGGGAACTCCCAAACTTGCAGCCGGTGTCTAAAGTGCAAGCAGCCTTCTGCAGGACTGTGCCTTAACTGGTGAAGTTTGGCCTAAGTCTGGGTAGTTAGTGTCAGGAGCCAAAGCAGCTCTTTGTTCTACCATCTCCTGAATTATAGCCCAGCCGCCACCACAGAAACCTTGGAGCAGGGTCTTCAAGTCTTTGCCACCTGAACAGCTGAAAAGGGATTCTAGAAAAGGCACGTGCCCGGCTTCAGTGCCCGCGCACCTGCCGTGACGGTGAGGGGGATTTGAATGGGAGAGATGTGGGCTGGGTCCCTTAAGCAGCTTCCAGACTTGTGAAGCTCAGGCAACAAGACCATTCCCTTCTTCCTCATCTCACTAGGGTCCCGGAAGGAAGGACAAAAGGCAAGGGA
Organism: Phoca vitulina; assembly: GCF_004348235.1. NCBI lineage: Eukaryota > Metazoa > Chordata > Mammalia > Carnivora > Phocidae > Phoca > Phoca vitulina. Next base: position 25,630,787 of record NW_022589723.1, read on the forward strand.
GTGTATCAGAAAACTCACCCTATATTCTCTCCTTTAATTCTGGGCAAGAAAACACCTCCTACCTATCTACTGGTCAGTGACCTCCATTTGGGGTCACACAGAAGCATTTCCTGCTAAGCAATAACTCATCAGCACCCATGTATCCCTCCCAAAGGGACTTAATCTGCATCTAATTCAGTATGTAAATCTAACTTCCAATTTACAGAAATCCTGTTGAAGGAATTAGTGTAATGAGACCATCAGGGAACAATTAGACAAATCTAGAAGGTGTGTCTATAAGGAAACTGGGTTGCGCTCTTCACCAAGTCAACATCATGAAAAAACAATGGTGGGAGTAGGGAAACTATGGTAGAATAAAAAAAAAAAAGAAAGAAAGAAAGAAAGAAAGATTCACGGTCACATGCATCCAGTGTTCCTTGATTTACATAAACCGGCAGGTAAGGACATGTTTGTAACAATGAGAGAAATTTGAATGTGGACTGCTTGTTTTTAGATGATACTAAATTACTACTAATTATTTAGTTGTGATAATGGTCCTGGTGCTAAGAAAGAAAATGTGTTTTGGTTTTTGTGTTTGTTTTTTAAGATTTTACTTATTTATTTTAAAGAGAGAGAAAGAGAGGGATAGAGAATCTGAATTGGACTCCACCCTCAGCTTGGAGCCCAAGGCAGGGGTCAATCCCGGATCGTTGAGATCAGGACCTGAGCTTAAACCAAGAGTTAGAGTGCTTAACCAACTGAGCCACCCAGGCACCCCAGAAAGGAAATGTTTTTATTTTCCAGAGATATATATGGAAATATTTAGAGGCAAAATGTCAGAAAGTCTATATTTACTTTGAAATACCTGAAATCTAGATTTACTTTGAAAGGCTTCAGTGTTTTTGTTTTACGGCTTTGACTTTGGAATCATGTAAATGTTTTATAGAATTATAAAACAAAATTAAAATTAAAAAACCTTAAACCCCTAAAATCCAAAATAAAATAAATGAACCTGTTAGGTTAGGTTGGCACAAATGACGCAGAAAAGGATTATTTTAAGTGACTTTTAAAACCCAATATTTTAACTGTACATCCTATGGACAAAAAGAACTCAGTATTGCTATTAATAATATTGGTAGTTATTTTAAAGCATTAACAAAACTACTTATTTGCTTTATCTATTATATATATTTACTCATTTATATTTATACTTTTTACACACACAGTATAAAGCAAATAATTGTGATAATGTCATCAGGAACCAAGATTTTCAGGGTAAGAAAAACGGGGTATAGGGGCACCTGGGTGGCTCAGTCAGTTGAGTGTCTGACCCTTGGTTCAGCTCAGGTCATGATCTCATGGATGGTGGGATCAAGCCCAGAGTCAGGCTCCATGATCAGTGGGGAGTCTGCTTGAGATTCTCTCCCTCTGCCCCTTCCCCCACTCACACATGGGCTGTCTCTAAAATAAATGGATAGATCTTAAAAAAAAAAAAAAGGGTGGGGCGCCTGGGTGGCTCAGTCGTTGGGCGTCTGCCTTCGGCTCAGGTCATGATCCCGGGGTCCTGGGATCGAGCCCCGCATCGGGCTCCCTGCTCGGCCGGGAGCCTGCTTCTCCCTCTCCCACTCTCCCTGCTTGTGTTCCCTCTCTCGCTGTGTCTCTCTCTGTCAAAAAATAAATAAAATCTTTTAAAAAAAGAAAAAATGGGGTACAAATACAAATACAAATATCAAAGAAGCAAAAACCCTATAATCTTAAAAATGAACTGGAAATTATCAGTATGAACTCATGTTTCATTGTTTTTCTTTAAAAAGTTCTCTCTCTTTTTTTTTTTTTTTTGCCTTTTAGCACTCTTAGTGACTAGATTGGTGGTCTCTAAATGCCATTTCCCAATAAAATGAACCAGGACTTTTTGGTGAGATGGCTGACTTGAGGGCTCAGCAGAAAATATACAAGATAGCTTGATTTTTTTTTTTTTTTTTTTAGGATTTTCTTTTTAAGTAATCTCTACACCCAACGTGGGGCTTGAACTCAAATCCCTGAGATCAAGAATCACATGCTCCACCGACTGAGCCAGCCAGGCGCCCTGAGAACCTGGCATCTTTTTTTTTTTAAGTTTTTTTTATTTTTATTTTTATTTATTTGACAGAGAGAGAGACAGCGAGAGAGGGAACACAAGCAGGGGGAGTGGGAGAGGGAGAAGCAGGCTTCCCGCCGAGCAGGGAGCCAGATGCGGGGCTCGATGCGGGGCTCAATCCCAGGACCCTGGGACCATGACCTGAGCCGAAGGCAGATGCTTAATGACTGAGCCACCCAGGCGCCCCAGAGCCTGGCATCTTAAATAAGGAAACTATCAAAGTCTACTCAGGTCACATCAAAGGTACATGGGAGCCAATACAAACAGCTCTCAATGGCCGAAGACAGGACCATTTGAGCCCCAAAGAAAATCACCATGTAAGTGTAAACAGGTAAGATATTTAAAATCCATTAGTTTGGAAAGATACTGAAAACAACAGTTTACTTTGGGAGGTTGCTAGGGCATCAACTCATTGTTTCAAAAACTGGTAAATACAGACAACAAATCAGCCTTGTATCTTGTTTTCCCACATAAATTGTATTTTAGGGTAACTAAATAAAAGAATTCCAAGTAATAAACATAGAAAGAATATCAGAATTAGAAAATAACTATTTTTCAACCACTAATTAAACCATGATGTGAGATGAGAATTTATAATGGAGGGACCCACTGGTCATCTGAACATCACACCAAGAGAGACCAACAGGCATTGAGTGCACAGCATCACAGATGAAATGTTTTTGCCAAAATAGTAAACCTGAACCTGATCAAGCTTTTAGATCTAATGGCAAATTGACAGGAAATACAGGAGACAGTGCAATGTGACGGTACACAACCAGCTAATCCCAGACCGTGGAAAATTCTGCAGGACAGACAACTTTTTCTTTAACAAACAAGTGCCAGAAAACAAAAAGATGAAATTGTTAATGATTCGGAGACTTGCGATACATACATACAACCAAGTGCCATGGGTGAGACTTGTTTGGAACCTGAGTAAAAACAAACCAACTATAAACAAGACGTGGAATTGGAACACTGGTAACGTTAGATAACGTTAAAAGAATTATTCATTTTTCAGGTATGATAAGAATGATCGTTGAGAGGCACATTCTAATTCAGTGACAAGTGAAATGATGCTCGACCTAGGATTTGCTTTAAATAACCAAGCAGAGGGTGCGCCTGGGTGGCTCAGATGGTTGAGCGTCTGCCTTCGGTTCAGCCCCTGATCCCGGGGTCCTGGGATCGAGCCCCACATCGGGCTCCTGGCTCGGCGGGGAGCCTGCTTCTCCCTCTCCCTCTGTCTTGCCCCCTGCTCATGCTCTCCTCTCTCTGTGTCTCTGTGTCTCAAATGAATAAATAAAATCTTTCAATCAATCAATCAATCAATCAATCAATAACCAAGAAGGGGCAGGGTAGAAGGACCAGAGGATTGGCCATATTAAGTACTATCTGTAAAAGCTGAGTGACAGATCCACAGGAGCGTATTATAATACTCTTTCTCATCTTGCCTTTGTTTGTAAATATCCAGAGCTTAAAAATTTTCGAAAGTACTTCAGTTAAAAAATGGAAGAACTAAAAAGATGAATGCAAATGTGACAGAATGTTAATAACCGCCAAGTTCTAAGTGATGCGAGTGCGGATATTTATATTTTCTGTATGTTTGAAAATTCGTAACAGTAAACAAAATCGTGAAAGCACTTAAACCCAGCAAAGACTCAAGAGTTGGCTCAGGTTAGAAGGATTCTGAGATGTAGCCAAAGACACCCAAGGCCGGTGTTTGCCAGGGATGCCCTCAGAGGATTAAAAGCAAATGACAAAGTATACCAAAAAAGTTTGAACTTGAACTACTAAATTACTAAGGAAAGGAAAAAGAGGGACTTAGGGAAAAGGACTCCAGCTGACAAAAATAGTGAAGCACACTTATTGTACTCCTGATAAAGGATCTCCATTTCAGAGTGAAGCCATGGTCAAGTGGGAAGAGAGATGTTTTATGATGCTAGTTCCGGGCCCAATCACAGAGAGGTCAGGCTAGCACCATGTGCCCTCCAGCCTAATGCCCTCAGCTACAGGAGTATAAACCACAACCCCATGGAAGCAAAATTTTTTATGATTTGGAGTTATAAAATAACTCAAGACAAAGCAGATGGCCCGCTTGTTTCTCGGGTACGTCAACCAGCTTCTGACACCAGCAGCTATAGAAAAAGCACTGTTCCTTGACCGTGAATGCTAACTCTGGCAGGGTCTCACGCTCTCTATTCCTAATAAGGCTCTTTCCCATACCTGATGATGACACACTGGTTCTCTCTGTCAATGATCATGTTTCTGTACATATTATCTGCAAGAGCATAGATATGTGGTGGGTTTTCATACTGTGCCTAGAGAAGCAAAAAACAAAAGCAAAACCATGGTCAGATAGAGCAACACATCACATTTCTTTTCTTGGTCTTAGCAATGGATTTGCCCCTGTACAGTTCCAATCTTAAGGCTTGTGTAACATAGGAATTCATAAGCTTGCCTAGGTCATCAGGAGTTACACCTAAGAAAATGAGGATGGGACTGGGAAGGACTCCTCCATCAGCAAGAGTGTGATTCAGCCTTCAGAAGTGAAGACATCTTCAGATATTCCGGCACCACACCCTTCCTCCCAATACGCCTCTGCAGATGACAATTCCATTTCTAAATGTTTCTGAAGACATCTGGGCAACAGGTCTTAAGAGAGGCCTACTAAAAACCTGGATCTGACTTTTACTAGAATTCTAAATTCCTACGTAATTTTTTTCTAAGAGGTAAGTTGGAGATGCTGAAAGCCCAGAGGAAATGAAGTGAAGCTGTCTATGAGTGAGGAGAGAACCTAAACATTTTCCCTAAGAAGAGGGCGAGAGGAGTAGTTCTTTAAAGGGATAAACTGATTTGACCAGTTTGTTTCATCTCAATGGGCAGGGAAAAAAAATCCTACCACACCAAGATATTCTCCTGGGGCTTTAGTCTCATGGGCTAGCTTAGCTATGCCTGAATACAAATTCGCCAATAAGTTTATTGTGTCAGGACAATTTCAGCCCCACTTCCCTCAGTTTCTTGAAGTTTAACACCACTACCTCAAAAATTACTGAAAAGAAAAATACTTCATGTGCTAGAAAGCTGAAGAGAAGTTGCCTTACCTTTAAGACTATCTAACATCAAGAGTGATGTTAGATGGCAGATCCAGTGAGAAGACATGTAGACACTCTGTCTTACCCTTCCCTGGTCCCATCTCTCAAGTAGGGATAATACTGTCCCACACTCAACAGAGTTGCGTACTTAACTTCTCTGAGCCTTACTCTCCTCATCTGTGAAATGGGGCTGGACAGTAACATACAGTCAGCACCCAGGGCTGTTTAATTATTGTTGTGGTGTAACAGAGTACCTAGCGTTCAGTAAATACCAATTTTACAACACTCTGAGCATTAGCAGCTAAGAATAAATGTATTTTAAAAAATTCTAGGGCATTTCTTTAAACAGAACTTTTTAAGAGATAAATGGTCGAAAAGGGACTCGTGTAACAACGGTTTTCAGAGAACGGGAGAGAAACGACACGAACGCGCGGCACTCCCAGCCATCCCGCCTTGGCCTTGGCCTTGGCCTTGGCTGTCACTGAGAATGCGGAGCCGGCTCTGAGCCTGCTGCCCCGGGGCCCCCGCTGCTCAGGGCGCCAGGGCAGGGCCCAGCCCCTGCTGACAGTATGTCCCTTGTGCTGGGCTCCCATAAAGGCAGCATTATCAAAGGTCTTTCGCGTGGCAGCCTCCTTGGGCTCCAGCTACCAGCACCATTCATCTGGCAACAATGGGGTGGGCTCTTGCTCTGGGTAAATTGCCTTCCACTTCAACTGATGAATTTGTGTGGGCTCTCTTTTGTTTGTTTTCCAGGGGTCAGGATTAATGAACGCTCTCGTACTTCTGCTGCAGAGGAAGAAGGGAAAAGATACAGGGACGGGGAGGCCTGGGGAAGTGCTGAACCACGTAAATGAAATATATTCATTAGATTTACAGTTTCTATTTTTACACACAACTAAAATGGCTACGGAGCTGGATCTCAGTAGGGACCAGGGTCACATTAACAAAAGAAGTTATGAAAAGATTCATTTTTCAGGTTCCATTCAAAGCCATAGCTTAACTGAGGTTCTGATTTGGAGGGAATGGTTCTCATCGCCCTATTTATTTTTTACCCGTTACTGATTTTTCAGTCCTTAGAATTTTGTGGCCTGTGTGGAAGGAGGAATTCCCCCTTCCCCCACCAAGCTGTAGGTCCTACATCCTATTTGACTAAATTTGTATATAATATTCCTATATTAGCTAGTCCTATGCTTCTTTGAGCTGCCTTCTAAAGAGCAGCACATCATTAAAAATCAAACAATGTCACCTACTTATCTTCCCCAATAAATAATTCACAATAAGAAAATGCAAATGTATTGCCAACTTCAGGAAAAATTACCCATGCAGCATAAAAGCCCCAAACACTACAGTAATTTATGTGGCATATAACTTACCGCTCCTTGGTACATTTCAATTTCCTTTTCCCCAAAATATGGCATCTGCTTGAAAGGGTTGACTGAGATTAATACGGATCCTATATATGTCTGAATTTATATCCAGTTAAGGTCCAGCATTAATCTTCATAGCTACACATTTTTCAAATTAAGTAACCAGATGTTATCAAGAATTCATAATGACTGTTCAAACAAAAAGCTCAGATACTTGTTTTCTAAAAGATTACAAATAAAGACAAAAGCAATTACCAACTAGCTCAGGTTTTGTTCCTCTCCAGGAAGAGTAATGAGCTTAATTACCAAGCTGTTTCAAAAAGAAATCATTATTAAGACTGGTGACATGTATGGCTAGGAAAACACAAAACAACACAAAACAGAAATGACCTAGGAGTGAAAAGAGCAGTCATCATTCCTTTGCTCAAATATTATCTTTTCCTGGAAACTTTCGTATCTCTTAGGTAGACTAAATATGTATTCACTTACTCATTTAACAAATAGAGGGATACAAGATGAACTGAACAGTCCTACTCCTTAGAAGCTATGGGGAACTGAATTATATCTGTAAGACATTATTTGGAGCAGAAAATCACAAATCCACACAGATCAGGTGTAGGGGAAGAAGGTATTATTTCTGTATGGGGAATCCAGGAAGGCCTATCAGAAGAGAAAGCATTCATACTGAGTCTTAACTGTTTTATACAGCACATTTTAATATGTCCCAATAGATGAAGTATTATTATAACATAAAAAATATTTCCATTTATTCAATAATCGACTAGTTTGAAGTGGGTGTCCACAACATGCCAGGCACGTTCTGGATGCCGGGGGATACAGCGGTGAACAAAACAGAAGAGTTAAACTCCCTCTCCTCATAGAGGAAAAACAATTATTTAAAAAGAGAGAGAGAGAACAACAAACACAGCAAAATACACATACTCAAAATCGTTTCTTTTAATCAATGATTTTGAAATTTTGGAAAATTTGAAAGATGTAAAACTGTGACACTTCCTCCCCCAAGGGGACATTTATATATTAATATAAAGGACCTGGATGTCAAATAGAGCAGCTAAGGGAATCCAGTCAGAGTGCCTACTTTACCCAAGCCCAGTTTGACTCTGACCTTGGGCAGGTCATGTTGCTAAGCAGTGGCTAATGGATGATGGGGTACAATACCACCTACTTGATAGGCTTATTACGCGGATTAAATCAACAGTATAGAAGCCTCAGCAATTTCCTTAATCCATATACTTTGAGAAGCTGGTTGTGTCCCGTGTTAACATCTTTGAGACATGGCTTTGGTATTATTATCGAACACAAATGAGCCAAGGGTGGGGTGCGTTAGATAATATTTGGAAATTAGTATTTATACAAGAAGGTGAAAACATGGAATGATTCTGTGGCAATTTTGCTTCCCTTTTCACTGACCAGAACGATCTTCAGACTTGAAAGGGCTGCACGTAAAGAGCAGTTGAGGAGAAAAGGGCCATTGGAAGAGCACAGCCAGATGCACCCAGTGCTAATCTGGGGGCAGTTCATGGCACTAAGAGCAAAGGCCCATTCCATGGGGAATCCTAACTGAAAATCACTAAGGAATTGCAAGAATGGCCGAGTCCAAGTGCCAAAGTCAGGTGAGGCCAACGATAGATTAGTAGTGCTCTACTTGTTTTTTGAGGCAAAATTTAGAACGGATAAATTTATTATTAAAATTATTAAGCAGATAAGAAACATCCATGATGTTGTAGCCGAGACTCTGTTAAGTGTTGGTAATACAAACACTGATCGAACACAAACACATTTACGGGGTACAAATTAAGCTCCGAACAACAACCCTATTACCCTTTTACTCCTGTTTTACTATGAGGAAACTGAGGCATAGAGAAATTTTAAAACTTACTCAGAAAAAAAAAGTTTTTAATTAAAGGAAAAAAAACCCAAAACTTGCTCGATGTCCCAAGCTAGTAAGTGGCAGAGCTAGGATTCAAACCCGGGCAGTCTGGTTCTAGAGTTCACACTCTTAATCAAAAAGCTATAATGTCTAAGTCAGCAAGTATTATTGTTATTATTACTGGCAGTGCTGCCAGATTTAGCAAATAAAATACAAAACCCAGTTAAATTTGAAGTTCAGATAAATAATGAATTTGTTATATATATATATATATATATATATTCCCCTTGCCCCCCCCAAATAGGTATGCCCCCAAGCAATACTTCGGGACACACTTATACTAAAAAAATAATTTGGTGTTTATCTGAAATTCAAATGTAACCAGGCATCCTGCATTTTATCTGGCAATCCTAAATTGGCAGCACAAGGATTTCATGCAGGGTGGACAGGGGCTCAATTAGCAAGCTTTATGTCCCTTATAATTTAGATTCTGTGATTCTTTGAGGACTCAAAATTCTATAACCCTTAGTTGATTTTTTTTTTAGTATCCTTTTCACATGACAGGAACCAAATCAAAACTGAATGAATGTCGTTTGGCCCTCGTTCTGACTCTCATGCTAAACAAATACAGTCATTCTTATGGTAAACCCAATTTTCAAGGAATACAGCACTGCTGCGACCATCCTCATTTCAGCAGGGGAGAGATCTAGGTGTCCATTTACCTCGAGATGAAAACACACCTGCCAAGTATGATCTTTTCGTGGAGGAGGGTGCGCCTTCCCTTAGTTGTAAAGGGAATGCTGTGAATGCCACCTGTCCTAGACAAATCAGCACTGCACACAAAGAAGAAAGAGCTGCCTGAGGACATGAGCCACAGGTATCAGCTCCCCACCAACCCCTTCCTACCCACCAAGCCCTTGGCTATTGGATAAACATGGACTGGGCTGCATGAGAGCTCTTGTAGGAACCAATACTTTTTTTTTTTTTTACTGTTAATAATCTGCTATGTGAAAAAACATCTTAGAAAGTCTTGATTTTCACTAAGTCATCTACATAAATTCTAGGTAAGGGCCTGGTAAGAAGAACAGAGAAAAAAACCTCTTTCAGATTATTCTAGTCCAATCCTGAATCAATGACTCAGGAGAAGAGGGAAAATTATAGCTATTCCCTCAACCTCCCAGTAGGGCTCTCGAAGTCAATTTTATTTGGGAGGATTTCTGAAAAATAAAGTTTGGTTTGAGGTGAATAATGCAGATTCTGGCTATGCTAAGTAGCTACACACTTACCTAAATCAGAAGAACTGAGAGAAGAGAATTAGTGTAGAATTTGAAGAAAACACACATATTTTAGTTATTTCAGGTATGAATTTGGCCTAATTGTTTATCTAACGGCCTGCCCTGTTTTCCACCTGGCTGCGTCTGCAGAGACCTCAGCCACTTTTCTGAGAGCCCAGGTCTCCTACTGGGTGGGGTCATTTCCCAGACAACTTACTCCCACTCCCTACTACATAATTCAGGTGTGCCTTTGGAAAAAGCTGCTCAGGCAGAATTGGAACGTAAACTGTCTCTACCCACGTACTCTTTGGCTGTGAAGGTGTGGCCCAAGGTTAATTTTCAGAATGTATGGAGATATGAGGCTATGATACACACACACACACACGCACCAACCAGACAAAAACAAAAGACATGCCATCTTGTCTAATAGAATATATGAGACAGAGGAGACCCAACAGATCTTTCATTGATTGGTTCTCGAAACGCCGGTGGTGGATCTATGAATTTTCATTGCTCTGCAGCAAGGATGACAAAAAAAAGAAACATGCGCTGCATTTTTCATAAAGCTCAATGTATTCAATATAAAGGACCGTCCTTTATTCTTAGCGTATTTCCCTTCTACTTTCGGGGTATTAGAATATTCTTCCTTTTATGAAATGTGATGGTAATACAACTTCTGTAAGTTTGTTTTTCATGGTCTTATAGGCAAAGCTGAATTTAACTTAAAAAAAAATGTTTTTAATAGTCGGTGAATTCCCCAAAACCACCCACACTGATCTAGGTGACTTCCCTGGTTTATCACTGAGGAAGAACGGAGAGGTGACGTGACTTGCCTGAAGTCACATATGGGGAGACCGGTCGAGCTGGTCCTTGAGCCCCTGGCTCCAGCCACCAGACCGACACCCATGTCCCTCCAGCACGCGGCCCCCTCCATGTGAACGGACTGCCCAGGGCCAAACCTCACTCAAAACTACTGCACTGCTTTGGGCTCTGGTTGGTCTGGCCCAAGAGCCTCAACTAATTCAAGGGCTGAAAATGCCAAACACGCTTGAGTGTGGTCTTTGAGTAAAAACAAGTTGGGAGAACGCTGGACCAAATGAGTGTGGAGTGCTGTGCACAGGAACTATTTTCGTCGGCGAAGTGGCTATAAATGATGTCTCGCCAAGCACAAGAGCGAATACTGCAATGTTTTCCTCATGTATTTTAGAATGTAATTTTAAGAAGTGTGGCAACATTCAGGAAAAAAACGGATGGTAAATTAAACCTTCCTTGTCTTAGGATAAATAGCTGAAAATTACAGGGTTTTATTGGTAAACAGTGTTAGCATTTTCTAAGCAGATTTTTTTTTTAAAGATTTTATTTATTTATTTAATAGAGAGAGAGAGAGAGAGACAGCAAGAGAGGGAACACAAGCAGGGGGAGTGGGAGAGGGAGAAGCAGGCTTCCCGCTGAGCAGGGAGCCCGATGCGGGGCTCGATCCCAGGACCCTGGGATCATGACCCGAGCTGAGGGCAGATGCTCAACCAACTGAGCCACCCAGGTGCCCCCAGTGTTAGCATTTTCTAAGCAGATTTTTTTTTCCCTAATGTAGAACAAAGAAATGTGCATTCAGCCTGAATGTATTAACAATTGATTGTTCCAAATGTGGACCTTCAATATGAAACAATGTGCTGGTATTCAATGTCGAAGAGGTACAATAAGCAATATTATAACTTAATATGAAATGGAATCTCCTCTTGCCTTAACTATTAAGCTTACGAGTGAGAGGGAAAAAATCCTCTTGTTTAAAATAATCTTACTCTATCATAATAATACTACCATAGCACTGAATGGATAAAGGAGGCTTTTATCACTTAACAGAGGCAAAGATCTGCAGTTAGACCCTTGGTATTATTTCATAAACATCCAAAACAATCATCAAGCTTCCTCAAAGCTGAAAGCTGCTCTGTGCTCTTGATGGAAAGCACACGGATGCTGAGTTTCTCGTGTATTGAGTGGGTAGAGATTTCTAAAACACGAAGTCATTAGTGGTCAGCTAACTCATTTCCTTGGTAGAGCACACGATTAGTCAGCCATTGATTCAAAGGCATTAATTCAAAGGCTCGATCAGCCCCCTCTGTGTGAGTCATTTAAAAATTCTGCTGTCTGAATATAAAAAGCAAATCTTTATAGTCAACAGATTTTCAATGAGTACTTAATACAATGCACCATGCCAAGAATTATGCATGAAACTAAGAACTATACAAGGCAAGATGGTGCTGTTTTTGTTAAAATTAACAAGAAAGCCCCCCACAAATATTTATATTTATACTTACATTTATTATTTATATTTATATATGCATGTCTATATGCAGTTAAATTGAAAAATATACACCAAGAGGTTATGGTGGGATTGGAGGTGATGTTAAAGTTCTCCTTTCTGGTTGACTACATTTTATAAATCATGTTAAATGAACACGTATTGCTTTAAAGAGTTTTTGTTTTTTTAAGAAGATATATGAAAGAAAGTCCCTAGTTTTGGGGTAGACTATGAGGAGAATGGACTGGCTGCTGATAACCACTAACAAATCCTTTTGCTTTCTTACTCAACTTTTCAAAAACCATGTTTCTATGTAAATAACATAATAAGAACATTCTATGTTCTAAGAACATATTCTAAGAACATTCCAATAAATAATTTGTTCAACTATATTCAGTGGAAATTCACCTTTTATGGGCTTGTCAATAAACCAATCCTCCATTTAAAACAGTTTCTATGGTAAAATGCATTTGAATATTCAATAAGCAACTTTAAAATTGAATTTTTGGAACATAACTCAGAAATGCGGAAGGAACTTATACACTTGCCTTAGTATATGATAATGACAAGTAATGCCTACTGTTACTTGCCGCATTATTTCACTTAACCCTACAATAGCCTCATGTGGGAGATTTCATTATCATTCCCATGTTCCAGGTGAGGAAATCAAGGCACAAGGATCACAAAACTTGCATGAGGTCATCAAGCCTGTGCAGAGTAAGGCTGGAAGCCAGGCAGCCCAGATCCACAGCCTGCCCCCAACCCTCAGCCCCTGCCTGTTACCCCATGCCACGGGACTTGCACATAAAAGTGATTGACATGTTTTCAGGATGATAAGCCCAGCTTGAAGTGAGCATATTTCAATTTTTTGACCAAATATAAGGAAAACTGACCACTGAATACAACTGCTTCCATACAAGTAAATGAAAAGGAACCTCTGCACAGGTACCTAGCAGTCAGCACCAGTTTTCTGTAAAGGGCCAGAAGGTAATTATGTTAGGTCCTACGGTCCTGTGGCAGCTACTCACCTCTGCTTTTGTCGACTGCCAAGCGGGCATAGGCAAAAGTACAAGCATGAGTACGGCTGTATTTCAATAAAAGCTTTGGTATAAAATGGGCAGTGGGCAGATTTCATTTGTAGGCGGTAGGCCACCTCCCCCAATCAAGATGCTATTATTAATGTAGCTAACAAATCCAAATATATCTGTTAATGCTTAAAGGCAGGGGTTTAGGCGTGTAACTACCCAGAGATTTGGTAAAATTTCCTGTGGCAAATAAGAAATAGCCAGTATTGGTCAGAACCAACCCAGTGTCTTGGAATAATTTTGTTAATTAGTATTGGTGGGTATGTTGAATATATGCATTAGTCTTATCCTGGTGTGTTGAACTCCCCACTCACCACTGATGAGAAAGGCATTGCCTGCGAAAGTATGGTTGCATACATACGGGTGCTTTTAACGAATAGTCAAATGAGTGGTATGAATAACAAACAGAAGCTACAGATGTGAAAACTGTATCTCTTCAAGCTTTTTGGGTTAAAACCTAAAATGTATGCAACAACAGTTGCAAAGACTCTACCTTTAATGGTGCTCCGAGAGACACCATGCCTTCAGAAGTTACCAAGAGCATCACAGTTAAACCTTCCGGTACTGCAATACAGATTTGCACGGATCTTTGCATATCTAAAACTCTACAATAATTTCACTAAGAGATCTTTATATAGTTGTACCAAACAAAACTGAATCCTGTAGGAACTTAAGCAAATATCACAGTTCTCTGTTTATAATGAAGTCAACACACATTTGAATCAAATTTCCATTCTGAATTTTTTAAAGCCCTATAAAAAATGGCATCTGGCAAGCTAAAATTGAAACATAAAGAACAACTCAAGAATGTCAGGCATTTTCAATAGTTGATCTTCACTTCTCATGTTTCCTTTAGTAAACATAAGAATGCAGAAAAACTGGCAAAATTGCGTATTTTTTGCATGAGGCAATCTTTTTAAAACCTTTTAGGCCTGGACTTAACTGTCTGCTTTGCAATTAGGGAGCTCTATCGACAGAATTCTCTGCAGATCAGGACTTTCCCTAGGAACAGCAGAGGTTTTAGATACCACGTGCGTGGCTAAAGCACGTCAAGGGTACAGTGCCATCGATTGAAATAGATGAATACTGGCTGCATCTTGATTTTGTGAAATTCCAGGAAAATAATTTAAAAGCATCATCTTTGCCCTTCCTACAACCTCAACAAAGGGACAGAAAAGTACAAAGTCACGTTCGGAAACGGTGACAAGGACTCAAGCGCCAAGTGTCAAGTTCAGAATTTCAGATGGATCTTCTCACGCTAGGAACACGTCGCATTTTGCCGTGGATATGGTCATCTTACTTGGAAGAGTCTGTAGAAACTCATAAAGGATACAAAAATGTAGTCATCCATGTATCTCTTCTTTAGATTCTCCACGATGGCATTCTCTGTGATCTTGGAGAGCAGGACCATGTCATCCACGCCGCTGTGCTTGACATCATGGCTCTGCCAGTGGTACCGGTAGGCGCCCTTGCTTCCCTGTGAACAGAAAACGCACAATTATTAGGATGCTTTGTTTTCTCCTGGCAAAAAAAAAAAAAAAGCCACTAAGTTCCCAAATATTCCTTATACCAAATGCTGCAGAATGAGCGGAACAAAGATTTTGTTATTAAGAGATCTGATTTAAATTTTCAGCTTTGCCACCTATGAACTAAGAGAAGGGAGGAAAAGTTACATCGGCTCACTGTGTTGCTTAAACTGCTCTTTTCTCATTTGCAAAATGGGAGAAATTAAGACCCACTTCATAGAGTTGCTGTAAGGATTAAATAAAATAACATATATAAAGTACTGAAGAGTACATTGAGTATAACACAATAAATGATCAATGGTCTGGATGCCTGGGTGGCTCAGCCCCTTAAGCATCTGTCTTCAGCTCAGGCCATGATCCCGGGGTCCCAGGATGGAGCCCGCTTCTCCCTCTGCCCCTCACCCCGCTCATGCTCTCTCTCTCAAATAAATAAAATCTTTTTTAAAAAATGATCAATGGCCTCCAATAATTCCTTCAACCTTATTGTTTTGTAGAATTAACAACAAAATAAGCAATAAAACAGAAACTTTCTAGACTTGTTTTGCAAATTACATGACAGAACTCAGAAGCAGAAGCAATATATGTATCGCACAATGGCTAGGTCACATTGGCCTAATTTCTCAAGCCATCCAAATTATTTTCCCTCCATAACCTTATCACCGTCAACGTAATACTGGCCTTCCAGATTCAAAAGATAAGCTACATTTTGATGGCTGATCACTGCCCTATTAACGAGGAAATGGACAAGACAGCCTAAATGTGATTACAGAAGGTGATGTGGACAGGAGGACCTCATCCAGCCCCACGGCCTCCTTTGGGAGATGAAGCTGTAGCCCTTGTCTGCTCACTGGATTTACGACCTAACACCGGAAGTGGCCTCTGAACACCCTGTGGCCTGCAGGGCTTCCTTTCACTTGGCACTTCTACAGTGGGATCCCTGCATGTTCAGCTATGGCCCCAGTCCTAGAGTTAGAGGCAGCTGGGAGCACCATGGTGGCTGCACTTGGGGAGCTCATGTCCACTGAAGGACACCTAGATATTGACAGAAGTAACGCACGCATCAACAAGTCAACATGTACACACACATAAAATGGGTGCCCCGGGAGTGCAGAGGACTTCTTTATCCTAGGAAAGACAGAACCAACCTCCTGGAGATGGTGCCATTTGAAGTGGGTCTAAAATATTTTGAATATATTTGAAATATATTTGCCAGAAAAGACAAGACAAGGAGGGATAGCCATTGTAATCTACACTCACTAGGACATCAATCTAATACATACGAGAAAATGGCAAATGATACATGAACAAGATATTAGAAGATCCACCCTTCCCTTCACACCGTTCACGCATCCTACTGGAGATGTCGCGGGCTGCGCAAGTGTGGTGGGCATTGACCTGAGTGAGACTCGGCTCCTGCCCCCTTCCCAGGAGTTCACTTTTTGGGGGAGTTTAGAGAAAGGAGAGAAAAATTCTGAGTAAGGGTAATAAGGGTATCTGGAAAGGCCACATGCTCAGACTTCAAAAGTAGGATGAGAAAAGGTCATCAGAAGGTTCTTTGAGAAAAAGGGGAGGTGGAAGGAAACAAGATAAATACCATTTTAAATTTCACTTTTAAAAATTGTTTAATGTTTTCTCTGTAGGAGACGTGGGTCCTTTATAAGGGCAATTCTTTTTTTTTTTTAATTATGTATGTTAATCACCATACATTACATCATTAGTTTTCGATGTAGTGTTCCATGATTCATTGTTTGCATATAACACCCAGTGCTCCATGCAGTACATGCCCTCTTTAATACCCATCACCAGGCTAACCCATCCTCCCACCCCCTCCCCTCTAGAACCCTCAGTTTGTTTCTCAGAGTCCATAGTCTCTCATGGTTCGTCTCCCCCTCCGATTTCTCCCTCTTCATTTTTCCCTTCCTGCTATCTTCTTCTTTTTTTTAACATATAATGTATTATTTGTTTCAGAGGTACAGGTCTGTGATTCAACAGTCTTACACAATTCACAGCGCTCACCATACCCTCCCCAATGTCTATCACCCAGTCACCCAATCCCTCCCACCCCCCACCACTCCAGCAACCCTCAGTTTGTTTCCTGAGATTAAGAATTCCTCATATCAGTGAGATCATATGATACATGTCTTTCTCTGATTGACTTATTTCGCTCAGCATAATACCCTCCAGTTCCATCCACATCGCTGCAAATGGCAAGATTTCATTCCTTTTGATGGCTGCATAATATTCCATTGTGTGTGTGTGTGTGTGTGTGTGTGTGTGTACACACACACACACACACACACACACCAAATCTTCTTTATCCATTCATCTGTTGAAGGACATCTTGGCTCTTTCTGTAGTTTGGCTATTGTGGACATTGTTACTATAAACATTGGGGTGCACATACCCCTTCGGGTCACTACATTTGTATCTTTGGGGTAAATACCCAGTAGTGCAATTGCTGGGTCATAGGGTAACTCTATTTTCAACTTTTTGAGGAACCTCCATACTGTTTTCCAGAGTGGCTGCACCAGCTTGCATTCCCACCAACAGTGTAGGAGGATTCCTATAAGGGCAATTCTAAGAGGCTCTGGGAAAAGCAGTTTTTAAAAACCAGCCACGGGGCGCCTGGGTGGCTCAGATGGTTAAGCATCTGCCTTCGGCTCAGGTCATGATCCCAGGGTCCTGGGATCGAGTCCCGCATCGGGCTCCCTGCTCCTTGGGAACCTGCTTCTCTCTCTCTCTCTCTGTGTCTCTCATGAATAAATAAATAAAATCTTTAAAAATAAAAAATAAATAAATAAATAAAAACCAGCCAGGAGGGGCGCCTGGGTAGCTCAGTCGTTGGGCGTCTGCCTTCGGCTCAGGTTATGATCCCAGGGTCCTGGGATTGAGCCCCACATCGGGCTCCCTGCTTGCGGGAAGCCTGCTTCTCCTCCCACTCCCCCTGCTTGTGTTCCCTCTCTCACTGTGTCTCCCTCTGTCAAATAAATAAATCTTTAAAAAAATAAAAATAAAAAAAATCAAAACCAGCCAGGAAAAGAGTTACCGTAAGAAAGGCATACCAGTGCCATGGGCTCACACTCCAGAAAAGGGCTCTGGAAGGCTTGCGACCCATGCTGCCTTGCAGAGGGACTCTTTATATGATATATTTGGCTTCTGCAGAACCACACGCAGCATCAGTTCTACAAAACTAACCCAGACCTCATCGCATCTTCTTCCTCTTGTGGCAAAGTAGAAAGAAAAAGCACTGGCTACATCTCAATCAAATGTCCACAGTCCACTTCCAACCTGATAAACATTCCTGGCAACTCCTCCCCTCCTCTGCCCTCCCTTCTTTTTCTTGATGATTCTCTGGGCACTCACAAAAATTATTCTGCATTGAAAACTAAGGCCGCAGAGTAACTAACCAGTAGGTATGTTTGTTTGTTTTTAACCCCGATAAATATCCACCTACTTCAGAGGCCAAAAATGTTATTTTCTCTTTTGAAAAATCTAAGCACAGTTTAATAAAACAGAAGGGTATTAAGCTGTTATTTAACTTCTGCGAAGGACAAGAAACGGAGGAGCTCTGTGTCACAGTGTATGTGTTGGTACTGATCCACAGAAACTGCCTTCTCAAGGTAACTCAAGTTGGTCTTGGTATCCAATCCAACTGTCTTTTCTGTCTCACTGCAGAGTGACAGATCACTCTCTGTCCCATTTCAGAGGCAGTGTCCTCCTTCTCATGGCAGGGCGGCTCCTGGTGGAGTTCACTGACTCTCATGGTCTCAAATATCCCTCGACACCAGAGTCCCACATGTGGGTCTTCAGACCTCTATCCATAAAAGGATAAGGAACCAATAGTGAGACTGAGCACTTACCTCCACACTATAAGCAAAGCAATCAGCCATTTGACTTGCAGCGCCTGCGCCTTTTACTATTGCAATCAACTCAGTGAGAAAGGGATTAACATTCCCATGCTACATAGAGGGAAACAGACTTCCCAACTAGTAAGCAGCAAAGGCAAGATGTGGACCCAAGTCTCTATGATTATGAATTCATTCAAACATCATGGTTTCTTCACATTGTCTCCCTGGCGACTTTACTGGATATTTCCAACTGTTAAGTTTAAGATGGCCACAGAATGACAGACTGTCTCCAAAACTGAATTCATCATTAAAAAGACCTACAGTCTTTGTTAAAGAGCACTTTCTCTTAGCATCAAAGACTAAAACACGGGAGTGATTTTTTATTTGACGCATTTCCTGTATCTAGTTGGTCACATATACCTTTTCCCTCCTTTACCTCTCTGTCCCTCCTTCCCCCAGGCAATGATATATGGGAACTCATTCAACCTTCACAATCATCCCCCATACTGTATATATTATTATCTCTATTTTACTAATGAAAAAAACTGTTAATTGTCCAAGGTCTTCTAATTGTAACTTCTCTGTCTTTAATGACCCCCACCTTACTATTCCTTTCTCCTTTCTCTTCCGCCATATTACCCCCCCACCACACACACACAAAAAACAATTCAGATGAGATAAAGAGAAGGAGGGAAGGTACCTAGAAAGGGTGGGAACAATCAGAACCTTTGGGGGAAAACTGACCTGCTTGGATTGTCAAGGACAAGATTAGAATCTACCCCATATGAAAGCTGGGCCAGGGCTGGGCCGGGCAGTACTAGCACAGGGTGAGAACTTTGTCAGGGAAGCTAGGAACCGAACATAGATGCATAGGCTCTCATCCTTGCTTGAAAGTTCCCCACAGTGAAACAGAAAACGGTTTTCTGTTTTTCTATAGGGGACAATCGAGTTTGATCATAGCATGACTTTTCTGGAGGTCTTCCTGTGGAATACAGCTGCGGACAGGCAGCAAGCGGGAACACAGTGGGAAATGGTTATCATTTGACAATCCTAGACAATGTCCCCGGAAGCAGAAGCTAAACATGACCTTCAGACCACAAACCGCTGTGCTACAATTGCAAGAATATGAACTGTATTTCTGGGACAAATAACCTTGACCCCTTCGCTTCTTCCTCCCACTCCTGACTGGGAGGCTGGGGGCAGGACAGGTTGCCATGCGGGCTGAGAGGAGGAAGGACAGCGACAGGGACTTCCCCATCTGTCTGAGAAGGGCCATTTCCTTCAGCTAGCAAAGACCTGGCTTACCAGGCTATCCCCTCAACAAGAGTCAGCTTCCTTCTCTTCTGTGGGCTTCTTTTTGGGTAGGTAGCTCAACTTTTTGTTTCCACACTAAAAATAGGAACATTTTAAACAAGTAGGAGTCCTCAGCAATTACACATCCTACAGTCCTTAAAGAGCACGGCATCACTGAACAAAGGAAGGAATATAGCTGATGAGCCAGCTAAGAAATAAAAACAAACATGAAAATCACAATGATGATGATAATGTTACTCTTAGCCCTGACAGTTATTACAAATTATGAGGGAGGGAGCTATTTCCCATTAATAAGGATTGAATGTAGACTTTCTTGGGTCCACATTTGGTTTCCTTTCTTTTTTTTTTTTAGATTTTATTTATTATTTATTTATTTATTTATCAGAGAGAGTGCGCACATGAGCGCGGGAGGGGGGGCCCTCAAGCAGACTCCGGCTGAGCGAACAGCCTGACACAGGGCTCGATCCCATGACTCTGAGATCACAACCTGAGCCGAAGTCAAGAGTCCGTCGCTTGACCCACTGAGCCACCCCCGCGCCCCTCCATATGTGGTTTCTAATGACAATTCAGTTTATTAAAAAGCAAGGGATTCACACACAAGTTCTAGAAAGTGAGGTATACCCATGTCCACATAATGGCCTGGTTTGTTCCTCACATTCAGGAGGTGGCACCAAGACACAGGAGTCCGTCATGCAGAGGAAGAAGCCCGCTCGCTGACTCTCTGACTTTAAAAGGTGGAGTGTCCCTCACTGGTGTGTGTTTACCAGGGTGGGGACCAGGAAGAGCAAAGGTGAGTCAGCACACAAAGGTAGGGACTGTTCTCCACTGAAACTCTACCTACCCCCAGCCCCCGGGGCGCGCGGCGGGGGGGGGGGGGGGGGAGCCCCTGGCTGCCACAACCACAGTGCTGAAGACACTCTCACTAGTGTCTCAGTGAGCGGTTTTCTTCTTTGGTTCACCCAGGAGCAAGGAGGAGACCATACACTGGGTAACTACAGTCTTCAACGCCTTTCAGACACCCAGAAAAGGGGAGGCCATGAAATGCGCTGTGTATATACAATAGGCCTAGTGTTGGGCAGGGCCTGGCTGGGAGGGGGTGATCATAAACATCTTATCCTCTTCCAGGAAGAGTATACTGCACAGTATTTTTAGAGAGCAATGTGGAAATAGGTATCAAAATTCTAGTCACGCAGACCAATATATAAACAGTTACTTAAATAAAAATAAAACTCACACTCTCTTTGTTCCAGCAATTATTTTTAGGAATTTACCTTAAGATATACCAAGTGTGTGTGCCATGATGTATGTACAAGCCTGCTCACCGCTGCAAAGTTTGTGATGGGGAAAACTGGACCCATGAATAGGGCGGGACGAGAATATGGCAGACCCTACAAAGGAGTTCCGGCAGTCGTTAAAAGGAATCTGCTTATGCTGACATAGAAACATCTTCAAGACACCCAGTTTCATGAAAATAGCAATCAGTATGTGGATTGAAACACAGAATAACTGCCATTGTCTGAAGTTCTTAAAAGACATGTGTTTAATTGCTTTCTTGAAAAATACACACGGTTCCATTGGGAAGAAAGCCTGGGGTTTTGGGAGAAGGGTGACTTTTACTTTCCATTTTAAACTTTTCTGCTGTTTACTTTTTTTTTTAATCATATAGGCATGTGTTAGTAAAATAACCAAATAAATAGAAATGTTGAAAAGGATGCTGATACATTCGAGAATTTTCTGGGGGCGGTATTGGGTATCAATGGGCCTAGCCCAAAGCTGGGATCATCATTGTAAGCCTGGGTTCTGTGCCTCTTCCAGGTGTGAAAAGTGGATTGGGAGATGTTGCCTGGATGACAAGGTATTATCATGCCTGGGATGTTTAGCTGGTCCATGAGCACAATAGGATGGCAGATCTGATTTCCAAAAAACCTAGGACTACTCCCACTGTTCAAGTATACCACCCTAAAAGGCAGATAAACCATATTCTGATTGTGAACAATGGACAATGGGTAATGCTCTGGCCTGCTGTTGAACAGGGCTTGTTTTTTAATGGGATTTTTCTGTCCTAGTGAGTCATAACAGGAAAGGAACAGAACTCTCTGTTGTACTTTAATCTTTTAATTGACAGTCTAGGGTTTCTACCTTTTGAAGTTCTGCTATTTGACTGGAATGAAACACTTCTATGGCAAATGATGGGGAGAAAAAAAAAAAATCAACCATAAATATTTGTTTCCTCTGAGCCCAGCCCTGTAAACCCTTACTGGGCTTGCAATGTCTTTCAACTTTATGGAATTTAGACTCCCCCACTGTTTTGGTGATGTGAACATGTATGTTTGAAGCAAGCATGTGTGGGTATGTTGAACTGCAGTGAACAGAGTGCAAAGAAGAGTTTCTGGTAGA
Organism: Phoca vitulina; assembly: GCF_004348235.1. NCBI lineage: Eukaryota > Metazoa > Chordata > Mammalia > Carnivora > Phocidae > Phoca > Phoca vitulina. The sequence goes on from NW_022589723.1 coordinate 25,652,993, forward strand.
GTAGGGGGAGTGGGGATGCGGCAGCCTGTAGCCACAATTCCCTCAATCCTTGGGGTAAATGGAACTAACATTTACTGAACCCATAAAGATGTGCTGATGCACTTCACATGATCTCATTTAATTATCAGAGCCCTGCAAGACATGAGTATTATAATCCCTCTGTCACTATTTCACAAATGGTAAAGTGAGTCCTGGGATTATAACGTACCAAGTTGCCTCTGCTTGGAGGGGCTGGGGAAGGGAAAGTACACTGGGGGGTTGGCACATCCAGTGTGGGCAGCCCTCAAGGAATACAGAAGATGTGCTCATTAGTTATCATGCACGTTAAGTACATGTGACCTGACTAAAAGTTCCATATTTGTGTAACATTTCTACTTACACCATCTCAGTTAATCCCTGTGACAAAGGGCCAGGGCTGACTTCCTTGTCTTTGTTCTTTCTGCTACACCACAACTCACTTCCAACAAGATCGTCAAGGCCAAGTGTAGACAGATGCTGGCTCCAGGATCCCCAAGGCCAGCAGCCTCCTAGCCAGGGTTGGCCCAAGTCAATCTTCCTGGAAGCAACTAGAGCAGACGTAATTTATTATCTAAACAAGGACACTCTGAGTGCAGAAGAGAGTGATGTTAATAATAAAGCTGGAACATGAGGCATGAACTGGGGCTGTCTCAGGCTGCATGGCTGTATCTGTGAGCAACTTGACCTCCGAAAGTCATGGGCAGCTTTCAAAGACCGGCCCTCCCAGCCGGTCTTTGAAAGCTGGATCCTGTGCCAGGATCCTGTGCAACTTACCCACCGGTCCCTCACCAATCACTCAGTCTCTCAGACCTCTGAGCGGCCTGCTCAACAGAAGGAGGTTCCCAACATTACACGAACCTCCAGGGGCTGCCATGAAGGTCCTGAAGATCAAAGAAGACTGCCAGTGGCCCCAACCCCCAACGCTTCTCGGGGTAGAGTTGGGCAACGTGTGGATGGTACATACCAGGTGGGCAACACTGAGTGGGGGAGGGAAAAAAGGTTTGTAAGCAAATAATGAGAGATGGTAAAGTGCCCAAATTTTAATTGCATATATGATATTTTTCTATAAAATCTCTCTGTGTGGAAATATGGTTGTTAAAAGGTTGCAGTTGTTGTAGTTCTACGTGTCCTTTCTGTATGGTTTTATTTTCCTACTGAGCATATATTTATAAAATGTGCACACACAGATATTCTGGTTTTCAGTGAAAAAAGATCAGACAAGGGACAGGAAAGTACTGTGAAGTGAAATGAAACACACACAAACAACACTATTTTCCCTATTTTTTTTTTAATGTTTTATTTATTTATTCATGAGAGTCAGAGAGAGAGAGAGAGAGGCAGAGGCAGAGGGAGAAGCAGGCTCCCCACCTAGCAGGGAGCCCGATGCGGGACTCGATCCCAGGACCCTGGGATCATGACCTGAGCAGAAGGCAGACGCTTAACCATCTGAGCCACCCAGGCACCCTATTTTCCCTATTTTTTATTAGTCCATGTCAGCTCAGGTCTCCGATTCTTGTTGCCTATCCCAGGTTGCAGCTATAGTAAACTCTTCTTTAAACAGCAAGGGGCCCCCAGCAGGAAAAGCAGCAGCCTTTCTTTTACTTAGTCAGCCTAAAATATTGCTCCCAAAGGACCATTTTCTGTATCAAGGAACAGTTCAAATCTAAGATGTTATAAATGAACAGTTAGCATAGTTCATCAATTCCAAGATGCATTTTCTTCATATCCTAATATTCTGAAATTAGGATGTCTTTTTTTTTTTTTAAACAATCTCTAATCCCCAACATGGGGCTCCAACCCACGACCCCAAGATCAAGAATCTCATGCTCCATGGAATGAGCCAGCCAGCCCCCCAAGATGTGTCTTTATAATCAACGTTGTGTCACAGCTTAACGGACACTGGTTTTTACTTTCTGGGTTTTGTTTTGTTTTGTTTTTAAAGCAGTAAAATAAAATAATGATGGCTCTTACAACAAGTAGTATCTTTGGGTTGATGAATTATGGCACGTAACACTTAGAAGGGGCCAGGCACTGTTTCATGCACTTTACAAATATTAAGTCACTGTGTAATAGCATCAAAGATATAAAATATTACAAAGATTTACATTATTCTGGGAGCATCACACCATGCATCAATATCACTTGAGGAACTGCGTAGTTTTACAGGTGGGTTGATGACTGCCCAGTTCTAGAGGCTTCACTGTGAAAATGTTTGCAGCAGCAAGGTTATTTCCTCTCTGATTTGTATCTCTTTCAACCTTCAGTGTTAAGACTATTTGAAGCAGGAAGGTCCCTACCTCTTCCCCCCTCCCAAGTACATCCACCTTGGGGGATTACAGTGAGTTGTGACCTTTATTCACAGACAATATCCTCCAGAGTTTCCTAAACCCAGAGTCATTTTCAACCACTTTCACAACTTTTCTATACCATTCCTATGCTCCCGTTGTTTCTATGAACTGTCCTTTTACATTTGACTAAATCCTAAACAATCATCTCCATAAAATCACCAGTTTGGTGTGTTAGCGTTATTTCTTCCATATGTGTTAAAATAATAATGAAGGCATTCAATTTAAAATAGACACTGTGGGGTTGTCCGTACCACTCTCACTGCCCATCTTGGTGCCGCGTTTCATACGTGGGGACCCACTGCCATTCTCTCCTGGGCCCCTCTTGCTAATTTCAAGTCTAACCATAGGTTATGTATGTATGTATGTATTTATATTTATTTTAGGTAGGCTCCACACCCAACACGGGGCTTGAACTCACGATGCTGAGTCATACGCTCTACTGACTGAGCCAGGCAGGCGCCCCTAGCCACAGGGAATTTAAATGGCTTCTATTCTATTTCCCAGATGTATTGTTCTCTGTTGTGGAAAATCTTGGCATGGGAAGACTAGATTCCCTTTTGGATAGTAGGTGAGAGCGTAGGCTTTGTTTTCACAAGTAGAAACGACTCTGTATTCATGTTCCAAATCCTCTGCACTTTCCATCAGGGATCCCAAGACCCCTCCTCTAGTCTTCTCTCCTCAGAAAACCCTCCGACATTTTAGTGGTCCCCCAGGATGAGGGCTTGTCTTGAGGCTAAGGAGGTAGTTTTCTCTTGGGCACCTGCAATTTATTCTTTCTCTCTAGGGAAGCACTATCTAGAAAGCTGGGAAGCTGGGAAGCACCGTTCTTTCTTTTTCCCTCCCAATCTCTAGGAAATCTAGGATGGTGGCTCTCACCCTTTTGGGAGAATATTCTTCTCACACTACGGCCAATTCTCATTACATACCAGCAGTGCTTTGAACATTTTGTACATGATAATTTATTTGCTCCTCTTCACCTTACCAGGCAGGGAAACTGGTAGCACAGAGAGGTTAAGTAACTTGTCCAGCTGTTTCAATCCCCGGCCATCAGGCTCTCGAATCTTTGTGTTTAACCATCACACCTACTGCCTCTCATAATAAGGTAAGTGGCTGTTGCAAATGGCAATCATTCTAAAGGTAATAGTAATTATGTCATTGCATGTTTATTGTCCACCCTGGATCAGCCTCTTTCATCTGCACAACACCACGGCGCAGACACTTTTATAATTAGTATGGAGGATACCTTGTGCAAAGCCCAGCACCAAGGAGCCCACAGAGCAAGCGGTCTGGCTCGAGCATGGCCCTGCACGAGTCAGAGAAAGCTCGGTGCCATGGCATCAGCCTTGGGAGCACATCTGCTCCCTGCCGTGTCCCCAGCAGGCAGGGTAGTGCCCGGTACCTGGTTGTGCTCCACCAAGACTAGTCAGGTGAATGAATTCCAGGCCTCCTCAGCTCATCTCAGGACTAGGTGCCTCTCACTGTGGCTGTCAGTGGGGGAAATGGGGCTGTCTGGGCCCAGAGTCTGCCCCAAGGAAGAAAGAAGTTTCCAAAGCGTTCCTATTGTCTCCAGCTTGGGAGATCAAAGGGAAGAGATGTTGCCCCTAAAGACAACTCTCCTTCTCTTAATCATCCATTGTCATCCAGGCAGGTAAGGAAAACAGGCTAGTCTGCAAGCAAGGGATGAGGACATTTCATGCTACAGCATAAAATGAATCAATTGTATGAAATCCCCTTATAAGACAAATGCTAGTTATACTTCTGCCTCTATTTGTATATTTTAATCAAACAAATGATGATGCGTCACACTGATGTCAGTCGTGGTCTATGCCGCTATGGCTCTGTGAGCTTGACAACATCCTCAAGCACTTACCAATCCCTTCAGGGGCCTCCTGGTCAACAGTCCTGTTTTCAAGTACAAAGGTTGGGGAATGCACTTCCTCTTACTAATCCAGCCGTTGATTAGAATCAACAGACTTGAGTTCAACGATGAGCTCTACCTCTGTGACCTTGGGCAAGGTCCGTTTCATGGAATTTTATATTCCACAATTAAGGCAATCTATCAAATACTATATACCTAAGTGTGATTTAGGGTTTGTGTACCTCTACCAACAGGACTTTCATTAATAGATAAACCAAGAAAATAAAATCTTAGCATAGCACACTATATGTCCCAATTTTTGGTTTGAAAATTATAGTCCCTGAAGCAACGGTAGCTGTTCAGTAAGTTTCTTTAACTGAATTCAGAAACCAAAGTCATAATGCAGGCAGACCGGCTAGAAATACCAACACCAGTGATTCTTCTTCCTATCACTGACTGAACTGGAAATAAAAGCAGGGAGGTAATAGAACAACTTCTTGACACATAAAATGAACTATTGCTCTGTACCAAGAAAGAAAAAAAAATCCTAATTTAAATGCTGTTCTGCGAAAAAATAAATACGCAAAGACTTGCCAGCAGACTGCAGCAGAGTTGATATCAACCTGATTAAAAATAGTCTCCCAGGATTCTGTATCATTTACAGCATCTTTCCATACTGATTGCAAAACATGCATTATTTATGTCATGCAAAATGGTGGAGGTATGACAACCCAAGATAATCAACTGATTTTGTTTTAGTATTATTTAATTTTGCTGGAAAATGAACTCTGGGCATATCTGAATGAGACAATTCAATTAAAAAAAAAAAAAGAGGTCGACAGAATTCTTTTCTTACCTAGATTTTTTTTTTTTAAAGCCCGTGTAGAAACACCAAAAGGGAATAAAGAGTAGGATTTTAAGTGGAAGTGCAACAGGTAAGGTGTTGATATGTCATCTCCTACTTAGGGGTGCTATTTCGGGATGTGCTAAGAGAAGGATCAGGAATGTGATCACCGTGTCTCAGAGACATGGGCAGCCTTTGTCATTGACTAGCCGTGGGAATACTGCACCTAGAAGCAGAGCTCACGGGCTAGGGGCGTCCCCTGAGCACACAGTCACCAGCCACCACTGAACAACAAAGAGGTGAGAAAAGCCTTCCACAGCTTCTCCTGTGTTTGGCATGGGCACATCCTGACCCTCTGCTTGCTTGATCTGGCCTGATCTGTGGCACCCAGATGCCATGTTCCTCTAGGAGCAAAACACAGCCATAAGGCTTTGGGTCTAGGAGCTTTTTGGGGTGGAAACAGGGCATGTTTACCAGATCCAGAAAGCTCTGGGGCTCCTAAGATGCAAACCGATAGGACAGGAGGGTTCTGTGGGCACATCTCTTGGTGGGGGGAAGTCACCAGAGTAGCCACGAATCCACACTGCCGATCAGTGTCACCAACCACAAAGAAGGCTCAGAAGAGCTCCAGGCGTGAAGATAAAACACTCGGTCTGCCCTCCCACTCCTTTTTCATCACCTGACACAGGACACAGAACCCACCCTACCTTTTCTTCTCAGGACCCACACCTTGGACTTCAGGAAAGGACCAACAGGGAGGGGCTGAAGGGATTCAGAAGGGGTGGGGAGAATCCAGTGTACACCTGATAAAGCCATTAAGAGCCCCAGGGTAGACAGAGAAGCAGGCGTGGTCTCCTCATGCCCTGTTCTCGGCTTCTCTCTCAGAAGCCACACCCGGACTGCACTGGGTCAGCACCAGGGCGTGGGCGTCTGCACAGCAATGAGGAGCAGAGACAGATCTCCTCTTGTATTTATGTGTACCTTGCCTACAGAACTTCAAGGGGCTTACCCCCTACCTAATGTGCCCCCCCAAGTTCAGTAAGCAAGTTATGGGGATGAATTTGCAATCAAACCAATTTGGGAGATCAGCACAGCTTCACTCTGAGCTTATCCAGGCCGCCTCCGTTACTGCGTCTTTCCAGGTTTGCGGGAGGCCGCCCACTGGTAGACTTTGTCTTCCTCTGACAGCTACAAACACAGATTTTTAAAACTATAGAAATTGGGAAGGGAGGTAAAGAAAAGCAGAGGAAGAGAGAAAACCCTCTCTCTCTGAGGGGAAGACATTCTAACTGAATAGAGATCTTAGTACCCCTACGACTAAAAAGATTTTTAAGGAAGTTAAGTGCTTCAAGGCTATTTAGTAAACACAGCACTGCAAGGATTCCAATCTCTCAGCCTCAGTTTCTTTTTCTGTAAAATGGGGACAATAACAGTGTCAACCACTCAGGGATTTTGTGGGACTTAAATAAGATCATGCATGGAGAGTTCATGTTACACTGCCTGGCCCACCGTAAGTGCAAACTTGTCAATAACAGTAAGTTGTCAATAATAGCAAGTGAACTGGGGACAGCAGTCATCCTCTGATTGGATCTCTGATGTTTCAAGAAAGAACCAGGACACTGTCTCCGAGCTGATAAGAAGATACTAGCAGAGACAGGATTCAACAAAGAAATGCGGAACTTTTAAAGTTTCACAATGCTCAAGCGATACATAATCGCACAATATGTGAGACATTTGAACCCAGACTCTGAGAATAGGGATCTATGGCAGCAGAGCAGAAAAAAGACAGTCGCTGCCAGAGAAGACACGTAGGGCATGGAAGAGGCTAACTAAAAAGGAAGCCTATAATGAAGAAGTACAGTAAGGACCATCTGAGCAACAGATTGATACCTTATAGGAAAAAAGCAAAGGTATTTAAACCAACTACAAAGGAAAAAGGGTAAGGAAGGGGCAGAACGCTTCTATATTTATATTCTGAATCCTAATATTTTAGAGCTGGAAGGGGCCTGGGCCTCCAAGCTTTCCCCATACTGGTGAGGAATCTGAGACCCAGGGAGGTGATGCATGCCCATGGTGCCAACTACTTAGTGGTAAAACCAGCACTGGAACTCAGGTCTTCTGGTCCCTAACCAGCACTTTATTTGCAGCTCTCTGCAGCCAGCCCCTCCTGAGCAAACCCACAGAGCTTCTGGAAAGAACAAATAAGTCTAGGCATATAAATAATTTAAATTTCTCGGGCGCCTGGGTGGCTCAGTTAGTTAAGTGTCTGCCTTCCGCTCTGGTCGTGATCCCAGGGTCCTGGGATGGAGTCCCGCATTGAGCTCTCTGCTTCTCCCTCTCCCCTTACTCTCCCCCCTCCCCACCTGCTCATGCTTTCTCTGTCAAATAAATAAAATCTTAAAAAAAGTTTTTTTTTTAAATTTCTCAAATAACAAACATTATCATATGTGAACCTTGACCCTCTGGCAATCAGACTGCAGGAGGGTGCTGGTGCCCATTCAAATATTAAATATTTGAAGGGCTTAATTTCTTAGTTTTTAATATTAAGATAAACAGAAATAGAAGTTTTAAATGTGCCTTCCAGGGGGTTATCTTGCCTGCAAAAGTACACAGACCCTACACTTTGGGGACCACTTTCCTGGGACCCCTTGCCTTCCACCCAAGATACAGGCCTCTAGTTATGGGTGGCGGTGTGGGGGAGGACGGCAAAGTCCTGGCATTGGCTTAAAACTCAGAAGCAAGTAGGTAAAGGCAATCTCCAGAATATGGGGGGAAAGTTCCGCAGAAACTGGAAAGCTATAATCTAACTAGAGATCTCTGGCTGTAGAATTCCATGGTGCTCCTTCCAGTAGGAACTCTGTGCTGCCCTGATCACTAAAATTGGAAACAAAACACAAGCTAACCACGTCTGATGTGATTACAGGCCATGGGTGGGTCCCACCAGCTTAAAGTTCACAACTCCAGAGAAAATCCAAGAAATCCCATTGCTCACTGTATTCTGCAAAATGTAATACAGCGTCGAAGGGGCAACCCCTACCATCAAGAGGGGGGATCCACAATGTTTAGGGAACACAGAATGGGCACGGCTTTTCTTGAGCACCTACTATGTATCAAACGCTATGTTAGGTGCTTTGTTTCCCTTGGTCTCAAAAGAATTGTAGAACCAGTGAAGTACTCTGATCCCCATGTAAGAGATGAAAAACTTGGCCAGAGAGAGTCACGGAGTCCAGATCTGTCCTTGGGTTTGGTGGGTTTAGAAACCCACAAGCAGCTTCCTGGGAGGCTATGGTGGAAGACAAAAGAAGTCGATTCTCCACTCTGGGAAACTCCTCCAAGGCTGATGCGTCGTCTGACAGCAAGGTGTCCTGAACGGCCCCCGAAGCTGCCCTTAGGTCCCACATGGCAAGTCGGATGAAGGATGGCCTTGGCAATGGAACAGAGAGGGCACTGTGCACACAGGGGCATTTCAGGCGCACTGCTGGGACTGACGCGTAGGATAATGGGTGCTGTGAGAAGCCTCACTGGAGCTCAGAGGCCAGAGGGTTGGAGCTACCCTGTGACCCTGTACCTCCACCTCTGCCCCTGCTCCATCTCCCTTCACAGTACCTCTCGCAGCCAGCTTCAAAGACGGAGCCCCACACCCTGATCTTCACTAAGTGCCCGCTTCTCAGTCAGCGTTCTTTGGGGAAGAGATGACAGCTTCCCTTTGTGGCAAAAGTGCCTCTTACCCCAATGAACACTCAAGTATGTTCAAAATAACCTCACAGAAATTCTCACTCGGACAAGATAGGCAAGACAGACGTGAATTGCCAAAACAGTTCCTGCTAGGGAACCTTCAGCCCCGCAAAGTCAAGAGCAAGTAGCAAACTCTGGTCTCCCTTGAAGTATGGACAGGAATGGGAGTTAAGGGGCTGGGACTCACACCCACATGATCCCCAAGGCAGTACTGAGAAATCACGTTAGACAAGGAATTAAGACAAAGTGACACCTGCTCTGTGTGTTGGGCAGAAAACAGGGCACTCCATTTGGGGCAGGACAGTGAAGAGACGATAGGTATCAGCATCCCCAACCTCACAAAGAGGATTGTGCCCCCAAACTGCAGCAAGACCACAAATGGATTTGTAAACACATTTGCATGGTTTCTGGTTGCAAAATTGCTAAGAGAATTCAACCACACTCTGCTCCCAAGTGCACAAAAGTCCCTTTTGACCCGAGTCCCAGACCCAAAATATGAGGACAAGTGGCACCAGCAGTCCTAATATGCTCTCCCTGGCTGTGACCCCTTCTCTTCCTGGGAGTTGGGTCAAAAGCACAGCGTTACTTACTAACCAAATGACCAACACCCAGAGTTACCTGGAAGTGACCACACATCAATTAGGGTTCACTGGCATCAAAAGCAAAAAGTTTCACCATTTGTTTGATAGAATTTGGCTTTAAGATACAGAAGGACCTGCTAGTTTCGCATTTACAAGAAAAGCTCATTTTGACTTTTCTTTTTAATTCAGTGGGGCAAGAGTACAAAGGTTCGGAAGGAGAAATAGCTTAAAATCCTGAGAAAGATAAAAGGAAAATGATTTAAATTAAACATGCGGGAAACATTAAAGAAGAGAAAGACATAAAACAACCCTAGAGATCTAAATATACAACATAAGAAAAGTTTGTTTGATCATAGAGCAAGTGTGTGAATAAATAAAATACTATAAATGCTCTCAAGGAAAAAAAAATTAAATAAGAAAAAAGTTTCCTTCCGACTTCCTTTCTAAGGAAACCACAATTCACAACTCTTTTGCTTGGTACAGTTCACAAGCTTAAGTGTCTATATTCAGCTTTGAAAAACCTATGCCACTTTCTCTAGTTTAAAAAAAAATGTAAGTGAACCAATCATTGACTGTTGGTGGGTAAATTTTGTTTGGTGGGTAGGTTTATTTTGAGTGGCTGTGAATAAAGGTAAGGGTGATTTTATTTTATTTTATTTTGTTGTATTTTATTTTATTGGACATTTAAAATTTACACCCTTAAAAAAGAAAAAAAATCCGTAGTGGTTTTACAGGGCTCAGCTTTCAAGAGTGGTTTGAATATTTTTAAACATACTCAATTGGCATTCCCCTGGTCTCCAAATCAAAACTCTGTGCCACCTTTTCTTAAAGGTATTTTTTCTGCAGCACTTTCTGGCTATGGGTAAGTTAATACACTTTCTGGTTGTAGAGCCGTTGTTATTATTATTTAAACTGACATGAAATGCATATCAGCGGGCAGGCATAGGAGTCATGAAATTAAGTGTTTTTGGGAAGAACAAAAGTAAAGTTGGGCACCAGGATGGACAAGCATGCGCAGTGCTACAGATGGGGATGGGAGGCCTTAAACAATGTGTCGTTCCTTTCTATTCTGTTTTGCCCCATTGTGTTTTGAATAGACTGAATTACTGCCCAGCTTTGGGGCCCAGCCTCTGAAAGGCCCCATTGTAAGGGATATGCTTTCCCCCAGTAGAGTTAAGGTTGCTGTAGTAACCTTCACCATGAATTTCCTCACCAGTGTGATGAAAATCTCAACTGAATTATGACATTACTATAGTTAGAAACAAGACTGCAAAATAAGCCTAGCCCTACCCATTTAGGGGGTCTTTTCTTATCTGAACCTGACCCCCGCTCTGCTGCCTAAGTCGTCCACATGGCCAAAGAAGGGATTGAATTTCTAGAAGCCAGAGCTTGAGAATCGAACCTGTAGAGTATAAGGGAGGGTCTCTCCCACTGGCGTGCAAGTGGATGGGAAAATGGGAGCTTGCAGACCGAGGCAGAGGTCTCCCAGTTCATGAGCTACCTCAACCATAGAGTTGGCTGGGTTAGGAAAGCCACTTTTCTGTTGCTGAGCAGGGAGGGATGGGTAGCCAAGGTTCACATGCCACAGGAAAAGAATAGGTCTGCATTTCATTTGGAGAAACAGTTCAGGATTCAGCAGTGCCCCTTTTATTCTGCCATGAAAAAGAGGCAGAAAGCAATCACCCCAATGTACCAGATGGCACACTAAACTAGAATGAACCTCCTGTCCAGTGAACTCCAGTGTATCAAGCAACATTCTAAGCTATTCACATGTATGAACTCATTTACCTGTCCCAACAGACCTAGAAAGTCAGCATTATTATTAATCCCCATTTTAAGGATGAGAAAGACCAAGCGCAAAGAAGTTACATCACTTGCCCCAGATCAACACCAGTGAGCAAATATTCTCCTTCCAGAATCTATACTCAAAATCCCTTCTTTATTGAACTTTTCCACATTTGGCACTGGGTGTTCGGATCCAGAGCTCTGGGGCTTAGGAACAAGAAATGGGCCAGGAACATCAATCTGAGAGTCCTCCATTGGCTACTAAAAAGTTGTTGCCATAGACATGCATGAGATTGTGCAGGACAGGAAGCAAACAGGAGATAAGAAAATAAAGGATGGGAAGCACTTCATTCATTCATTCATTCATTCCAACAGTTATATGCCTCCTAGAAGCCAAGCACTGTTCTTCTAGGTGCTGGGGTAACACGTGCAGACTATACCAACGAGGCTCCTGCTTTCATCACGCATACTTTCATTGGTGAGGCAGAAAACAGTTAGGATATAGATAGATAGGAAAAATAAAAGCCGCCAAGTGAGGCCAGAAGGCCAAGGCTGAGTACTTGCTTGGCACTGGACACAGGAAACAGGCAGCCAAGATGGAATCCCCATCAGAGGGTGCAGCCCAGGTCACGCAGAAAAACTGTCTTCCTTCCAGAGGAAACAGGCCTAAACTCCCGTAGTCAGATCCCCATCCAATGAGAGAAATAACGCCACCTTCCAGTGCCTCGCTACTTGGCTGTTTATCATCCCATGTGAGTCCTAAAGCAGCTCCGAGAGGCAGGCAGGGAGCAGGTATAATGATCTCCATTTTACAGCCTGAATCAGCTGGCAAAATTTCCCTGATATTTTAGAGGACCCCAGAGGAGTGGTGGGAGATTTGGGGAGGACAGGAGAGCAAATTTCCGGTTGGGCTCATCAGCTTTAGGGAACATCCCTCTGTTTATCTGTCTAGCATGATAATGGCTATGTCACTCATGGTGGGATATCATTAAACTGGGCTGTGAGTCTCTCTGTGTGCTGCACCTCGCCTACTTAGAAATAAAACAGGGGGCCAGAGGAGGGACCCAGAACCACCAGCAGAGCTTGACTGCTTTTAAACCTGGAGACAGGGGGAAAACAAACAGCTCTTGAAAAACACAATTTCTAAGCTTACTTAAAGGTGGCGATTCCAGCCTGAAAGCCTCTCAGCTGGGTAATACACCACCCTAAAGAAAAGGCAAAATTATCAAGGCACAGGCCCTACTCGATGCCAACTTCTAAGTAAAATGAGGCATTACAGTAACTCAGCCCACAGTGATTTCCCGTTTTAACCGATGTTTCCTGTTTTCTATGCTGGGCATCATAAGGATATTCAGAACCAGACCCAGAGTTCACAAGCCGTCCCTTCACTGGGCTACATTCTTTTCTGTTCACTCATCGCATTATGTGCAACATGACAACCCAAAACAGATCTGTTTTCCTACTGACCTCAATTTGCGACCACCATTACTGCTGCTGCAAGAATCCTTGGCTCTGAGGGGCTGACTGAGATGGGGAGAAAAGCCAGCCCACCCAGCAGTCGCCCAGGCCTGCTGCCCTTGAGATAGAATTGGGACCTGCTTGGTTGGGGTCTCCGCAGGAATCATCCACAACTGGCTGGGAGGATTTGATTTAGGAGTCAGGAGAAGAGGCAGAAAGGGGACACAAATCTCTTTCCAGCCCTTTTGGCTGATTGCTGACCCATCCCAGCATAGAGGAGACAACAGATTTTCTGTTCATTTTGTGTGTTTATGATCGTAGAATAAGAAAAGTATGGTTTTTTAAAACCATTTTTTAAAAATAGTTTTGCCATTTCAGAAAAGTTACCAAAAATATACAAAGGATTCTCCTACTTGTTACCAACTGGTAACATTTTGCCACACTTGCTTCCTTTCTGTCCCCCTTTTTCTCTTCCCCCCAAATATGTAGATTTTTTATATAAACCAGTTAAAAACAGGTTGTATACGTCATGCCCTCTTGTTCCTTAACACTTCAGTATATATTTCCTAAGAAGGGGCTTTTCTTATATAACCACAGTAAACAATCTCAGGAAATGGAACACTGATACGGTAGATGCCATACTTTTTATGTAAGTCAATATTCCAATTTCATCAATTATCCCCATAATGTCCTTTGACAAGATTTTCTTTTGCTTGGTGCCAGATCATCATGTATTGCATTTAGTTTTCTATTTCTTTAGTCTCCTTTAATTTCTAACAGCTCTTCAGCTTTCCTTCATGCTTCATAATGTTGACATTTTCAAGAATTTGGGCCAGTTATTTTATAGGATTTCCCTCAGTTTGGGTTTGTCAGATGTTTCCTCATAATTAGATGCAGCTTTTGCCTTTTTTTTTCTTTTGGCTAGACTTCTAGTCAAGTGATTTTGTGTCCTTCTCAGGGTATCATGTCTGGAGGTACACGATGTTTGTTGACGTTTGTGGGTGATACTCATTTTTGTCACTTGGCTAAGTACTGTCCCATTTCCCCACTGCATAACTTCTATTTTTTCCTGTTGTAACTGCTAAGCAGTTTGTGGGAAGAGACTTGGAGACTATGTAAATATCCTGTTCCTTATCAAACTCTGACAACCAGCTTTGATGGAATTAGAATTTTAAAACCCACTTATCTGGCATTCGAGGAGCATGCATTATTCTCAGATGCTGAGTGTTTCAGACAGACAAGGGCTATGGAGCATCACTGTGGGCTTCTCAGGGGCATTGGTAGTGGTTTCTTCACACCTGCTGGGTTCCAGAGAGGCTGAGGTTGCTGGGTGGCTGTGCTCTCCATCTGTGACAGCGAGTTCCATCTACCTCCACAGGGCGTGAAATAATGCATTCCTAGAAGCTGAACTAAAAACCAGAAGTACGAGTCAAGGTGATTCTGATGGCCCAGGCAGCACCATGGGAAGAGGTGTACAGGTAAAATCGGGTCTGCCCATATGCAAAGCTATTATGTGAGGATGTTTATCTCTGATTTCCTTTGTCAGGGTGCCTAGGAGCCTCCTCCCCACCCTAATCCCATCTCTCCTCTCCTTAGCTCCAATGCTGTTGAATGAACATCTATCTACTTAAATGGGACTTGGAGGAAATTCTTTTGGACCAGAAAGCTTAAAGCCAGGTAGGGAGAAGTGGGTTGGGGGTAAAGAATGATGTGAATGAAAAGGATGAAGTCCAACCAGTCAGTTCAAAGAGGCTGCCAACAATTGTTCTTGAGCCACAAACAGGGAAGACCTTTATGTCCAACCTTAGATTCCAGACATTCTTGTTCCCACAAGGGAATCTGCTACCGCCTGGGATAGTCCTTAAACATTTTCTTTTTGTTGATAATGATTGTGTGGAAATAGTACCTCAAAGGACGTTATTATATAAGAGCCACCAGCAGGGGTGCCTGGGTGGCTCAGTCGTTAAGCGTCTGCCTTCAGCTCAGGTCATGATCTCAGGGTCCTGGGATCGAGCCCCGCGCATTGGGCTCCCTGCTCGGCGGGAGGCCTACTTCTCCCTCTCCCACTCCCACTCCCACTCCCCCTGCTTGTAGTCCCTCTCTTGCTGTGTCTCTCTCTCTCAAATAAATAAAATCTTTAAAAAAAAAAAAAGAGCCGCCAGCAGATGGCCGCTTCCACAACCAGAGCGGCCAGAACAGAACCTCGGATGAAGCCCAAACAGTCTGAAGGGCAAGTTATCACGGAAATAAAGACCAATGAGTTTATCTGGAGACCGAAGATTCTCCTTGCCATGTCAGTATTACAGCCACATGAGTTAAAAGCCCGGAGCCCATTTCTAAAAGGGATGTGTAGGTTAGTGATTTAATAGTGCTGAACCAACACTGGAAAATTAAGCCTTATGCTTTCCAGATAAAAAGTTTCTATCTAAGATTTATTTTTCCTCTCCTAGCTAGAATCATGAGATATAAAGTATTGGTAGCGTACTCTGAAATTCTGAAGGATTCATAAACATAAACAGGAATTGGCAACATGAATAGTAATTTCAAGGATGGTATTCTTTCCAGAACAATTGTACTCTGTGGTCTTTTTCCTCAACCACATCCTATGTTTTTCACCAATTCAGTCACTTAACCCAGGCAACAATACCTGTGCTGGGTACTGCGCCAACCCTGGGGATAAAATGATTTTTTTAAGAGATATAAAGGTTTACAAATTAATGACTCGAGTCTGCAGTTGCAGTTCAAGTGGGAAGAGTGATTCCTGTTGATGTAAGATTCAGTTCTTTCTTTACATAAAAATACTGAATGAGCTGGTGACTACCAGGGAGAAGAATGTCCAGTGCAGTTCACACCTCCTTGCAAAATATTCCCCTCGCTGCCAGGTAAGCTGAGAAGACATGAATTCACACAAATCATTGAACTTGATCTTCGTTGACAAATGAATTCTAACATGAATGACCCCATTTTAAGAACTCTGTAGTTAATTTCTTTTTAAAGATTTTATTTGTCAGAGAGAGAGCACAAGCAGGGGGAGCGGCAGGCAGAGTCGGAGAAGCAGGCTCCCCTCTGAGCAGGGAGCCCGATGCGGGGCTCGATCCCAGGACCCTGGGAGCATGACCTGAGCCGAAGGCAGACGCTTAACCAACTAAGCCACCCAGGTGCCCCAGTTAATTTTATTTCAGAAACACCAGCCCAAGCTCTGTCAGACAATGATTAGCTCGAACCATCATTTACTCCATTTAAGGTAAATTGGTTTGATTTTCCCTAAAATTGTGGGTTTTTTCGACTTCAAACATTATTTTTTAAAAAATCTCAATGCCTAAGTATGAGACTCAGAAATTTGGTGTGAGGTTATGCTATACCATCTCCCCTCTGGCAAGAGGTTTTAAATATCCTGAATGGAATCCCTAAATCTTTAATGTGATGTAAGATCTTTGTCAGATATAGTTTGTCACCACTGAGAAGCTGAAAAGGCATTTGAGCAACTGTTTACTACAGACCAGTTAGCTACTCCATAATTGATCACCAGGTAAAGCACTAAGTGTTACATGCAAGGCTTTGGGTTCTCTTGAATCTCTTCTAGAGGAGAATCTACGGCAGCTCCTCCCAGCCAGTAGGTCCAGCAAGACCAGTCCTTGGAGCAACACTGAGGGTAGACTGGAGCCAGTCCAGCAAGACCAGTCCTTGTTCCCAGGGCTCTGCCTGTCTGGCCCACGCTGAAGGCTGTCCCCTTTCTGACATCTTTATTGGCAAAAGATACTACCAAGCATTCAGAACCATTTAACAGAATCTACCACCATTCTTAGCCACCCATCCTTCCCATCTACCCACCCCCTCACTCTCAGACTTAATCAAGAGAGGAAGTGAATCTACCCTTGACGCTGTCATAATTTTTGAAATCTGGAAGTGGGTCCCATGATGTGAAAGGAAGTTAACTGCTAGAGGAAGACAATGAGTTCCTACAATGGGCTAGAAACCTGTGATTGCCTTTGAGTTATAAATCTTCCAGGGTTCTAATTTAAAAAACAAAAACATTCTCCAAATGCCCCTCTGTTGTTGGAGGTATGGTTATCAAGAAATTTTGTTAGGCTTTCTTGAAGGGCTCATGGACTAACTCTAAGAGAATATCCAAATGATAAAATCATGATAACAAAAGTAATAGAAAAAACAAACTCTTTGAGTAGGCTTATTTTATACTTTTTTTCTTTTTCATTTTAGCAGTAAAAGCACATGAATCCTCAGAATTTGTTTAAAATGTCTCCCTCGTTAATGGCCTACATCTGTTAATGTACCCACGGCCCAGGAAGCATCCTCTGGAAGAAAATCTGGACTCAAAATTAGAAATAAATTCCCCATTAATATTATGACAACTTGTCACCAGAGTTCACCTTCTCCTTCCTCTGAACTGTCCTCATTCCTAGGAGATCTTACGCATCTGTTACAATCCTGAAAGCTAACCTTCCTGATGTACCCCATCCCCTCACAGATTTATCAACAGGAACCTCATTGGTGAAAGCACTTAGCATTGTCTCCAGGGCAAATCCCAGAGGCTATAATTCATAATGGAGAAGTTTCTCTGGGATGCTGGGAGGAATAAAGTAACTAACAGCCACTCCGAGTAGCTGAGTCAACTTTATTATGGTGAAGTCCGTATTCTGCCATGATCTGGCAAAGAGCAAAGGCCCAGGACCGGAGCATGAAGATCAGATTCCAATTTTCTCTTCTGCCACTCACTGACTGGGTGGCCTGGGGGATTCACTTGAATCAACTCCCTGTTTCCAACATCTCGGGGTCGTTGGTGAGAAGACCAATGAAATCAAGGGCAGGAAAATCCTTTGTAAATCTTTTTTTTAAAGATTTTATTTATTTGACAGAGAGAGAGACAGAGAAGGAGCACAAGCAGGGGGAGTGGGAGAGGAAGAAGCAGGCTTCCCACGGAGCAGGGAGCCCGATGCGGAACTCGATCCCAGGACCCTGGGATCATGACCTGAGCCGAAGGCAGATGCTTAACTACTGAGCCACCCAGGTGCCCCAGACCTTTGTAAATCTTATGGTGCCATAAAAATGAGTTCTTTTGATAACACCAAGAGAGAATGAGGATACAACTGAATTTGTTCGTTTCTCCTAATTTATGCCCTTACACTAATTTGTGATATACTTCACAGAACTTACCTTCCTCCGTCCTCAAACCTGTTTCTCCAAAAAATGCAAGAACACCTAAATGAAAGTTAGCGTGTGTACTACGTGCTGGAGGCCAGGCCTCCACCGCAGGTACTGAGAGAGGATGAGATCGGGTGAAAACTCCAGTTAAGTCCTGGGCGGGACGAGCGTCAGATAGGGGAAAAGGTGAAAACAGTACACCTTGAAGCTAACAGAAACCGGCATGCCCATAAGGAGACCAGTTGCTACCAAAGGAAGATGTGGGGACATGTCCAGATACCTAAGGCACCTTCCTAAATGTCTGGAGGGAACAGTCAACCCAAAACAGAATTTCTATATAAACCGCAGAAATGCACCTGTCATCTTGATGCGGTACCATGCTATGCAGGAATGCTGACAAGGTAAGGGAGAAGGGGCAGCATGCTGGGGTGGAGAAGGCAGTGCTTACAAGTCAGACCCCCTTTGCTGGGTGACCACAGCAGCCACTTAAAGCCATTGGGTCTCACTTTACTCATCCATGAAAAGGGTGTCAACACCGAACTCACAGGGCCAGTAAGAGAAATAGGCTATACCTGGAACCCATCTCAATTGTTGGGTTTGGCATGCTGTCTTGACATGAATTAGACGTAAACACGACTGATTCTCTGACTAGTCCTTGAGTGCCCTGTGGGCAGGGACAGCTGTCCCTTTTTCTCTGAATTCCCAGTCTACCCAGCTCAGTGTTTGGCACTCCTCGGGGCTTAATCAATTTTATTAAATGTGTAATCAAAAGGTGAGGTGTAAGTGCATTATGAACTGAATATAAAGGTCTATAAATATGTAAAGGTAAGGTTTGAAGGCAAACAAAAGACTCCTGCCAATTTAAAATATAAAAATGGTATATGGAAGGTCAAGACTGGTTACTGGGTCTCTCTTCTGCCCAAAAGACAGTGACATTGAGACCAGGGCACCCATGAATTTGGTCTGCTAGGCTAGGGCATCTCCAGGGTGGAGAAAGGAAACTCTTTCAGGTATTGTCTGGGGAGACGATCCCTCAGCATCACTCCAAACTACCTGCCATATTCACGGATTCCCACATAAAAGAAAATGTGATGCTCTGGCTGGTTTTTCTAGAAACCATCCAGCGTGATGGGGAAGCTCCAGGCTGCAAATAAAGCCTTCAGTTTCAGACCCCAGTCAAACCTAAATCTGACTGGTAGAATCAGCTGCCAACTTGATAAAATCTATTGTCTGAAATACAAAAGCAAGAGGCCCCGGTGCCTTCTGAGTTTCTGCTTGGAGCGAGAACTGCAACACCCCGGCTGGGTTCATGTCTCCAAGCAGCAGCGCCGAGGTAGAAACATCTCTAATGTGGCCTCTACATCATTCAAAAGAGTGGTTAGTGAGACAAAGTCGGCACTCAGAAGCTTCTCGTTATCCTGAACCAGCTGTGTAGGACCCTCTCCTAATAAAATAGCAACACCAGGATCCTAACCTGAACACATGGCACTTCAAAGCTAAGTTTTCATGAACATCTCCCATCGGAGGCGATGCCTGATGTGGTTTTAAGGCAGCCATGCCTACATGAATTTTCGAAATGAGGAAATGGGTGGTCAGAGACCTGGCCAAGATTACACATAAAGCAAAAGGCAGAGCTGGATTCTCACTCCGCAGCTTCAGGTGGCTCCTCTTCCTCTCTCCACACAACTGGGGTGATGGTGACCCTGGGAAATGACTGGAGTTGAAATAGGTCTTGGTTCTAGAGTTTTCCTTTAGACTTCGGAAGCCCCCTGAAAACTTCACAGAGGCTCTTGGGGAAAAGTGCTATCTTCTCATTGTTTAGGTATGACGCTACGTAAGTCATAATGTGACTGTTTGCCTTTTGCATTCTCCATTCAAATGAAATGGAACTTTCCTTTCAAGAAGGCTCTGTTGAAACTGCCATATTTGGGTAGAAATGCCCAGGAGTGAGGCTCTTGGTTCAAATTTCCTTCCCAAGTACAGAAAAGTGGGGACTATTAATGCAAACGTACTTACTGATGTAAATTAGGCTTTAAATTGAGCTGTTCATTGACCTCAGCTCAAAGAAAATCTTAGAAACACAGAATTTGCCATTATTTCCCCTGTCATAATCAAAACTGAGTGCCTTCAATTTATAAAGGGCATCGTAATTCTTTTTTGTTTTTTTGTTTTTAAGTAGGCTCCACGCCCAGAGTAGAGCCCAACGTGGGGCTTGAACTCACGACCCTGAGATCAAGACTGGAGCTGAAATCAAGAGTCAGATGCTTCACCAACTGAGCTGCCCAGGCGCCCCAAGTGCATCGTAATTTTAAAAAGCACTCTCCTATCTATTCCTTCATGTAATCTTCACAACCTTGTAAAGTTGGTATCACCATCCACAATTAACAGATCAGGAAAACAAAGCTTTTAGAGGTTAAGAAACTGGCCCAACGTGGCAGTGAGGTCTCTTCTAAGTGAACCCAGATGTTCTGAATTTATAGGGCAGGATTACCCCTTCCACGATACAACATGTCAAAGTCTTCCAGCCAAACACCACCAGGAACACACTTCTAGCTGCACAGTGGTGTTCGTTATTCATCACAGTAAGGGAGAGCAGGCACAACGGGGCCCCATGGACCTCCTCAGTAAGAGGGTATTAAGCTCTATTACAGGATTCGGGGGAGGTCTAAAGAAGCAAGGGTTTGTTCTAGATGGGGCGCCGTCAGAAATTGGGGCAATCTATGATTGTATATCTCAGTAAATATTATCTGTAGGGAGCTGACTAGAGCACAGAGAGCGGTAAAATGGTAAAGTACCAGTGGCCACTCCTATTAGCCAGGTTTGGGGGCGGGGGTGGTGTTTGATGGTATATTATGGGTTGTAAAGGAGCCTTGTCTTAGTCTGTGTTTAGACTAAATTACGCAGTGGTCTTGTTTGGTCTCACAAGACCATGGTTTAAGAGGGAACTTGTCTGAGGCCAGTGTTGTGTGCATTTGCTCACATCCAACAGGTGGACAACATGGCCCAGCTGTGAGTGCCACGCCACCTTTTAACAACCCTGAGGCTTAGCTGTGTCTGGCCGGAGGATGTCAGGGCTTGCTTTGGTTCTTTCTCAAACAATTTCCCCTGAGCAACCTTTACTTCGAACAGAAAGTCAAGGAAGATCATTCACAAATGATTTAATTTAAATGGAATCTTTACTTTGTGAAACCAAAAATTCAATCAGCATTAAACTGCCCCCGAAACTCCCTAACAGATGTAGGAAGGCTTGAGTCACACTCATCTTGCATGGTCTTGCTTCTTCTTCCATTCAGATTCCCTCCCGTCTGAACAATTAATTGGCTCCCAGGCACAGAGAGGGTTGAACCGTGGCAGCACGTGTGAGCTGTCCCCCAGCATCTATGCTTCCTTTCCTTTAGTGACACAATCTGGCTTTTAGCTGGGCACATGGCTGCTCAGAATAAGGAATTCACTCCCAGATTCTTACGCCGCTAGGTGTGGCCGGGGATGTAAGTGGAAGGAGTAGGTACAAGCTCTAGGGCATATCACAAAGTGGGGGAGGGGGCATGACCGCCTTACTCCTCGCCCTTGCGCAGGATTGGCAGGTGGCAGCCAAAGCTCCACATGGGCCCATAAGGACCAGTGCCACACCCTAGGGGTGGCAGGGCGGAAAACAGGAAGTAGCCTGCACCCCAGGCAACTGCAGTGCTCCTTGCACTGCCTACATCCAGAATGTTAACTGGGGGAGAAATAGACACACATACCACAGTAACAAGCAAAAAAAAAAAAAAACAACACCTCACTCAGGTCAACTATACTTCAATAATAAATTAATAAATCAAAAATATTAACTCACTCATAATTGCTGCTGCATAGTCTCAAGTGGAAATCTTTTCCATTTAAATGTGGTAAAATTCAGTTTGATCCCAGAAGTTCCTCTATCGCTCCGGGTTTACATAAATCTTCCCTCCTTGAATCACTTTGCTTTCTCTTAGTCGCCACCTCTCCCCAGTAATGCACAGTATAGGGAAGAATCTGTTTATAATGTTGCTGTATATTGCTGTGCTCACTGTTTCATGAGTATATTTATGTTTTATCTAATTACGTATTTCTAATTTTTACCTTTTTGTCTCACTCTTTCCCAATAACACAGAGCCCACTGATGGGGCATAAAAATACTGGGCAGATGTCTGTTTTAATGAGCCTTTAAGGACTCTATAATGTAATCATATTTTAATTTCTACTATTTCATCTATTCACCTCTTCTCATCCTCGTGTGAGATCATCACGTTCGTAGATGCTCAGCTAACCTGCAAATTGCTAGGGGATTGCTCCCTAGGTTGGCAAAACCTCAAATGTTAAATTTGTGAGTGCCAAGAGTTTAAATACATAAAATGCCTTTATTTGTAAAAGGCCTCAAAGGACTTTTCTCATTGTTGAGTCATTGTATCCCCTACATTTGTAAAACCATTTGCAATTCACAAAGTGCTTTCATACTTATCATCTCATAGTCCTTGTAGTCAGGCTGGATATTAGTAATTTCTATGTTACAAACAAGGAGCTAGAAGCTCTGAGTTGGTGAGTCACTGACTCACAGTGCCATTCATCTAAAAAAAAAACCCTGTAAATGGCCTTTGGGTTATTTTCCTGGTTTCCCCATTCTTTTTTTTTTTTTTTTTTTAAAGATTTTATCTATTTATTTGACAGAGACAAACACAGTGAGAGAGGGAACACAAGCAGTGGGAGTGAGGGAGGGAGAAGCAGGCCTCCTGCGGAGCATGGAGCCTGATGTGGGGCTCGATCCCAGGACCCTGGGATCACGACCTGAGCTGAAGGCAGACGCTTAACGACTGAGCCACCCAGGCGCCCCCTTGGTTTCCCCATTCTGAGCAGTATTGCAGGAAAGCCTTCTCCTACCTGTATCTCTGCCCCTTGGGCTAACATTTCTGTGGGACGAAGTCTGAAGGAGAACTTCTGGTCTGGGATGTGAGCACGGGAGGTTGAGCAGGTAGAGGGGGCACTGGGAAAGCAATCCTGGCGGGGACATGAAGTCGAGGAGGCAGGCCTGACTAGGTCATCATTCCCAGTTTTATTGAGCTGGAAATGTGGGCCACTGCTTTCTAACTTCTGAATGAAACTAAGTCCAGGGCACCTGGGTGGCTCAGTTGTTAAGGGGCTGCCTTTGGCTCAGGTCATGATCCCGGGGTCCTGGGATCGAGCCCTGCATCGGGCTCCCTGCTCAGTGGGGAGACTGCTTCTCCCTCTGCCTGCCACTCCCCCTGCTTGTGCTCTCTCTCTCTCTCTCTGTCAAATAAATAAATAAAATCTTTAAGAAAAAAGAAACTAAGCCCTAGTGGACGTCATCCAGAGGAGCTGCAGGATGCCCTGGGCAGTGGCCCCTCTCCAGCATCTCAGGCAGCACTGAAGTGTGGGTTCGCTGAACACATCGGCCAGCAGCCGCATCAACACCTAGGTCCCAGAGGATGTGGTTCTGTAGAGTTGTTCTCTACTGAAGAAGGGGACACAGGGGACCCGGCTGATAGATAAAAGCAGCGGAGTGGCTGGGACCAGCCAGTGTGGGCAAGGGACAAAACGGGCACCAGATTCTGCCTCTCAAACTCGATCTCCATTAATCCCAATTACAATTCTGACATTTCCTTCTCACCTTCACTCTCACGGTTTGCTACATATACTCGAAGACCCCTAACCCAGCCCTCTGGGGTGAGTGTGCAATTGATAATGATTCCAATGAGTTTAAAGCAAATTCTCTGCAGGAATTTGTTTATAATTTATTTCTCTTAATTTATTTATGTTTTATTTCCAGAAGGAGAGAATGGCAGAAATAGCTCTGGCCCATAGAGTCAGAAAGCCTGGAAGAAGACGGAGAAGGAAGATTGAAGAGGAAGGGAAAGGTAATGAATAGTGTGGGGCACCAGCTCTGAGCCGTCACTTTACACACATGTCAATTACACAATGTTAATTGACATTTATCCTCACAATAATCCTGTAAGGATGGTGCTGTTGGTCCACTACTGATGAGAAAAGCTCCAAAGCTTGGAGAAGTTAAGAGTCTTGTCCAAACACTAACCCCCACCCCGAAAAACAACATCAGGACTTCTGCCCTGCAAGGAATTTTCCATTTCATGGTTGTGAAAACCAAATGAGATAATGGATACAAAAACTAGCTCCTACAGAGTGAGAGAATATTATGATGGTGATGGCAGGACCCTGCAACTTAGGTTCTCTAAGAAGGTCTGAGTCTCCCTGGAGGTCAGCCAGTCACCCAGTCAGGCTGGATGATGGCTGGGAACGGACCTGAACAAAGGGCCTGCAGGGCTGAACTTAGCAGGTTAGTGGTGGCCATTCCCCTAGACAACCACACCGCATTTACTTGAACCTTCTCAAGAGGTTGTGGGCCAAAATTTGTACCTTTTGTCCCCTATCCCCATAGATTCCCAAGATTGCTCCTTACTTTGTTCCATATTATTTCCTTTTTATTACTCTCCTTTCCAGGATAGTGAAGCGTAATTGTAGTTAACTGGGGAAGGACAAAGAAAGAGAAGCTTCTCTATAAAGCCTTGTTTATCTTCAAGACACAAATATAGGGGTGCCTGGGTGGCTCAGCTGTTAAGCGTCTGCCTTCGGCTCAGGTCATGATCCCAGGGTTCTGGGATCGAGCCCTGCACGGGGCTCCCCGCTCGGCGGGAAGCCTGCTTCTCTCTCTCCCACTCCCCCTGCTTGTGTTCCCTCTCTCGCTGTGTCTCTCTCTGTCAAATAAATAAATAAAATCTTAAAAAAAAAAAAAAAAAGACACAAATACATATACATGCATAACATATAGGGAGTTATTATATACCTATATATATACACAAACACACATGCACATTTTTTAGCAGGCTAAGAATTACCCTTGAGTTCTTCCTCCCCCCACACCACTCCTGTTGGTTCTACTTGGGACCTGTTCCCCACTCTACCCCTCCTCTAGTCTTAAGTCACTGCCTTACTTAAGGTCTCATTATTTCTCACCTGCAATAGCATCCTAACTGGTCTTTGGGTCAGTGCCCCACCTCCTGCTGCTTTGGTCCTGTGTCTCCTTCCTTCATAATTACTTAAGTGAGCTGCCATATTACTCAAGGTGGAGGGAGCTTCCTAACTCCTTATGGGCACATTCCCCAGGCGAGTTGACTAGCTGGATATAGCAGCAAGCCCATTGCTATCTTAAGCCCTAAAATCATAAGATGTAGCAAAGTAAGTGTCTGTTATGGGTTGAACTGTGTCCTCCTCCAAAAAAAGATATGCTGCTCCAGTACTTGTGAATGTGACCTTATTTGGAAATAGGGTCTTCGTAGATGTAATAAAGTTAAAATGAGGTCATTAGGGTGGGCCTCAATCCAGTATGACTGATGTCCTTATAAGAATAGACAGGCATGAAGAGAGGCCATGTGATGACAGAGGCAGAGATGGGAGTGATGCAACTAGAAACCAAGAATTGCACAACACCAGAAGCCAAGAGAAAGACATGGAACGGATTCTCCCCTAAAGCCTTCAGAGAGTGCATGGTCCCACTGAAAGCTTGATTTTAGATTTTAGCCTCCAGAAGTGTAAGCAAATCAATTTCTCTTTATTAAGCCACCTAGTTTGTGTGGTCATTTGTTAAGGTAGCCCTAGGAAACTAACACAGGATCTTTTAAAAGGTGGGAAGAGTTGACCATCAAGAAAGAACCCTTCAAGTAAAAGCTCCTTCATGAGTTTGCCTCTGCTACTTACCTCCTCTATAAGAAGCCAGTGGCCTCCAGAATTATGGTTCTAAGGAACACACTTGATGATGTCATCCCCTTTTTTGAAAAGCCTCCCATTTTCAGGGGCGCCTGAGTGGCTCAGTGGGTTGAGTATCTGACTCTTGGTTTCAGCCCAGGTCTTGATTTCAGGGTCCTGGCATCGAGCCCTGCATCAGGCTCTGTGCTCAGCATGGAGTCTGCTTGAGGAGTCTCTCTCCCTCTCCCTCTGCCCCTCCCCCCACTCAAGTGCCCTGGCGTGCATGCACTCTCTCTTTCTCAAATAAATAAATCTTTTAAAATAATAATAAAAATAAAAAGCCTCGCATTTTCTGTAAGACAGAGTCCAAGCCCCTAATATGCCATGTAAGGCCTTCACAGTCTGGTCCCAAACTGCCTGTCCAACATAAGTGCTATCTGTCTGTCCCCTCCCCACCTCCCTCCCTACATGCTGACCCCCAGTCATCACGCTGCCCTGGAGTCCAACGACTGATTCTCATACACAGTGGACAAAGAGGCGTGGTGAAAGCAACTGGCCAGGGTGGCCCAGAGAGTGGGCCTGGGCATCCACCATACTGAGCAAGCCCATGATGCCCTTTCTCTATAAGACCAAAAGCTGGGCAATGCTGGATCAGGCAGAAGGATCTGTGGCTCTGGGCATCGAAGGCACAGGCATGATTTGGTGCCTAAGTATTAAGCAATACCACTTGATGATACATGCAGCATTCTACTTCCTCTCTGAACTCACTTTGAACCTTCATCAGTCAATAACTAATGAGTTATCTACAATGTACTGAGCCCTGTGCTCGGTGCCAGGACACACAGAAGAGTGTCTGAGGTGTGTCAAGTTCACTAATCCAATCAGGCTGGTCTAGCTGGGGAAAGGACTAAGCTGAAAGGTGCAAGAGACACAAGGCAGCAGATTCCATTCTGGGGGCTTCCGTTAAAAACTGGAAGAGTTCCGAGAACGGAAGTGACCTGAGTGGACTGGAACAGTCAGGAAAGAGTAGGTGGAGGGGATGGGAACGGAGGTGGCGCCTGGCAGATGCAGGGGACTTAGCTGGCCAGTGGGAGGAGGGAGACTTTGCAGGGACAACACAATCGAAGGCCCAGAAGCAGGAGGAACAGACATCACAGCTCCCGGGGAAACCTAGTTTTCAAAGCACCGTTCTTAATTAGTCTAGTTCACCAAGGGGGCCTCCAGATCAGCAATATCAGCAGCACGTGGAAACGGGACAGAAATGCAAAGTCTTGGCCCCGCCCCCAACCCAGTGAATGAGATGCTCTCGGCATGGGGGGTGGGGCTCCCCCCACCCGAGTTTCTACACATTCTCCAGGTGATTCGGATGCAGCCTAA
The DNA here is from genome assembly GCF_004348235.1 of Phoca vitulina. Taxonomy (NCBI): domain Eukaryota; kingdom Metazoa; phylum Chordata; class Mammalia; order Carnivora; family Phocidae; genus Phoca; species Phoca vitulina. The sequence goes on from NW_022589723.1 coordinate 25,679,891, forward strand.
AGTTTTTGAGAACTGCTGCTCTCGGGAGAAGACATGTTATAAATAAACTTATAATGTCTATTCCTACAGAGGAAACTTAAATCGTCTCCTACTTTTACTTCATTTCACTTAGTTTTCGATAGACCCGAAATGGCCGAGCAGCAACACGTGCCAAGCACAAGGCAGAGACAGCTGTGTGCACACGTGAGTACGTGTGTGCCCAAAGACCACATCAGTCATCTGACTGCCAGGAAGTAACTGTTTAACATACATCTGAGAAAGATCTAGAAAAATTAGTTATTTAAGGCAGCAGCACTGCTCGGATGTCACAGTCCTATGGGATAAGAAATTTTATATACTAAAGATAAAGACAGTGATTGAATGTGGCTACCTAGACCCCAGAAATAATAATAGGAGTATAGATACAACCACTTCCCTTGCTGCCCTATCATCTTTCCGTGATCATCTGGTGGCTAGTTCTCCTATTTCCACACACCAGAGATAAGAACCCCACACTCTTTCGTGTTCGGAGCTTCTGTACTTGAAGACCGCCAACAATCCCCTACTTTCACCACTCCTGCCAAATGAAGGTTGGGTTTCCTTTGATTTGTGTTGGGCCTGCAGCTCCTCGTTAAGTAAACTAGGACTCCGGGTCCAGCCCATGCATTCAAGAAGAGAAAAATAGAAGGAATCAAAGTGAATGGTAGCGAGGGAAGGAGGGGAAGTTCCCTGGAAGTCTAAAAGTAGGAACCAAGGATGGTATTTTTGGCTGGGGACTTTCTGTACCACATGAAATTATGAGAATGACTTAATTGTTCCTGTGCGTTCGAAACCCAAGAGAGAGCATAACGGCTGGGTTACACCCAGACGGGCTGGAGCAGGAGTTAGACAGGGTGGCCTCCTGCCAACCAAACCTGCTCTGCACACATGACCGGCTGGCTGCCTCGGTGGTGTTTTCGGGGCCAGGCCGAGTCTGATGATGGCTGGCTTTGCTTCCCCAAAGGAGACAGGGTGCTATGTTACACATGGCTCCCATTTCAGGGGCTGGGCTCCAGAAAGCTGGGGTTCTAGTCTTTTCTCTATGTAGTGGCTATATGCACCCAGGCAGCAATTTTAACTCTTCTCTGTCTCCTCATCTACTGGAAGAGATAAGGCACGCTCTGTGTGTCTTGGCTGTATCATAGAATGGTGGTAGGAACACGTAAGAAAAAAGACACAAAGAACATCCTTTGGAAAATTAAGATTGCTATACTGTTGGGAGTTATTCCTGGACTCTGGTTTTCACCTAGTATCTTTTGCACCCCTCTTCCTATGGTGGATGCCTTCTGGGCTGCCTGCCCTGCTTCCCTTTCTGCAGTAGGTGGTGGTCATGATGGCTGATGCCTCGCCACCTGGCCGCAGGAGAAGACCCCTGACCCAAGCCAGGGCCATCAGATTATCATTCCCAGGAATTTAATAGAGAGGCTTAGCGGTTGAGTTCTTGGTGGCTTAGACTCATTTACACTACCCTAGTGGTTCCTATCAGGGGCACTTTTACTCCCCTGGGGGCATTTGGCGATGTCAATTTTTGGCTGTCACAATGAGGAGGGGCTACTATTGGCATCTTTTGGGTAGAGACCAGGGACGCTGCTAAACATCCTCCAGCGCACAGGACAGCCCCTCATAACAAAGAATCATGTGGCCCCAAATGTCAGTAGTACCAAGCATGAGAAACCCTGCATGAGAGAAGAGGTTGCAAGGCAAATGGCTCCCGGGGCCAGGAGGATACAAAAGGGACGAGCCAGGCAGTGGGGAAGTGGGCTGACTGGCAATGGGGGGCTCTGAGGAAGAGAGCAGCCGCTGTGTGCCTCCAGCCAGGTGTTACCATGGGGGAACTGGGACTTAAGCTTGTCAGTTCTGAGTTATCCAGATAAGCTAGAAAACTGGATTTTCATGTGAAATCTGATTTTTAAAAACTTATTGTTTTAAGTAAGCTCTACACCCAACGTGGAGGGCCTGAACTCACGACCCCAACATCAAGAGTCGCGTGCTCTACCAATTGAACCAGCCAGGTGCCCCAAATCTGATTTTTAAATGCCGGCTCAGATTTTCTAAAACATATGGGCCAAATAAATACAGCTCCAGGCCTCGTGGAGGCTGGGGTGTCACCACTTTACAACCTCTGGTCTAGAGAGAAGATCAAAAGCCTTCTTCCCTTGAGCCCCTGGAAGCTTTCTAGGTCTTCCCTCCACTTCCTTGGATTTGTGAGGCAGCCCAGGAGGTCCCTTGCGCCCCCAAAGCCTTCTCTAGCGCACATGCCTGCCATTCGCACTCACACTCACTTCTTCAGCGACATCTTGGACCTGATGTGCCATCTCCTCCCAAATAAGAATTCAATCTCCCAGGGTTGGAAGAGACCCTGGAAAAAGGTCTAGTCCTGACCTGCCAGGAAAAATCTTTGACATATTACTTAACCCCTCTAAGCCTCAGTTTCCTCATTTGTAAAACCTGGGTAAGAATAATAATACTTTTTCAGGCGGCTAGGAAGATTGAGTTCATATATCACCTCAACCTCCCTCTTGAATCCTTAGCACTTTGGAAATAATGCTTCAATGCTGTAATAAAAATAAGAAAACCAGCACACTTAGATCATGATTAATGTCAATATTTGCTTGAGGCTTAGCCTAAAAATTCACACAGGGTGGAACTTGAACATTCAATCACTTTCCCAGGACGAATAAGCCATGTCTCATCAGTTACTGAGACACATTTCTGGAACACTTTACGGACGCCGAGGAGTATTTTGTGTGTTGATGTATGGGGGACCAACCAGTACCGGGGTGATTTGGCTTGTGGTGATTCCGAGAAGGGGCATGAACAGCAGGAGACACGGCGAGCAGGGAGCGGGCAACTCTCAAGCCATCCAACCACCACTCGCAAAAAAAGAAAAAAAGTATCCAAGAAATTCTCGGGCCAGAGCACAACAATCTTTCACCATCTTAAGAATTTAGTGAATTCAGGTTTATGGCAAATCTAACCTGTCACAAGGGCTGTGGCATTCTTAGCTGCCGCCAAGCCATTCTGGCCTGAATTCTTGCCAAGGCTACTTGACCCTCATAAAAATCCTGGACAGTGGAGTGGGGGCCATTTTTTCCCTCTGCCTTTGAAAAGCTTCCTTGACAACACCCATTACAAAGAGAACAGGGTCTGCTCTCCAGACTGGAGGCCAAAATGCTAATTAACTAATAGCCACGTCTGCCAAAAAAATTTGTGGGTAGTACTCTCTCCTTCTAGCAGTATTAGAGAGAGAAAGGGAATGGAAATGAAGAAAATCTAGAAAGAATCCTGATATTAATACCAAATGATCACATGTGTTTTTTCACATCTGTCCTTCCTACTTTACTTCTGATCACTTTTTTGTCACTATGAACTGGACTTTCAATGACAAAATCATTTCATCACATATGGACTGGATACTGATTCTGTTGCTTTCCACTGCCGACTTCACAGAGGATTTATGTGAGTCTCCTGGATTCGTTAGCAATTGTTTCATTATTTCTATGAAAGCATTGTGCTATGTAAGGAACATATACAAAGCAAATAATGCATACTAAAAATTGAAACTATACTAGGAAAATAAATCTGGATTCAGTCCAAGTACTGGTGAAAGCTGATATTATTAAGATATCACTCATAAATGCTAACAACTAAATGCCCACAGCTTTAGCAGTAGCAGAACCCCCAAAATAACCCCTATATCCCGAGAGTATTTTGGAGCATTCAGTTGCATTCTTGCGAGGAGTGGTTTCCTCCCTAGGCAGGGAAGAAGGTGCATCTGATGTTTTGCAGTTTGGGAATGCAAAGGGGGCATTATACTTTCCAATCTTGCTCTATCCCTCCATCCATTCAATAAATATCTACTGAGTGACTATTATGTGCCAGACACTTTGCTGCGAGTTGGGTGACAGAGATGAACAACACATGTATTTTGCCTGCCCTCGTAGAGCTTACAGTCCAATGAGCCAAAGATCCAGGTTAACAAGCAATTCCAACAGTTTGATAAGAGTCATGTAAGGTAAGACAGGCGCTTCCTTCTCTTTCTCCTCCCCAAAGAAACTTGGAGCAAGGGACCACAAGAATTTACTCTGATGTGAGTCATGCAAACAGTCACAATTCTGGGAGCAAACTCTAAACTTACCATCATCACGGCAAACCAACAGAAGAAGTAACTTGAGAAGAGAGCAGTGACAGAGACCTTCATCAAGAAGGGGAGGCAGAAAGTGAGGGATAGACTTTGGACATCAGATTGTGTGGCTTGGTGGGAGCCTGGAGTCCTAGGAAAAGCAATGAGAGCAGTTCCAGGAAAGAGTCCGTAGGGCATCAGGGAAGGTGTGGGACAGTTACAGTCAGGGACTTCCCCAAATCCTGTATATGGGCTAATAAATCCAACCGTTATGATAACCCCACGAAGCGGGTACTATTATTATCATCACTCCCAGTCTACAAACAAGGGAGCTGAGGTAATGAGGGTACAAAACTTGTCCAAGCTTGTTAGTTAGTCATGGCGCCAGGATTCAAGCATACCTAGCCTGGGTTTCATACTAAATGCGTGTCAAAGATTTTAGACATGCCTTAGTGGAAAATGAGGGGTCACGGAGGATTTTTAAGCAAGGTACCATGTAATTAAAACATTGACTTCAGAATTACGTAGTCACTGAACGCAGAATGAACTGCAGGGGAAGGGGGAAGGCAACAGGCATTTAACGAATGCCTCAGGTGCGCCCAGACCTCTTCAGACATGATCTTATAATTCTACCTCATTATCCAACGAGCACTCCAGAAGAGGCAGATTTCCATTTTACTGATACTGAAATTAAATCTCAAAATGGTACATAAATTGTGCATTCACTCCTGTACGTGGTGGAATCAGATTTCGAACCCAAGTGAGGCTACCATTAGAGTCCCCACTATTCCTACTACACTGTCCTGGAAATATTGGAGGCTTCAAAGAAGCTAGGTGGTAGGTTTTTTAAATTGTCAAAATGAGTGGTGATGAGAATTAGAGGAAGGGGTGGGTGGGAGACCTGATAAGTCAAGGGAAAGATGGAGGCAAAAAAAAAAAAAAAAAAAGAAATGACATCAGGATTTCAAAATTATTTTACTTGAGTATGGGAGGCAGGAAGTAGTAGAAGCAGCCTTCCAGAATGGTGACTGAGAGTACTAGCATTTATTTAGCACTTACTATTTGCCAGGCAACGTACTAAGGGCATTAGATGTGCCAATTAACTTACTTCTCACAAAACTCCTCATTAACCACATTTTAAAGAGGAGGCAACCTGAGTAAGTTACCTGAGATCACACAATGAGCAAACTGCAGAGCTGAATTTGAGCTGAACTGACATATTTAACTTCACGTCTTATAGAAGCCGGACATTTCCTATACGTCTCAGAGGAAACAGGAGACACGATAATGGGTTAAAGATTTGCATGGCTGGGGAATTCCAGAGAAGCAGAACCAGCATAAATGGCTCAATGCCACAAAAAAATAAATTTTAGCTCAAACATGAAGTTTCTGTGGTAACCTGTATTTATTCTTATTTCAAAAGTAAATGGATTATACAAAATTCTTTTTAGGAAGAAAAACGAAAGAAACGCAATTGCCTTTCACATTTCTAATGAGTTTAGCCGTTCAAAAATAAACAAGCTCCCTTCTGAGGCATGAGCTATTAATCACTGGAAATATTCAAGAATGATGTCAGAAACTGTCAGAAGGATTTCTGGACGAGGTGAAGCTGTCACATAAGAACACCGAGATAGAGATCTCTCAACTGGAGGATCCTTCCTGCCTTTTTTTCCTTCGCTGGTCACTCCTCAATGTTACCCTTCTTACAGGATGATGTTACCAGACTCTACAGAGAAAGGGTGTCCTTTTTGTCACCTCAAGTTATGAAGAAACTGCCACAGCAAAGTTGCACCCATACCTACAAACGGCTTTAACATACCTTACAAGCTATTTCTTAGTTTTGAAAAGTGAAATTAAAAGGAAAAAGAAGGCCACAGCGTATTTTTTAGATATAGAAGCCCTAACCGTTTCTGGTTAAACAATCCAGACCATGTGAGAATACAGTCAAGTGTTTTTCAGGTTCAAAGTGCTTACGCGGAACATGGGTAGGAAGTAAGCCAAGCAATAGCGATTAGCTGAAAGGAAATTGTCCTGCTTACCTGGCTATTCTAAACACATAAGTAACTCTGTCAGAGGGAAAGTGAAATCTAATTGAGTCCTGACCCAGATTTTATCGATTCTAAGAAACAAATGGGGGTGGGAAGGAGGGACACATTGTTTTGGTTTTGCATTTTTTTTTTTTTTAAAGATTTTATTTATTTATTTAATTGACAGAGAGAGAGAGGGGGGGGGGGACAGCTAGAGAGGGAACACAAGCAGGGGGAGTGGGAGAGGGAGAAGCAGGCTCTCCACCGAGCAGGGAGCCCGATGCGGGGCTCGATCCCAGGACCCTGGGATCATGACCTGAGCTGAAGGCAGTCGCTTAACCAACTGAGCTACCCAGGTGCCCCTGGTTTTGCATTTTAACACTGAAATCAGACTCTATATTACAACCCATGACATGTCTCCATTTAGTTATTAGCATTTTTCTTTCTTAAAGGTACATAAAGCGGCCTGGGTGGCTCAGTCGGTTAAGCGTCTGCCTTCGGCTCAGGTCATGATTCCAGGATCGAGCCCCGCCTTGGGCTCCCTGCTCGGTGGCGAGCCTGCTTCTGCTGCTCCCCCTGCTTGTGCTCTCTCCCTCTGTGTCAATGTCAAATAAGTAAATAAATTCTTTAAAAGATTTTTTTTTTTTTTTTTTAAAAAGGTACATAAAAATGGTGCTTCTTAAAAATCAATGGCAATAGAAACTGGAAATAAGGCTGACAGAAAGTAAACGTCAGTTTCTTAAAAACATAAATAAACCAGTGGAGCCTTAGTCTTGATGAAATATAATAATTTCTGAACATGACGCATAAAGAAACAATTTCCACATGAGAATTAAAATTCAGACTTAAGTGGTACAGTGTGTGACTCTTGACCTCAGGGTTGTGAGTTCGAGCCCCATGTTGGGTGTGGAGATTCTTTAAAAATAAAATCTTAAAAAATAAAATAATAAAATAAAATAAATAAAATTCAGACTTAAGAATTAAGGACGCTATGGAGAATGGCTGTGTGCATTTGTCTGATGACTGCATGGGTACTGGTGCGTGCTGTGGGGCCCTACCGTGCTGGAGGGAGGGGGCGCCTCAAGGTTAAGGGAAAGCAGCAGGCTTGGGATCTGGCTGGCCCATAAGAGCATCTGGGGAGCTGTCACCTTCTATTATTACTAAAGCTTTTGGGGCTCTGGACTTCTTAGTTCCGAGCTACAAAGACCTTTCACATGCCCTCTGTGACTTCTCCGGCCCTAGGAGCCAAGCTGGCCGCCTAGAGACAGAGGAAGCCTCAAAAAGCAGGATGAAAACAGAATCCTAGAGATATCTGAAGTTCAGGACCTAAGTGGGGTGGGGGAGGGAATCTCCTCTTGCCCCAGCTGTATATTTGTGCCCTCAGTCCCAGATGGCAGGACCCACGTTGGCCACAAATCATAAATAGGAAAAGAAAGCTTAGCCAGAAGAAGGAAGGGTAACTCGATTTTCTGAGGTCAAAGAGCATGGCATGAAGTCAGACAAGTACACACACCTATGTGGACAACAAGGCAGAATATGACATCTGGACTGCTAGGAAACACAGAGTTAACTCTGCTATACAGTGTCCTCAGTCTGTGAACACACAAAAGTGCCAGTGCTGGTCAAATCTGTGAAATCCTGAATTCTATAAAACAGAACAGTTTGCTTTTTAATTAAAAAAAAAGATCATTAGCAAATCAGGCTGTCTTGGGAACTGGGCAGGTTTGGGGGAGTGATGGGGTGCTGGCAAATCTGGGTTGCTTTGAGGCGGGGAGCAGGTGGGGAAGAAGCATCTCAGCGACAGAGCAACCCAAGTTCAAGGTGAACATCCTTGTCCCTAAAGCCTGGGTAGGAGGAAGCCTGTGTTTGCCCCTATTCAAGCACCTGGCCCAGAAAGCAGCATACAGCGGAGCCTCAGAATCATTGGCTGAAAGAAGTGCTCACTTCGGGAGCACATATACACTGGCTGAAAGAACGTCCAAGTGTTGCACCTACTTCTCCTGACAATTAAATAAACTTCAGGAGTCAAATGGGGTCTTCTGTCCTAAAGATGTTAAATGACTCCTCAGAGCCTTATTCTCACAGGGAGTAATGAAGCACAAAGAATCCAGGTTACCTCAATTGCAACTTGCAAATTTAAAATAATAGTTGGATTTGTTTTTATTTTTAGCATTCTAAGGCTTTTTAGAAAGAAGTGACTTTAGTCTGGGGAACTATATTCCCTTTCAGCAGGATTTCACCGTCTAAACGAATTCAATTTTCCTTTTCTATTAGGGGAAAAAAAAAAAATCGCCTAATTACATAACCAGGGATTTTGTAGAAATGATCACAGCTTGACGGAAGGCCTTAAATTCCTGTATGAGTCCCAGGCAGCAGGGTGTGTGATCAGCTGACCAGCACATAGCTCCACCATAAACTGCAGGTTGAGATGATTTACATATTTCAACTCGGGGTCTTCTAGAGTTTGATGGTGCAATCCTGTAATATATCCTTTAAAACACAAGTACTAAACTGTATGTCCCATCACTTCATTAGCTTTCTTTCCGTGAAGGCCTAGTAATAGCTGTTTTTAAAAACTAACCGAGCACTTCCTCCTTATGTCTTTAAATTAATTCAATTCATTATAATCAAGCCAGCATTTCTTTCTTAAACTGATCAATCCAGACTAGAGGAAAGCTGCTGAGTGTGGAAACAGGTGTTAGGCTCAACGTGACCCGATGTTAGCTTAGGCGAGTCTTCGGACTCTCATATGTAGCCTTGGTTTTCTCACCTGTCACATGAGGGACGCGGATTGACCTCCACAGCCCGTTCCAGTGCTGACCTCTGTGACCTGCCACCAGGGCTGCCCAGGGAATCACAATACGGAGGCAGTTAGGGTCTTCTCATTGCACAAAGGCAAGAACTGGAACTCCCATGGGAATGGGCAAAGAAAAGCCCCTACACCTTCGTTCTTAATGGTCTTGGATACTTGGAGACCAAACTCTGGGCAAGCTCAAAGGTTCAGTTCCTCTTTATTGGGTACATTCTTTATTATCACATGCTTACAAGAAAAAATAATAATCATAATAAAAAAAACCCAGACAGCTACATATTTCTCTCCATACACAAGTAATTCTCACTTCCTCTAGAAAACTGTACCAAATTAGGTGGGAGGGCAGCCTGAACCCACCTTCCAATTTAAAAATCACAAGATGGGGGCGCCTGGGTGGCTCAGTCATTAAGCGACTGCCTTCAGCTCAGGTCATAATCCCGGGGTCCTGGGATCGAGTCCCACATTGGGCTCCCTGCTCAGCGGGAAGCCTGCTTCTCCCTCTCCCACTCCCCCTGCTTGTGATCCCTCTCGCTGTGTCTCTGTCAAATAAATAAATAAATAAATAATCTTTATAAAAAAAAAATCACAAGATGTTTCTCATTGTCACATCAACTGGTGATACCTGTTGGCTTTTAAATAATCGTTTCAGCCTAAACGGTTCCTACACAAATGGATTTACATTTGTATGATTGTATCATTCTGTCTTCGTCTATGGACCTTCCTTTGGTGTTAAAATACGCATTGTAACTTGCGTATTTTATAGCTATGCTTTAATTAAAGATGACGTAATCACGACACAAATTCCTCCCTTGGTCAGTATAGTAGAAAGGACACTGGAAAATGCCTCATGGGGGAGGTATTTTCCTACTTGACTTTTCAATCACACAACTCCTTGGTGGAGTCTCCAATCTGGTCCTCCACCTTGTGGGGGACGAGACATTGCCGCTTGTCCCCAAGCACCCATCACAAGTGCTGTCCCAGGTCACCGCCGGGCGCTGCCAAGACTCAATTCCTGCTTACCTTTCCCTATACCTATGCCATTTCATAAACATTTTCAGGAAATCTAGTCCTGAGTATTAGTTTATATGCTGGCAGACAGTAAGTACTACTCCATAAATGCATGCATTTATTTACTTTAAAAAGAGCACCTCTGTGGAAAGTGCAGGAGGGCAAGTATGGAAACAGAGAGACCATTAGGAATATCCTACACCATTCTCGGTGAGAAATAGTGGTTGCTGAATTAGGATGGCAGCTATGGAGTGATGTAAAGCTGTCAGATTCCATTATCTTTTTTTTTTTCAAGTAGGCTCCACACCCAGTGTGGTGCCCAACATGGGGCTTGAACTCACGACCCTGAGATCAGGAGTCGGACGCTTAACCGACTGAGCCACCCAGGCGCCCCTCCATTATCTTTATAAATAGAAATATGAGACATTCTGGCTGGGATGTGGGGGGTGAGGGAAAGAATGAAGTCAAGGAAAGGCTGGGTTGGGCTGCCATTTCCAGACACATCCTAGGCAAGGCTGAGGCTCCCCGTCAGTGGGCAAAGGAATGTGAGCCACATGGAGCCCTGTTCCTCCTCCCTCCCCAGCACTACGGGAGCTGTCTTGAGAGAGAAGGTGATGGGCCCAAGAGCACAAGCAGGAGGTGTGGGGGCATAGCCCCTGCTGAAAGGAGGCAGAGGAGGAGAAAACAAAGCCTCATAGAGGTTCCCACCTCCGAAGAGCCGAAGCTGGCTGATGGGCCTGAGATGGCGGGGCTGCTACCAGCAGGAGCAGCTGTGGTGGTGACAGTTCCTGATTCCTTTGCACTAGACCCAACGGGCACTGGGCCAGGTGTCAAAGGTACCAGCAGAGAAAGTCAGAGAAAGAGAAAGCTCACCCCTGGGGATTAACTGGGCAGCAGAAGGCCTAGCAGAGTTTGGCCCTGGATCAAGCCAAAAATAGGAGGTGGGAACAGACCAGTGTACTTGCTTAGAGCACTGGGGAAGTGGCTCTTCCTTGGACCTGTGCTACCTCCCGGAGTGGACTGCAAGACAGACTCTGAAGGAGGAGAGAGCACTTGATCCATTTCTAGGCTCAAACGAGGTGCTGAAGCAAAGGGGTGCAGGGAGGGCGTCAGAACATGCACTTTACAGCCTCTGTGAACCCCTAGACATGTCGGTGGTGATGGTATCGCTCCAATTCATACGGCACAAAGTAGTAGTAGAAGTATTTTATAAAGACAAACCGTGAAACTTAAAGGACATACACAATGCCGGCTATTCATAAATGAGCCTCATCAAAACACAGCTGTTTTGAGGAATGTGGAAAGGAAACGTGGCCACTTGTGACAAACCTTCTCAACATGGCTGGCCCTGAGGCGAGGACTCCAGCAGACCTCCACATATTGAGCAAATCTGCAGCGGGCTCTGGCGTGGAGCTCACAGCACCTCCAGGGTTAAGCAGTTAGGGCGTGTGATAATCCAAGAAATGGGAAAAGGAGTCGGTACCAGGGTCATTTATATCCACATATTCTTGAGAAAACTAAGGCAAAGAGATAGTACCCACTTAAACTCCGTGAGCGGGCACTATGATGCCAAATACAGGTGAGGAAAGTAGCTCAGAACTTGACATTTGGCTAACTAGGGCAGGGCAGGATTTGAACCCAGCACTCCATTGACACCACAGCTTCATAAAGATGACAGTCATCGGGGCGCTGGGGGGCTCAGTCGGTGAAGTGTCTGCCTTCGGCTCAGGTCATGATCCCAGGGTCCTGGGATCGAGTCCCGCATCGGGCTCCCTGCTCAGCGGGGAGTCTGCTTCTCCCTCTCCCTCTACTGTTCCCCCTGCTCGTGCTCTCTCTCTCTCAAATAAATAAATAAATAAAATCTTAGAAAGAAAAAAGGATGACTGTCATCAGCAGAAGGTAAGGGGAGGGACTCAAAATGGAACTTGAGCCTAAGGGTAACATAAGCAATAGTTAAGTATGAGAATTGTATTAATAATGACAATGATAACTTTTACTGAGTGCTGAGTATGAATTAATTTATCAAATCTTTATTGAGCTCCTACTATGTGCCATGCATTGCTATAGACAGTAGGAATACAGCTTCCCCACGGAGCTTACATTTTCATGGAGGAGAGCCCACACTAGGTCCCATGGGTTATTCCCCACTCAGTGAAGGAATCAGAGGGGTTAAGTGACTTGCCTAATGTGCCATAGCTAGGAAGTGGTGTGGAGCCAGGGCCAGAACTCCCTAGATCATATGACCAGTTCAGTTCATGAGATACCCCAAAAGCGACCCTCAATGTGCACTGTTGGGAGGAAAATGGACCAAAGGCTCAGAATACAAACATTTGGGGCAGCTCCAAACCAAAAAAGATTTTGACATCTGTTCAAAAGAGCTGAAAGAACACTTTAATGGGCATCCTAGGACCTCTGCAAAGAGGGGAGCAGGGAGCCCACCCAAACGTTCCCACAGTTCAGTGTTCTTTCCCAAGTTCATGGCATCGTATGACTTGGTATGGAAACTGTCAGCTGTCAAAGGCTGGGCAGGACTACTTCCTGTATAACCTCAGCTTTTTTATTCCTCTCAAGGTCTTTCAAAGGGCAAACCACAGCCATTCCCACTTCCCAGAACCCTCTGCTGATTACAGCAACATCAGATCCCCCATGGACAGGGAGGACTGGTATTTCAAACATGAAACACTGGAACGCAGATTAATAATTTACCAATGACTCTAAACAAATATTGTTCATGGGGGAAAAAAAACCCTTCACTTTTGAATGGGAAGTTAGTCAGATTACCTCAGTACTTTGAAAAGCAAACTGCAAAATAACCTTCTTAGAATTCAATATTTATTAATGCTGATGGTTCATTTTTTAAGAATTAATCATTCCCAGCTTCAATATTCTGCTTCAACATAAAGTTCACTTTATTCTGCATGTGGATTCCTGCACTCTCTGCCCAAATAAATTAATACATATTCCAGAGTCTGAGGCCACGATCAATGAAAAACCACAGTAAATTCCTAAGCAGTAATAGATATTCCACATGGCTTGAAATGATTGAAGGAGAATTTTCTTAAGGTTAAGAATCAAAGCACTGTAATTGAAGATCTTAAAAATCAAGCAGCAATGGCTTCTCAAGGTATCTGATGTTGACTTCAAGGATCATTTAAGGTAAGTTTCCTCTCCTAGTCTCTCCTTGCTCTCTCTCTCTCTCTCTCTCTTTCTCTCTCTGTTTCCAGCTCCAAGAGTGGTATAGAGTTGGCATTAGGTCAGTGGCATTAATCTAAAATGACAGTGCAATATGAAAAATGGCAGACTACGTGTGGAGAAAAGTAAGTACTTGAGAAACTATTTGAGAAAAAGTAAACACTTGAGAAAAGGAAATATTCCCCAAGTCTGTTGCCAGGCCTTGGCCTAATCCAATCTATAGGTACATAGTATAAAGAAGAACTGAAAACCATGACAACACAGTCTTTTGTAGGTCAATTCCTAAGCAAACTGAAAAATCTTTGACTCAACTTTAGGGTATTTACAAACTAATACCCATTCCATTTAATATTATTCCAGCTGTCCTATCTTTGTGGGAACGATGTAGAACTGGGATCAGCAAACTACAGTCCATGGGCCAAATCTGGCCCACTGCTTATTTTTGTAAGTAAGTTTTATTGGAACACAGCCATGCCCATTCATTTATGCATTCTCTGTGGCTATTTTCATGTACAATGGCAGCGTTGAGGGCGCCTGGGTGGCTCAGCCGGTTAAGCAGCTGCCTTTGGCTCGGGTCATGATCCTGGAGTCCTGGGATCGAGTCCCATGTCTGGCTCCCTGCTCAGCAGAGAGCCTCCTTCCTCTCCCTCTGCCTGCCACTCTGCCTACTTGTGCTATCTGTCGAATAAATAAATAAAATCTTTAAAAAAAAAAAAAAAAAAACAACGGCAGCGTTGAGGAGTTGCAACAGAGACCATATGGTCTACTAAAATATTTCCCAGATGACCTTTTACAGAAGTTTGCTGACTTGATGCAGAAGAACAATGAGGAAAATCATAAAAGGTATTAGAGCAGTCTTGCACAGTTCATAGTTGTGCCCACTATACTGTGAAAGCACTATGTGGAGCTATCTGGAGAAGTGACAAGCCTTTTCCAAACTGCAATCTAAAATAAGCACAACCTTGAGCTAAGGGAAGAGCACTAATATGTGGAATTAGAAGTCAGCAAGATGTCAGAGGAGAAAGACTTTAGAACAAGTGACTGCTCCATATTTTAGGATGAGATGGAGGAGGTAGAACAAAATATACAAATGGCAAGAAAAAGATGGGATGGACTCACTCTGCTATGGACTGCAATCAGTTTGATCAATGTCAACCCCCAATTTTTTTTTTCCTTTTTTTTAAAGTAGGCTCCACGTCCAGCATGGAGTCCAGCATGGGGCTTGAACTCACAACCTGGTGATCAAGATTTGAGCTGAGATCAAGAGTCAGACGCTTAACTGACTAAGCTGCCCAGGAACCCCAGCCCCAAATTGTTTCTTAGTGGGAAATTATATGGGCACATCAATCTCCTACTTCCAAAAATATTGAGCTGGAAAAATAAATTTGAGTCCCAAATTATCAGTACCTCTTATCTTCCACAATTTGAAATTTACGTAGATTAACAGTCGGGAGCACATCTCTAAAAAAATGTAAATCATCCTGTTAGAGCTATAGCAGTCAGTCATTTTCACCTCGATGAGAGTTATTTTAATCACACTGCTTTTCTCTTTCCCTATAGCGAATTCTGGCTTTACAATTCTGTAATTTCACAGTTTGATATCACTACTTGCAGTTCTATTTTATTACTGAAGGATAGGGTGATGTTCAAAAGAGATGGAAGAAACGGACTAATTTAAAGTAAGGACAAAATAAGGCTAATTCGAATAAAATGAAGGCTGAGAGCTCTCTTTCTTACCCCAGAATCTAGGCCCTAGATAAAAATTGACATATGAGTACAAAGTAATTTAAAAGCAAAAAGTACTCTACAATTTTGCAGTATTTTAGCTTTTATCTTCTTTACCATTTTGAGCCCTCAGGCTAGCCTGTGACTGGAAGTAGACATTATTTCCATTTTGCAGAGAGGAACTGTGTTCTCAGAGGAGTTAAATCACCTGCTCAAAGTCATGGGTTAAGTATTCAAGGTCTTCTAATTGTTGCTAACTTGCTTGTGAGACAAAGTGCCCGATGGGATTACAATGTCAATTTAAGGGAAATGAATTCTGGGCTTTTCTACAGCTCTTACAAATACATTTGCCTTCTCAAAATCAAAAGCCCAGTATTTCCATGTTATGACTCACAGACCGGAATAACCGACCTAGGGCTTCCATTATTTGGTCGTCACTAGGGAAGGTGATATTCATCCTCATTAGGATACAGATTACCCTGAACAACACCAGGAATCTATATTACAGGTATTTCTAGTTGTAGTATTCCCTGTCCTATAAATCCACAGGAGAGTTGTCACTGACCTGTCTCATGTTAAAGCCGCATAAACTAAATTCCCCCATCACTTGGGTCACCTTTATATTACTACTTAACAGAAGAGATTTCAGGAATTGGTTTTCTTGGTGTTCTACTGGATGCAGCCAATTCGATTGTCAAGACTGGCTCCATATTGTTTTTTAATCAGGTGTTTCCCATTATGTAGACAAACCTAATAGCATCCCCCTCCCCCAACTGTACTCCCTATACCTCAAAAAAGGAATTGAGCTGGGAAGAGATGAATCCCAAATTCTTCTTCTTCCTCTTTTTTTTTTTTTTAAAGGATTTTATTTATTTATTTGAGAGTGGGTGAGACAGAGAGCACAGGGGGGGGGGGGGGCGGTGGGAGAGGCAGAGGGAGAAGCAGACTCCTCACTAAGCAAGGAGCCCAATGCAGGGCCCCGGGATCATGACCTGAGCCATAGACACATGCTTAATCGACTGAGCCACCCAGCCGCCCCACCCAGCCACCCAGCCGCCCCACCCAGACACCCAGCCACCCCGCCCCACCTCTTTCTTTTTCATGAAGAATTGATGGTCTTATTTATCAGGACTGGCATATATAGTAACCTCGTGAGCTGACTATTGCTTAATAAACACAACCTAAGCATAATCTACTAATGTCACATTTCTTCTAAGTTCTGAAATTTTATATTCGTATTCCGTGTCTTGCTTGCCAACTTTCTGACTATAACTATCCAGCTTCATTGCCATCTACTTCTAATATAGTCCATCTACTTACCAACCTTCTGTACACATCGTAAGACTTCCTGCCACCAGGAACTGGAGAAGGGGGGTGCCTGGCTGGCTCAGTCAATAGAGCATGTGACTCTTGATCTCAGGGTTGTAAGTTCAAGCCCCACGTTGGATGTAGAGATTACTTAAATATAAAATCTTAAAAAAAAAAAAAAAAGACTTCCTGCTACCACCCACACCCCATTACATGCAGTAGACCTATTTCCCATTGGTGGTGTGTCCTTCCTCTGAGCAAACGAATTCCCCACTTCCTTCTAGATCTACTCTCTTCCTGCCTTGATTTCAGCCTCTTTTTTTTCTTTATTCCTATAATGTGTGTGTGTGTGTGTGTGTGTCTGTGTGTGCACGTGTTTTATCTTAAGAAGTCTCCACGCACAACGTGGACCTCAATGTGGGGCTTGAACTCATGACCCTGAGATCAAGACCTGAGCTGAGATCAAGAGTCCCACGCTTAACCAACTGAGCCACCCAGGCGCCCCCTATAATGTTTATAGTTGAAAGCTGAACCACAAGAATGAGTTCAAGAAATACCCTTTGAGCTTCTAGCACATATCTAAGTAAAACTTTGGAATAGCATGTCTTCTTCATAGGAAAGAGTTACATTTTCTCCCTATGAAACCCTCTGGAAATATGCCCAGGTAATGGGGAAGAGTATGAAAGGTAAGAGACTTCTTGATTGAATAGATTGATTGCATTATTAATCAGTTAACTATGTGGTGGAGGATATAAAAGAAATATAAAGAATCTCTTATCTTCAAAAGTTCTGTGAGCTTACAGGCAGTTAGTTTTTAGTTACTACTATTTTCATAACTCTCCACTCATTAATGCCCTTGGTGAGCATGTAAATATAGACAACTCCTTTCTGGAAGCCAGTTATGGAGTTCCTCTCAAAATGTCACAGGCATATACCCTATGAATCAACAATCCTGCTGCACAGAGTCTACCTAATGGAATACTAGCAGGAGTGTTTAACAAAAATGGAAATAACCCAAATATCCACCAATACTGGATATCTCTGAGTAGCAGAGAAGAGCAGCAACTGGGGGACAAAGTGGTGGTTGACGGAGACACTCAAGATCCAACACAAGAGGTGTATGCTAAGGGTGGGGAAAGAACAACTTCATTCCATCCACCACATCATCAACAAACAACAACCATGTAAAGACTGGAGTCTAGTGGATTTTCCCTACTCTTGGTCTTTGAAAACCAACCAACCAACCAACCAACCAACCAAAACCCACACAAAATGCAATGAATTATGGGAATTGTTTATTTTTGCAGTTGCTCTCAGGAACTCCTTTTCTACCCGGTTTTTCATTCATTCACTCACTCACTCAATTAATTCAACAAACTGAGCCGCGGCTCTATGCCCGGCGCCGCACTAAGTACTGGGGAACAGAAGTGAGCAAGACCAGAGCTTCTGCTTCCCTGGGGCCCGTACACTTGTGAGACCATAAGACCAAGATGGAAGATGAGGCCCAGGGGACCTGAACATATCCCCATGATCTTCTGTTAGTTCATCTTACTCATTCTTAGGATGGACACTATAATTTCAAATTAAAATAAATTACTAATGTCTCACACCCAATCAACAGCGGCTGAATGCTTTGCTCTTGGACACGTGGCCATTTTGGACAAATTCTGAGGACTATAGGAAACTGCTACTGAATGTCATCTTTTTCCACTCTGGTAACAGCATTTCCCCCCCGCACTGGTGACAAAGTGGCAGAAACTGCTCCAGGCCCAAAGCAGAATCAGACAGTAGCAATAAAATGGCCACCAACTTCACCCAAATATTCTCTAAGGCCTGTGAAGTGTCCATAAGACGATCACACAGAAATCACTTGGCAGGGCTCACCAGCCCCTCCTTGTCACACTGCCAGGGCTTTGGGTTTGGTTGGCAGAGTCAAAAACAGTAGGAGATCTTGAGAAAAACTTGCCAACTCTCTAACACTGAGGATGAGAATTATTTACCTATCAGATTGGCATAAATGTCTCCTTCATTTTGCTCCATTCACCCGGATGCGCCATTATGGGTACCTGTTCAGAAACCTGGAAGCAAATTAGTAAGCAGACAAAGGAAGCTTATTCACAAAACACACATCCACCAACCCCTCCTCGCTGTGAATATTGCTGAGGAAGTTTTAAATAAATGTGTTAACAGTCTTTAGATCTCTTATAAGAAAAACGTAACACAATCAAAGACGGTACCAAAGAGAATATTCACACCCTGAGGGGTCCAACCGCAAAAGGGAAAAACAAGGGCATTCACGTGGGACCCCAGCTGACCCCGAATAATCTTTACTCATTCTTTGCATAGCTCATGGCTGTATACTTTCATTATCAAACAAAGTACAAATTTGATGTTAAAATTTTAAAAAGAAGAAAAGAACAAGACTTGGCACGCCTTGGTGGGTATATGTACTAAAAGGTGGACTCTCATCAAAGAGTGTTAAAATTACTTGAAACCACTTTCAGATGGCAAGCACAGGCTGCTGCAGGATGGGAGGTGATCCGTCAAATACCATCAGAATACAAGATTTTAGGGATTTTGAAAGAAAAGCAAGTGATGATTCAGTGGCCACATCAGGAGTGCATGTTTTTTGCATCAACAGATCTGTGCTGAAAATGAATCATAAAAACCCCGCTTGGTTGGGCATCAAGGGCTGCTTTTCACTGTGGTCCTGTGCACATGCCACATGATGTTCAGGGCTGGAAAAGTAGAAGAGGCTTGACCAGGCTCTCTTCCAGATCTCTCTGAAGTGCAGCACCTGTTTTTCCCAGCTCCTTGGAGGCTAGGACAGATGTGCATTTAAAGGGGATTATACTCAGTGCCCCAGAGAACAGCCACTGCTAAGCAGCCTGAGTATTTATTTACCAATAAACTTTGGCAAGCAGGATGGGGAGACAAAAAAAAAAAAAAAAAAACAACCAATAATTGGACTCCCCTGGAGGATGGTGCAAAGGAACCCTTATGGCTTGAGAGTGTGATAGCCCTGGTTTATATAAAGGATGTTACAAGTGTCGTCTAGAATATACATGGGGCCATTTGCACATGTGCTTCTGATGCCCTTCTCACGTGATTACCTCCTGGC
Source organism: Phoca vitulina (assembly GCF_004348235.1). Classification (NCBI taxonomy): domain Eukaryota; kingdom Metazoa; phylum Chordata; class Mammalia; order Carnivora; family Phocidae; genus Phoca; species Phoca vitulina. The sequence goes on from NW_022589723.1 coordinate 25,699,225, forward strand.
TGTATGATGTGGGGATCTCTCTGGTGACGCCAAAGGACCAGGCCCTCGGTGATCCCTATTTGCTACTCCTCTTCCCAACGACACCCAGCAAAAACCCAAAGCAAAAGAGAATCTTGAAGCTTTCTCGTGGATTGAAAAAAAAAAAAAATTCAATGTTTATTTATGTCCTTTAAAATCTAGATCTCAGAGTGCCATGACAAATGTTTTTTATTTCTAAAATACGTGTTTTTAATAGGACTTGAGTTTTGGACACATGTTGGACCATCTGGAAAATTCTCTGGTATCTCCAGCAATTCATATATCACACCCCTAAGAACCCCTAGTTTTAGTTTTAAAGCAAATCAATGCTTACATAATACTGCTTTACAATTATTAAATTATTTAGAATTTACAACACACTTCCAGATAACTTTATTTGATATCTTTATAACAACTCTAGGACGTGATTTATTACTATGAATATTATGAACAAACCAAAGATACTGCTCTAAAATTACAAGAGCCAGGACTCGAACCAGGCTCTCCACTATAAATTTCCACTGAATAGTTTTTAAGTATAACCAAATCCAATTTACTACAGATATGAAAATAACGCACATAAAGGCAAGCAATTAGGATGAAACCAACTTTGTTTGGCAAAGGAGTTGTGTTATCCATATACACAAATGGTGAGCTTGATTATGATTTTTCTAACCATGAACATCCATCAGATATAACTTTTATAATGTAAAGCACATGGTTTTTTTCTGTTCCACTTTTTCACATTTGGCAGAAATTAGAGCCTTAGCCTGCGGTACCAGAGTTAAAAGAACATTCAAACGTCCATAGCCTAAAATATCTTGCTCATAAAGTTCTTAAAGGACAAGGTAAAACCTAAGCCAGAAACATCTTCACGTAAGTAATAAGGCAAATAAATCACTTACATGCACTCCCTACATTTCCCCCTCTGTGATGTGGCTAATGTGGTTAAATTAAGCCAGTTTTTTCCCTCCTACTCAACTGAGAAATGTCACCCAACAGTGTAAATTAATCAAACTAAATCCTTCTGAAGAAAGTAAAGCTTTGTGGTATTTGCAGATTCAGCTACTAGGTGTAACTAAAGTGGGTCCATAGCAACAATTGCACTGTGAGGCAAAGAAAATGCAATTAAAGTTTGGGAAAAAAAAATTTAATAGATGGCTTAGGAATTTGGTAGCCTCTTTCATTTCTATCCAAATTTCTATTTGCATCAACAGGATTTTTTTTCCCCCTTTAAATAACAGTAGCCACTCAAACTAGGTCAGTGTTAAAACTTCCCTTTTGCTTCAAAGAGGAGCTGAAATGTCTTATTCGGCACACGGTCCGTTCTCGACTCTCAGATTGGTGCCAAGCAAGCTTTCTGTTTCAACCTGCTGGTCAGAGAGGATTATACTATGAATCCATGAAGGCACATCATCGGCTGAATTACGAAGTGGAAAGTTGTACACAGAGAGTTGTTTCCTCCGTGGTTTCTGAACACCTCCCGCTAAGCCTGATCCAGCTCTGCTCCTCAAGTCGAACCCCACTCCCGGCCAGGACCGTTGCCATGGGCTCTCAGGAGGGTTGGGGCTGGTGACCACCCAGAAGACAGTAGGGAGCCTCAACCTTCTCTAACCTGTAACCACTACAACATTCAAAAAAAAAAAACTCACACCTACTTATTTCAGCAGCAGAATATAATGTGAAAATAGGAAGATGAGTAGAGTAATTTAATGTCTTGGGTATACAGACTCTTCATCCTTTCGCAGAGGAAACTCTTGATTCACTAGCTGTCAGAACCCAAGGGTTAAACATCTGTCTTTGACTTTGGCTTTTATCTTCACGCCAGAAGACAGGATTGGCTAACGATTTTTTATATTCCCTGTGATACAGGATGACCGGAGAAAGACAGGGAAATGCAAAGAGACAGGTACCAGGAATAGGATATTATTAATTGTTAATAATGAGACATTATTCGCTTGGGGAATGAATTAGGTATTTAGCCTGTGGACTTAGAATAGATAGCACATTCACCGATTACCAGAATCCCCAAGGCTTTCTAGGTGTTATTCATGGTACAGATGTGTACCTAAATTAAAGTGTTATTTTACAGGTTCCTCTGCTTTCACATAAAACTTCCTTTAAAGCCATGACAAGAATCCTGAGGTAGACAGACCAAGTTTTACCCAGCAACGGCATTGTTTATTTTCTGGAAGTCTTTCAAATGTAGCTAAAACACATGGAGTTAGTACTTCATGATGCATTTGAATATCACTTTATAATTTGCAAAACATTTTTATATAATTAGTCCTCAGAATTATTTGATTCCTAGAATCATTCTTTTTTCCTACTGGGATTCTTTTTTTTTTTTTTTTTTTTTTTAAGATTTGTTTATTTATTTGAGAAACAGAGAGAGAGAGAGGAGGGGCACAGGGGAAGGGGGAGAGAGAATCTCAAGCTGACTCCCCACTGAGCACAGAGCCTGACACGGGGCTCAATCCAGGACTCCGAGATCATGACCTGAGCTAAAGTCGGATGCTTAACTGACTGAGCCACCCTGATGCCCCTTTCCTACTGAGATTCTTTTTTTTTTTTTTTTTAAGATGTTATTTATTTATCTGATAGACAGAGAGAGAGCACAAGTAGGCAGAGCGGCAGACAGAGAGAGAGGGAAAAGCAGGCTCTCCCCTGAGCAGGGAGCCCAATGCGGGACTCAATCCCAGGACCCTGAGATCATGATCTGAGCCAAAGACAGCGGTTTAACCGACTGAGCCACCCAGGCGCCCCTCCTACTGAGATTCTAAACCGAAGTCTGACTCCCACTTCTGAATCCCTCATTCTGCTATGTACAATTAAAACATTTTTCTCTTCTTTTCACTTTTAACTGTGCTTTCTTGACCTTTAGGAAGAGGAGACACATCACTGAATATCTGGCCACTATCAGGGTTCTACTCAGAAGCACCATGCAGGGTGTGTACTGCTACCATTCATTTGGTCCACCTTTTGCCCCTTCTGCAAGTCATGGGGCATGCAGCCACCATGAGTCTTTTAGAATGATGACCTGATGGTCCAAACTGCTCGAGTGATGAAGAAACAGAACTAGATAGAGGATGCTAGGACATTGGAGGGGAGATGGTTTGGTTTTCTCTTTTTAATCAAGAAAAGAAAACATACACTCATTTAAAAAATGGAATGAACCAAGGGCGTCTGTGGATGGCTCAGTCAGTTTAGTGTCCGACTCTTGATCTCAGCACAGGTCTTGATCTCAGAACCGATCAAGCCCTGTGCTGTGCTCCACACTGGGCATGGAGCCTACAAATAAATAAATAAATAAATAAATAAAATAAAATAAAATAAAATAAAATAATAAAGATGGAATGAACCAGAATACCACAATCCCTTCATATTCAGATAAATGAGATTCTTAGCTTAATTCTGTGGGTAGTGACTTGATATCCATTATACTATCAGAATAAAATATGGGGGAAAAATGATTAACATTTTCAAAAGACAATGTTATAGAAAAGATCCCATTTAAACTAGGAACAAAAGTTATAAAATGCCAGTAATAAACTTAATAACAAACGTAAAAGAGCTGTGTAAGAAAAGCACAAAGATTTATTGAAGGTCCTACAAGAAGAGCTGATGAAGACAGACACCATGTTTGTGGATAAAAAGACTCAGTTATAGAAATGCTCACCTTCTCAAACTGTTCCAGAGAGGCCACACACTGCAATTTCAGTTCTTTTTTTTTTTTTTTTAAGATTTATTTATTTATTTGACAGAGAGAGACACAGAGAGAGAGGGAACACAAGCAGGGGCAGAGGGAGAGGGAGAAGCAGGCTTCCCACAGAGCAGGGAGTTCGATGTGGGGCTCGATCCCAGCACCCTGGGACCATGACCTGAGCCGAAGGCAGACGCTCAATGACTGAGCCACCCAGGTGCCCCTGCAATTTCAGTTCTAGAGAGATTTTGTTTTGAAACTTTGACATGATGATCCTAAATTTTATCTGGAATAGTGAATGAAGGTGAACCACCAAGAACTCATTTAAGAAGAAATACAATTAGGCAGGTCCTGCCTAATAAAAAAAACATATTCTAAAACTAGAGGAACTGCACAGTATGGTATCGGGGGTCTGGCTCAAGAATAGAGAAAAGGATCAGTGGAATAGAAGAGGCCAGAAACAGAATACAGATGAGAATCTAATAGAGGATAAAGGCGGCACTTCAGAGCAGAGGATGAAGAATGCATTCTTTAACAAATTTGTTTTTAGAACCATTATTTAAATATCCATTTGGAAAAAGTTCCAGGGGGTGTGGTCTCTCGCACCAGAAAAGTAAATTTTAGAGGATATAATGAGCTAAACTTTAAAACTACATAAAAGTTCTAGAGAAAATATGTGTATGATTGTATAATTTGGGGGTAAGAAAAACAATCTAGGAAAGACCCCCGCCCCATCCCCCCAAAAAAGACCCAGTGCTTAGGATACAACACCCACACTGTTTGCAGTTCCACAGACCTGTAGAACAGTGGTTCTCAAGCTCTCAGGAATCACCCAGAACGCTTGTGAAAACCAGATGCCTAAACCTCACCCCAAACCTCCTGAAAACCACCTCCCCAGGTGGACTGAGACCCCGCCATGTTTTGGAGGCCTCTGCTCTAGGGCACAACACCACAGCGGGGAGGAGGCCGAAGGATGCTAGAGCCTTGCCATGGCTAAAGGACCCAAGTGATGTTCACCCAGAGGTTCCTCTTTTATAACGTCCCCTGGGAGCTAGTTTCCCTTTTACAGAAGAACTCAGATGCAAATATACTCCCTGTCCCTCCCCCATTCCCTCGCAAAAAAACAAAAAACAAAAAACAAAAAACAAAAAAACCCCAAATCTCCTAAGTTCAGTAGCTCGCTGCAGCACCGCAAATATATTTCCTGACTGATTTGCATTTGATGTTGCACCAACCTATGGCAGAGCCAACCATTCTTAAATATCTACTCCTAACCCCGAACCTCAACCCTGGCTGTTTTTAGGAATCACGCAGGAAATTTTGAAAGGTAATACAGTTGAATCCCACCCCAGGAACTCTGATTTTCAAATGGTCGTGGATGGAGTCCAGAGACTGACATTTTTAAAAGGTCCACGGGTGCTTCTAAACAAGATAGAGACCGCTGGCTAGTGTCCGAAACAAGCCCTGCCCTCCAGAGGTCCACATCTTAGTGAGACATGGAATCCTGAGTGTTTTACAACCAGGGAGACCAGGATGCGTGAGGGGAGGACATTTTAAACAGGTGCCATGGACATATAGAAGAGGAAGGGGTCTGGGAAGCCTTGTTGGAGGGGATGGGATCTTGTTGAGCCTAGATAAGCCTTGGGCGGGGGGCACCCAGGCAAAGGAGGGAGAAAAAAGGATCATTAGAAACCTTAGTTGGTTAGTAATTAATTAATTATTATGGTGAACATCTAAGTATGCCTCATTTATTATTTCTACTTGCAACTGTCATTTTCTAACAGAGTATTTTGTCTTGTTTATGAAAAGGATATAATCATGGGTTTAGCATGCTTCTAGACAAGGCTGTCCTTCCTCCAGCCCAGGAAGAAGGCAGAAAAGGGTGTCTTTCCCCACTTCGAAGTAATGCACTTCGAACAATCTACCATATACAAAAGGCTGAATTGAACTCGCTCTACTCAGAAAATTCAAATGCAATAAGCCTTCTTTAAATTACCCAGCCAATTATGGAGGAGGGTGATGAGAAATTTTGCCAAGAATTTTTCAAATAGGCAAGCCACCCTGCCCAAATTCAATGAATTCACTACTAATTCATTTCATTCTGTGATTTCTCTTCTCTGCCATTCATCCCTCCCCAAACTAGTAAGATGTGAACATTTGAAGCTGAGCAGGTCAAGCAGAGATGTGTCTGTTTCCTTGAAACATTTCTAACCCTACTCAATTGATTCCAATTTTGATGGCTTTCTCTTAACAGGTAACACAAGGTTGTTGGAAGAATCCTTATGTAATAACCGTATCAAGAAGAGTTGCCTCCAGCTTTGGGGGGAGGGGGGCGGGGCCAGAGAGCCAGAAAGGAGGGGCATATGGTACAGAGCTTCAACTGTGATAGGGGTGTGATACTTTGCATGTCACCATGACTGTAGTCAAAGCATTTTAATATTCTTATTTATTTATTTATTTATTTATTTATTTATTTGACAGAGAGAGACACAGCGTGAGAAGGAACACAAGCAGGGGGAGTGGGAGAGGGAGAAGCAGGCTTCCCACCGAGCAGCGAGCCCGATGCAGGGCTCGATTCCAGGACCCTGGGATCATGACCTGAGCCGAAGGCAGACGCTTAATGACTGAGCCACCCAGGTGCCCCTTAATATTCTTATTAATACTCAATGCAGCACCACTAGAAAAGAGAAGGCAGACTATTCTTACTTCCTTTTTAAAAAAAAAAGAAATTGAAGTAGAGAGTTAAATAATTTGTTCTAGTTGGTTCCAGGAAACACAGGGGGAGAAAACCTCTTTCCTGATCACCAGGCAGGCTCCTGCCTCCCACTCAGAGTGGAACAGACCCACTCTTGCTGCGTCCCATGGCTCCTGATGCACCTTCAGACAAGGAGGATACACTGAGTCACAATGGCATTGACTTTTACTCACTATGATCGTACCTGTAATTACTGGAGAAATGCAAGTTCCGTGGATGGAGCAGAATGAGAAGGAGGGACATAAAATTCAGAAGGACAAAGCTTATAGCATCCATCATTTCAACAAACTGTAGATGATGCAAAGAGAAACCAGATGATGCAGTACGTGCCCTGGGGACGCATGCATTCCTGAGGGGAGGGGTGCCTCACCCACAAGCAAGCATTGTACCCAACCCAGGTGCCCTTAGAAGAGCTGCCAATGACCTGGGAACAAGGAGGGCAGGCACGGAAATGTGCAAAGGCCAAAGGGAAAGATGGTAAATTCTGAAGAGGATAAAGAAATGTAAATCCTTTTTGACCTCGAGGGGCTTATAATCTATCTATACAGTACGACTCACACACAGACAGATCGCATGGCAAGAGTACGTATAATTGGGTACCAAATAAATAACTCCATTGACAAGGCTACGATTTGAAGAAGGAACGAATTCAGTGAGCTAAATCAAAAGTTTCCAGGAAATGAGCCTTTATGTGGGCCTCAGAGGATTCTGATAAATGGCAAGAAAGGGAAGGGAGGCCAGTCATGAAGAATGGCCTGACCAAGGAGTGAATTCTAGCCCGACTATAAAGCACGGACATGAGAATCAGTTCATTCATTTGTTCAATCAATCAGTATTTATTGAGAACCTATTGTGTGCTGGGGCGCCTGGGTGGCTCAGTCGGTTAAGCATCTGCTTTTGGCTCAGGTCATGATCTCAGGGTCCTGGGATGGAGCCCCGAAGTTGGGCTCCCTGCTCAGTGGGGAGCCTGCTTCTCCCTCTCCCTCTGCCTGCAGCTCCCCCTGCTTGTGCTCTCCCTCTCTCTCTGTCGAATAAATAAAATCTTTAAAAAGAGAGAGAGAGAGAGAACCTACTGTGTGCAGGCACTGTGCTGGGAGCCATCAGCAGGGACAAGGCATTCAGGCTGCCCCATGGGAATTTATATATTTCAGAAGGACTACTATAAAATAAGAGTTGGACAGGGACAGCCTGGAAGAGATTTGAGACAGTACCACATTTTGGCCTTTAGCCTATTTTCTGTAAGAGCACAGAGTTTTTGAGTAAGAGTGACAGGTGCAAACTGTATTACCAGGAAAATGATTCTGGCAATGCTGTTTCTGTGAATTACAGGGGCAAGACAGTGAAGATCACTTAGGAAACTCTTGTGACAGCCCCAGCGTAAGACAATGCATATTCAAATCAGCTGGGAAAAGGAGGACCCACTCACAGGGCTTGGGAACCAGCAGGAGTCTGGAAGGGAGGAGGACAGACAAGGACCCAGACATCTCCAGTCTAGATGTCTGAGGAAATACTAAAAGGAAAACCAGTGAGTAAGACAAGGTAAAGGGGACACTTTCTCTAGCCTTGGTATTGGAATGTTCTGGAGGCCAGGCTCTCTTCAATGACCCTCTCTATTTTTGTGCTATTGATATTCCCACTCTGGATCTCTTTCTCTCTCTCCAGCCTGACAAAATCTGTTCTCGGGTGGCTGTAGAAGGTTTGATAGAGTAGTTCACAGTGAGGTGCTATATTAACCGACCAACATTTTATCCGGAACAATGCAGCAGCTCGGAGGGACCAGTAATGGTAAAGCTTGGCATTGACCGTAGCCATGGAGGAGCCATTCCGGGCAGAGGGCTTTCCAAGCATGGTGGAGACAGCCACCGACTCCACACGTCTGACTCCAGAACGGCCTTGGACAAAACTTTCCATCCGTCCCACTCCTGGACATTGCCCTATCATTTCTGCTTCAGCAAGATAATTAGAGAGAATTGATTGGTTTCATCCCTGTCCTTGTCCTTGTAAGATGATATCTTGGAGGACAACCACCAGACTTCCTCTGGGGACATGTTTCATGGTGTGTTACCTTGGCTTGGGCCATAGAGTTCCTGGGGAGCTCTTTAAAATGCAGATTCGGAGGGGCGCCTGGGTGGCTCAGTTGGTTAAGCAACTGCCTTCGGCTCAGGTCATGATCCTGGAGTCCCGGGATCGAGTCCCGCATCGGGCTCCCTGCTCAGCAAGGGAGTCTGCTTCTCCCTCTGCCCTCTTCCCTCTCGTGCTCTCTGTCTCTCATTCTTTCTCTCTCAAATAAATAAATAAAATCTTTAAAAAAAATAAAATAAAATGCAGATTCGGAATCCGTAGACCGGAGGGGAGTGGGGGGGGGGGGACGGGACACTGAAGTTCTGTAGTTCTCGTAACATCCCAGGTGGTGCCTATGCTGCTGGCCCATGGACGCACAACTTGAATGTGCGTGTCTACAGGAATAGACAGCTCCTCTCCACAGCAGACCTTCGATTCAGGTGACCCTGCATTTAAATCCCTCCTCTGCCACTTTTCAGATGGGTGAGCCTGAGCAGGTTACCTAACCCGTGTATTTTGTTTCCCCGTCTGTAGGAAGAAAACTAACACCTACCTCAAAGGAGGTAAAATGCAGGACAATACAGAGTGGGTCCTCGGTAATCGTTCATTCCAATAACAGATTTCTCTTCTCCTCTCTTGGATGCTGTGAAAAACTGTTAAATTTACAGAGGCATACTCCCACAACAAAAGGGAAGGTCTCCAGAGGGAGTTACTGAGAATGCCAACACACCAAATACCTTCAGAAACTAGAAAAGCCACTGAAAACTTTTATCATCATGTAACCCTGCATAATTACAAACACATCCAAAAATAGCATGATCCTGTATTTGTCTGAGTGATTTATAACATCAAGATCTCCTACATGATTTCCCAGCTCTGAATTTCCATCCTCCAGTTTGTAGGAAAGAAAGCATTTTTTTTTAAGATTTTATTTATTTACTTAAGAGAGAGGGAGAGAGTAGGAGTGCTGGGGGAGGGGCAGAAGGGCAGAGGGAGAGGGAGAAGCAGACTCCCCGCTGAACGTGCAGCCCGATGCGGGGCGCTCGATCCCAGGACCCTGAGATCATGACCTGAACCGAAGGCAGACATTTAACTGACTGAGCTCCCCAGGTGTCTCGGGAAGAAAGCATTTCAAGAGGCCAGGATACCCGATTTAACCAACCTCAGTGTATTTGAGCTTCTTCAACCTTCCCTTGCAAGCCTCTTCCATTTCCCAAAGTCAGATTTCACCCAACACTGAGAATTATTGTCCTAGTGCATTATAAAGTTTTTTGATCCAAAATGTGTCATTTACATGAAACTTTAAAAAATGCATTTACTACATGAACCAGAATAGTCTCATATTTAGAATTCTTTGTCATAGGTGAAGAAATAAACCTTCTCTACATTTCCACATTTTGAAAATCAAACCACAGCTCTGTAAATGCACAGTTTTTGTCAGGCTAAATATCAACATTCCTTTGCATGCATTATTCCTTTAACCCCCAAAACTCAAGTATGTGAGCCAAGTGAACATAACTGCATAAATATCAGGCTCCAAAATAATCTACTGCATGTTGTATAGACATAGTGCATTCGATTTCTTTTTTAAATCTCTCCCTTTCACTTTCTCTATCCCATACCCAGAAAAACTATTAAAGAAAGCCACACCTATCACTAATAGCTAACCAACATTTCAAAAAAACATTAGGAGCAAACGTTAAGAGCCATTCAAAACCAAAGGAAATGCCAAGACACTCAAAAAAAAAAGTTCTACTCTCAATGCAAATGAAGCTACCGGAATTGGTGGGGAGCAGAATAAACAAAACAATTAAGCCATTAGCATGTCTCCTTGGAGACCAACTGGCCTTTGGAGGAGGGCAGAACCAGATCCCACTCGGGCAGGTGAGTGGTTAGTCCACTAAGGAAAAAAAAAAAAAAAGGCAGTAAATTCTCCTCTTTAAACCTGAACAGTTAGAAACTTGGTCAGGTAATAATTTTACATTCTGATGGTCCACATAGCTGAACAAGGAAAACCTTCTTATCCTCTCTGGTAGTGATCTTTTATACCACCAAAAGCAGCCTAACCACCACCCTGCAACAGCGAAGAAAAGCCCAAAAGTGAGGTCACAGGTCACACCTGATTTGGAATGGTTCCCTTTAGAGTTGGGAACTTCGCCTCAAAGAGCCTGGGTGAATTTTGCTTCTATGTCTGCTTGGAAAGAGCAGCACTACCCCTTAGAGAGGCAAGTTGGGACTGGTTGGGTGGCCTCGGGCAAACCCGTAACCTCCTTGGGTCCCAGTTGAAGGAGGGTTGTAATAAAGAGAGTGAGAGTCAGATACAGAAGTCATTCCAGCCCACCAGCTTCCCTCTGCCGTCTCTGCCTTCCAGGAGCTGAGCTGAAGTTGCTAATATCCTGTTCTATTAAAAGAAAACTCAAAAGGAAGCTTAAAACTCAAAAGGTTTTATCTGAGGGGGGCTATTTTTATCTTTGAAAAACATTTCCAGTTTACAATTAGTTAATTGTCTACTTTAATCCACCGGCTCTCATCAATCACTCACTCATTGGAGGCTGCAAGGCCATGGCCAAGTTGCCCTGGACGGCTTTCAGCTCTCCCTGCATTTTCGGTCTAGTGGGGAACAACAGCGTGGTTCCATTCAGCAAAGCTGCTGATTCTACCATGTGCCAGGCATTTCGCCAGGTGATGGAAACACAAAAATGAGTGTGACACGGTGTCCCCTTAAGGAGTTTATAGCCTAGTCATGATGTGGGAAACAAAGGCAAAAGAAAAACTAATTTCCTTACTACTTAGAGCCCGTTCACAAGTCCTTAAAACAAGCAGTGACATTCTTCCAGGAACTCCGGCTGCCTCGATGTTAATGCTTTGCTAAGGGCAAAAGGCGATCTTAGCCTGACCCCCTGGATCCTGTAAATCTACTTTAACATGTAAAAATTCCTTTGGAAACTCCCTTTGTCTCTACCCCCCAAGATACATGTTGGCAATCATCCCCCAAGCATATGGCCCACTGATAAACATCTGAAGGGTCTCGTGACTAAAGGTTTTATTAGACAGTAATAAAAGACCTTTTCCTAACAATAACTAGCCCCTCAAGGTCCTGGAAACCTTGCTTCCAAAATTCCTTAGAGACTTAACGCTATTCCTAACCCCTCCCAACTTGAAGGTACATAATGGGCCAATCCTCACGACCCCAGAGCAGCTCTTTCTGCCCACGGGTCTTGTCCCCGTGCTTTAATAAAACCACCTTTTTGCACCAAAGACATCTCAAGAATTCTTTCTTGGCAGTCGGATTCGAACACTAACATGTTTCCTACATCAGTAGGACTAGGACAGGACAATAAACAAATATTTAATAAGTTAATATCACTCCAAACCTCCCATTGGTAGGAGGGCCCCAACTGACCTTGCCTGTCTCGACTCTGCTACTCCTGGTCTCTAAGCCACTCAAAAATCTTACTCAGAATGTTCTAACTGGTGATCCTACGGATCTTTCCAGACCCCACCAGTTATGCAGACTTCTCCCCTTTCTTCCTGCCTTACCTTGGAGGCCATTTTTTTAATTCTCTGGAGAGCTTAGAATACCTCACCCCATCCACCTGGAGCCGAGTGTGGAAAACATACTCCAGAAAGTTCAAAAAGTCCAAGTCTGCCCATTCTGTTAGTTGATGAGTTCCAGCACAAAGATTTCATGAGGACAGTTTGAATTTACCAGTATTTGGATTACCTGTGAATTTTAAACATCTGAATTCAAACTGTCCTCCAAAACCACAAGCAACTAAAAAAGAAAGCATACTGTCTGCTTCAAAATCCCATTTCAATTCCTTCAATCCCCTCTTCCATCTGTGTCTCTGCCTGTTCCTGAAACATCACACTTGTGAAGGTCACTGGCAGCAGATACAATAGATTCCATTTTCTGGGAGAACTATCTTTCTTCCCAGATTCCGAAACAGCTGGGGGGTGGGGGTGGGGGGGTGTTTGCCCTGGTTTTATAGTTGGCTGGTGAGTGAAGACAGGTACGATGGGCAGACTGATTCTCCTGCCTTCAGTGAATGAACGGCTCCGCTTTCAGGTGCCCTTTTAAGCATCTTTATCCTCCTCCCTCTGTCCTCACCATTCCATCTCTCCAGAGGCAAGCTGAATGAAGTGAGGAGTGATACAGGCATCAGACAACTTCATCGTTCCCACTAAAATCAAAGGCTCCGGTGACATTTGAATCACAGGGTGCTTTCACTGCCTCACCCCTCCCTGTTTCACTCCATGAGCTGAGTAACCAAGAGCAGGAGTTTATTGGTGTGGATTTAACAAGCGCTACAGTAGATAGGCAGTTCTGCCCTCTCTCTACTCAAAATAAAGACCAAGGTGACGGTTTTAAAGACTATACTCACACACAGCAAAAGGAAATGCAAGCATTTTTCCCCAGTATGTTTAAAAATAGCACTGGGGGCGCCTGGGTGGCTCACCTGGTTAGGCCTATGACTTCAGCTCAGGTCATGATCTCCAAGTCCTAGGATCAAGCCCCACGTGGGCTCTGTGCTCAGTGGGGAGCCTGCTTCTCCCTCTCCCTTTACCCCTGCTCGAGCTCGTGCTCTTTCCCTCTCTCTCACAAATAAATAAATAAAATCTTAAAAAAAAAAAAAAAAAAGAGTGCAAGTATTGAGAAAGTCATATAGCACTTAGGCTTATCTCAAACTTTCTTAAAAAAAAAAAAAAAGCACTGTACACCTAGTAAGACAAATCACAAAATGAGGTAGTAGGATACAAAGATGAATAAGGGCTCTACTTGAAAAGTAACTGACCGGAAGAGAAGATAAATGGCACATAAACAATCATGAAATCTTTGAGATAGACAGCCATGGGATTTTGAAGATAACTTCCAACTCTGAGACTCAAGAAGGTGGAATTGGGACTGGCCTAAAAGGAGCGTTAGACCATTGGGATGGGGAATTAATTGTGGCTAAACATCAGCCAAACTGAGAACATCCAAGGGACACAGCAAGTAGCTGGACCTGGCCAGGCAATCCAGGTAACAGGTGAAACAAAAAGGTAAACTGAAGCAACACTGCAGAGGTCGAATCCATAGGACTCAGCAACTGGTGGACTCTTTCATTCGCAACATCTTATTATTTAGAGTACATAAAGTACACCTTTGCCACCTGACGCTGACATACAACTGCTGTAAAAACTGAAGACTGATTTCATCGCCCCAAACAAAGATGACAGTGCCTATTGTCTCTGTAGACCAGATAATGTTTGACATGCTGGCGCTCCACAGTCCCTGGAGAGGTGCTAAGCAGGCTTCCACCGAGAACAGGAAAGAAGGCTGCAACCAAGGTGGGAGGGGAAAGCTGCCCTTCTTGTGGCGGCCTTAATTATGTGTCTCACTTCTGGGCAAGTGCAAACTATGTTTCCTGCCTTCTCCAACCCTTTTGCATCTAGAAAGGCAAGAACCTCATGAGGAAAGAACAGGACACTAGACAGACAGGATGTGGTCGGGGCTTGAGTCAGGGGAGAGAAAGAGCTAGAAGGAAGAGGCTATCCGAGCTCCAATTTTTTTTTTCCTACACCCCAAGCCGTAGTCCTAGATAATAGAAACAGAGCACAGAAATCTGCTCAACCATCCAGTCACTGGAACCCAGCAATTTCCTTCTCATTATGTACCCTCAATTAATATTAATTTTATAATTAATAATAAATCCTTACCAGGAAAATAAGGAGCTTTCAATGATTTACATAAAGTTGAAACCTTATGCCCTTGATTTACATTTGAAGTCTATATTGGAGGTAGAGACTTCTCTTTGTGATCACTGGAGAATTTAAAAGCATTAAAAATGTAAGACCAATGCTGTGACTCTGTTTTTATGCTTTATTTTTATTTTTTAATTTTTTAAAAGATTTTATTTATTTATTTGTCAGAGACAGAGAGAGTGCACAAGCAGGGGGAGCAGCAGGCAGAGGGAGAAGCAGGCTCCCCACTGAGCAAGGAGCCTGATGCAGGACTGGATCCCAGGACCCTGGGATCATGACCTGAGCCCAAGGCAGACGCTTAACTAACTGAGCCACCCAGACGTCCCTTTATGCTTTATTTTTATTCTGAAAAATCAAGTTAGTTGCCAACAAATAATACCTACCATCACCTCACTGTAACTTACATTGGTTTAGGGTCAATGGGAATCTTACCAAAAAATCTGACTTACCACTTTCCACCTCCCTTTTCTCTAATGCTTTATTATGTTTGCTTTTCAAACTTTTCAAGTAAAAGCAGGTTTAGGACCAAGATCCCTGGATTGTGGCTCAAGAGAAAGAGACTTATACCTCTAAGTCTTCTTAGAGTCTTCTATTAATTTGCCAGGTGACCTTGGTCAGGCTATTTAAATTCTTTGGACCTTAGAGGGTCCTCTGAGGAGGCCATGGACCACTTTGGGGATTTATGACTCTTCTTCCCAGGAAAAAATGCACATATGAACATGGACACAAACTTAAGCAAACAATTTCATGGAACCCCCAAGAAATCTCCAGGATATTTCCTATCCTGACAGTCTACATTTAAAGGCCTCGGAGAGTTGAAAGAAACAAGTATTTGTAGAGTCATCACCATGATGCAGGCATGTGGAAGAAGGAATGAAGAGACCAATAACCACGAACTGGTTCTACCAATCCTACCTAATCATATAGTACCTGAGTAGAGCTAGGACTGTAGGGTAGGGAGCCACCCCTGTCCTGCAACCCAAGACAAAGTATGCTGAGAAATCATTGCTCCATACTCCTGCAGATGAAATGGGGACAAGTATCAAGAAGACTGCCCAAGGACTGGAGATATCTACATTATTCTATAAAACAAAGCCCCTACTGTTAAAAGTCAAAGGGAATTACCAAAGAGTAATTGGTGCCAAGAGCTGAGTTTTGCTTATTTAAAAGCCAACCTAATACAGAGATAGGATAAAATGATATCTAAAATTTGCTCCAACATAAACCAAGGGAAGGTGAGAATACAGAAAACAGGATTGGAATAATTATATGCCAATAAATTAGACAACCTAGAAGAAATGGATATATTCCTAGAAACACACAACTTAACCAACACTAAATCATGAAGAAATAGAAAAATCTAAACTATTAGTAAGGAGATTGAATCAGTAATCAAAAAACAGCCCAACAAAGAAAAGTCCAGGACCAGATAGCTTCACTGATAAATTCTACCAAATACTTAAAGAAGCATTAATGCCCCTCTCAAACTCAAAAACGAAGGAGGAAGGAACACTTCCAAACTCATTTTACAATACCAGAATTACCCTGATACCAAAACCAGACAAGAACACCACAAGAAAATTACAGGCCAATATCCCTGATGAACATAGATGCAAAACTCCTCAACAAAATCCTAGCAAACCAAATTCAACAATACAGTAAAATGATCACACACCAAGATCAAGTGGGATTTATTCCACAGATTCAGGGATGGCTCAACATCCAAAAGTCAATCAATGTGATACACCCCATTAACAAAATGAAGAAAACAAGATCAGCCATGAGTTGTCAAGTTTGTTGACGTTGGGGGATGAGTTTTCTCTCCATTTGTGTAGTTTAAATTTTTCCATTTAAAAAGAGAGGGAGAAAGAGAGAAGGTCAAAGTGAAAGATCCATGGGTTAATGGATTTTTGAGAACCGTGTCCAAAGCTAAGTTAATCCTCGATTCACATCTTGTTGGGGAGCCCACAGACAGCACAGTCTGTGGCTCACAGAATATGGACTTGACATGGGGTTATTTGGGGCACCATCTTACAGTCCAAAAGCCATGACTTTCAACCAAGACAAAAAAGTATTTTTGTGTGTGTGAAGCAAGTCTTTGTCCACGGCAAAGCTCATGTGCTGGCTGAGAAGGCAGAATTAGGCAGCGAGCAGTTACTGTCCCCACCTGTTCCAAACAGTATTCTACCCTTCCGTCCAACAAGCCGTCCAGCCCCATCTGGTTTGGCATGATTCACTGCACTCTCAGTTCGGACTTCCTTGTAAAATACTTGTTATTTTCACAAAGCTCCCTTTAACAGATAGAAAACTATTTTTCTTCTGGTTGTTAGCTTCTGCTTTTACTTGTTTTCTCCAACAAAAATAGCAATTGAAGATCATACTGAGTCTCCATAACGCAAAAGAACCGCAGTTCCAATTCCTCGTGCTTTGGGAAAACAGCAATGGATCTATCAGGAGCCATGGGGGCTTCGGCCTTACACAGAGGTTCAGAGAGGGTCAGCCAGGGAAAAACAGAAGCTGCCACTGAGTCTATTCCTGCCTCTGCGTATCCACCCAGTTAAGGCAAGCTGAAAGAAAAGGTTGAGGGTGGGGAACTGTCACTGAGCCCTCAGGTGGTCCTCTCCCACATTGACTCTGGGCTTGGCCACGGGGCTTGCTTTGGCCAATGGGACAACAGCAAGCACGATGCAAGCTGAGGTTTAAAAAAAAGTGTGTGCTGGGGCTTGCTTTCTCTTTCACTGTCCTTGGGAACCCGGTGTCCACTGCTATGTAAACAAGCCAGGACTGGTCAGTTGTGACAACGGATACACGGCCAAGTCATCTCCACTGCCCCAACTGAAACTGTGCCAGCGATCTGATGTGGGAGTGAGGACATCCTAGATCATCCATCCCTAGCCAGGCTATCAGCTGACCACAGGGATCTGAGGAGCCAGTCCAGCCCACAACTGTCCAGCCCATGCACAAATCATGAGAAATATAATAAATGTTTATTACTTAAACTACCAAGTTTGGGGTGGTTTATTGTACCAAAAGCCAGCTGACACAACAGGGCAAGAAAAGGTGACTAATGTACTGGACATCCTCGGATGCAACCCCTAATGACCCTTTACGTAACACTCAGCGGAACTTAATAATGATTTGATTGTATGTCAACTGTCATTAAAGTAATCTGACATAGATCCGCAATTGACCATACTCCCTAATATTCATCTCAACACAATGTTTGCTACAACTCTTGGAATGAAATCGTATGGGCTTCAGAGGTTTATAAACCTCCTAAAATTATATGAAGAATTGTATGTTTATGTGTCTTTTCTTAATTGGAAAAAGATGTTAAAAATATGGAGAATAACATAAATATCTATACACACAATGGTCAGAATTAACGATACTATTTTATTGTATTCGCTAATATATAAAGCAAATGAAACATTACCAATAGTGTTAAAGTTAGTCAATTGACCCCATTCTTCTCCCTTTTCTCCATCCTTCTTTTTTTTTTTTTTTTTTTTTTAATTAATCTCTATACCAAAGCTGAGGCTTGAACTCACAGCCCTAGGATCAAGAGTCAGACTCTCTACCAACTGAGCCAGGCCAGGAAGGCCCTCTCCTTCCCTCTTTAGCAGCTTGAATTTGATCTTTCCAGTCCATTGATTTGTATTGTAAAAGAATATATACATACATATATATATACACATATATATATATGTATGAATATATATCCCCAATGTATATAATTTTGTGGGTTTTAATTTTTCTTAAATGACTTTTATTATATGTATCTTTCTACAACTTGCCTCTTCACCAAACACTATTTTTGTGAGATCTATCCATATTGATACCTATTATCAGTAAGTTGCATGTAGTTAGGCATCTCCCTACTAACGGACATTTAGATTATTCTTGTTTGTTTTTGGTTTTACTATTACAAACACTCTTGGGACAGGTCAATAGCTTACAACATATTTTCAGAGGACCTCAGGACACCCCCAAATATTAGCAATCTCTGACAATCTGATGGGGGAAAGTTGAATTGCTATCATTTTGTAGACATATTTCTGCATTTGAGCGTTCCCAAGTCTCGGAGGAAGTCATCTTTATTTAGACTCTAAAATAGCTCAATAGATGCTTCTACATTTCTAACAAAGGTCTGCATCTACTTGGGACACTTTTGTTGGTGCTGAAAAGTCCTACAATTAGACAATGATACTGTCCAAATCATTCTATTGCCAAGAAATGTTATGCTAAGTTGCTGTCAACATCAAATGCTGGTCATACCAATTAAATCACTAAGAGACTAATGATATGGTATCCTAATTTTTATTTGTTTTCTGTCATGTACAAGGACTAACAGGCTAGATTTTTTGTGGTTATCTTGTTTTCTTTATTTTCTACCTTTTAATCTAATTGAGGTCAGAGAGCTTTCTAGCAGGACTTTTACTTTTCCACTTATTCCCTGTGTGATATCATCCAGTACCCAAACTTTGTGATATGCAAAGTCCCAAGACAAGGAAATTAAAGCCCAGACCCTTACTGCTCATAATAGGCAATGTTCTTGGGTCTAAATTATCCCACTTTGGTACTACTGAGTAAAATTAACTAAGATAGATTATTTTTTAATCAACCTTGCCTTCCCTCATAAGTATGTGAAATGATTAAGCATGATACAGATACCTGGATTCAGAAATTTCAAATTAGAAATAATTTACGCAACTGCTTGTGAAAGAGCATACAATTAACAGACCTGGTTCATTACATACAAGCTGTAGGTCCCTGAACAGTTCTCTTTCCCTTGCTACACTTCGGTTTCTTAGCTATAAAATGGCAAGAAAAACCATCATCGATGCAAGGGCGAAATGAACTCATCACAAAATGAAAGCTCTTTGTTATCATTCCTCCATTAGACTGTGAGCTCCTCACAAACAAGGCGGTGCTTAATTCATCTGAGATTTCCCAGTGGCTGCCACCATGTTTGGTAAGGATTCCTACATATTAAGCACGTATGGTATAACCTCTTTTGCAACTACTGTTGTCTTTTCCACTTTGGGGTTCAAAGCTCTCCAACTACTTGCGTTCTCTGATAAGACCACTCATACTTGTTAAGTTGGCCAGAGGCCTGAGCACCCGCTGGTATCACACATTTGAGTGCCAACACCATAATCTATGGAGAACACCAATAGCACCCACCTGTGAGCCAGGACTTGGGAGTGTGGATGTGGAGTGTTGCCCAAGCCTGCGTGTCCTGCTTCCGACTCTGCCCCAGAGAGGGGGCTACATGTCTCAGGACCAACAGCAGGCTGAGCGGTCCCAGGGGGTTCAGAGAGGGTCTCCCCAGGACATAGCTCTGGAGGCAAAGTCTCTACACAGTTATGACAGGTTGGATAATCAGGCTACATGGAAATTATCATACTACCACCTAAATATGATAAACATGCTTACCAAGGAAAAGGATTTATAAAATAGGTGGGAAAATACCGAGCCCAAATTGTACATTTGCCCCACAATTACAACTACAGAAAAATGATGTGCATTTGGATAGGCTGAAAGGAAACCCAAAGACATGAAAATAATTACTGTTAGGGTAGCAGTATCATGGGTGAATTCTTCTAAATTTATTTCTTAGAATCTTTTAAAGTTGATACAGTAATGAATCAAAAATAAATGACCTTCCATCTCCAAGCAGGCTTTTTTGAAGGAAAGAAATGAATGGTCATGTCTAGACCCTAAGGAAATAGACCCTAATCCACCACTACGGTTTGGAGGGAAAAGCCTTCTTAGATTGGGATCAGAAAACCTGGATCCTGGCACTGGCTCAGCCAAATCCTCTCTCTAAGGTTTCAGAACTCATTTAACCTAAACCTCTCTGAAATCCAGCAAAAGGATTTAGGATAGAATTCTTTTTTTAAGATTTTATTTTTTTAAGTAATTTCCACACCCAGCGTGGGGCTCAAACTCACAAACCCAAGATCAAGGGTCTCATGGTCCACCTACTGAGCCAACCAGATGCCCCTAGGACAGAATTCTTAAACACTCTCCTGGGTTACAATGTAGTCGGTCCTACTTTTTACATGTAGTGTATCATTATAAAGTCCCATGAATGAACTTTTACCAAACATATCAGAACTCAAAACATGGGAGAGACATGTGGCCCCCTTCAGGGCAGTTCTTCTATTTATTCCTGCAAAGAGCCACCTCCTCTTTGTCCTCCAAAGCCTGTTCTATATGATATTTCACGTCTTCAGTCAGGCCCATTTTTTTCTCCTTTGAGGCAGAATGCAACTTCCAGAAACAGCTGAGAGGGCCTTGGTATGAAATCTGGTGAGTAATACAGGTGATCAGGCTGAACACTAACATTTTAGGTCATAAAGGGAGTAAGAAAAATAGATTTTCTTAAATGGCCATTCAGAAGTGCTCTGTACATACATTAATGACATTGTTCCCTGGTGACAACTCCGAAGTGGGGGCTGACTTCACTGGGAGGTACAGTTGCAGGTTCCAAGGCTTGTCAAAACCAATACTTCTATTCTAGGGAGCACTCTTGATTAGTTCTGCTTCTCTCAAGTGTGGCTATCATAAAGACAGGTAAAAAAAAAAAAATACTTTGCTAGGATGCCCCCAAAACCTTTGGTCTCTGCCAAAATAAATTGTGAGGTTGAAATTCAAAACACAATTTGTTTACCATTATTACAGAATGTGCTTGCAAGGCCAAGATGTTTATTTTTAATACCTTTGGCATTTAACCTTTAACCCCTTATTGCTCTGTAAATATTAAGTCCCAGCAAGGTAAAAAAAAAAAAAAAAAATTAAAAACTCACCACTTTAATCACATACTGATGAAAACATAATTGCTGCATCTTTGTAAAAAAAAAATAATAGATGACTCATACTTGAAAATCATGACTGTACATAATTTCTACATATTCCATATGAAGCTCATAAAACTTTGCATTTGTATACAGGGTTCAAAATTTCTGCTTTTTGAAACTGATGAAGAAAGCTTTCACAAGTTCTTACCAAGTAATGAGGCCCAATCCCTTCTCATTAGGAGATGCAAAGTACTGCATGTTCTCTCTTTTATTTAGTCTCACATGAGCTCATGACATTAACACTGAGTACAGGAGCAAAAAGTCAGATTCCAAGTCATATTTACCAAAATGCTCATTATCTAGCCCCAATAAGAACCCCTGAGACAGACCTCAAATTCATGAGATTCAACTGGGAAAGGGGTAATAACAGAGGTCCAGCATGCAGTAGAGGGGGGCATTCTCACCCAAAGAGGGGGGTGATGGGTTAAGAAAGAGAAATTCAATTTACAGCCTCACCACTCACACAACTTACATACCTACACTGGTGTTTTAGATAGCTCTGAATCTGGATGCAGATTTTCCCTGTTGATAGCTTGGAGGTTCCATGTGCTGAAAATACCAGGCAACTCCCTCTCTTAAGGGAAACCCCGTGGGAAGGTGTGGATGTATCAATAAAACACCATTACTGGTATATAGCTAAAGCTTAGACATTCCTGCTGGTGAGTGAATGGAAGTGGCTCTCAGGGATACCACTCTGAGATTTACAATAGAGGGGCCGCAAACAGCTGACCTGCAGGTGTTCGGTCTCTCAGCAATGACCAGAACACTTTAAAAATCAGCAGGTCTGGCATTAACAATTTGGATTTCTAGCTTCTCTTGAAATATGTAATATGGGGGCACCTGGGTGGCTCAGTCGTTAAGCGTCTGCCTTCGGCTCAGGTCATGATCCCAGGGTCCTGGGATCGAGAGCAGCACATCGGGCTCCCTACTCGGCGGGAAGCCTGCTTCTCCCTCTCCCACTCCCCCTGCTTGTGTTCCCTCTCTCGCTATGTCTGTCTGTCAAATAAATAAATAAAATCTTAAAAAAAAAAAAAAGAAATATATAATATGGTCGGTGTGACCATGGTAATACAGTGGATACAACTAACCATGGCCTAAGGTCAAGTAAGGGTGCCTTTTTAGAGGGGCATATTTACTCTCTAGGGGCCAGCCTCACCCCATCAAAAATTGTATCCTGTAGATATTTGAGTTTGCAACCACTGATAAAGCTGAAATACCCAGCAAGAGTGTGGGGGAGGCGGCCTTCACCTTTGGCAACTGTCTCCTTCCTCCACTCCTTGTCCCTATCCACTGGCTTTCCTTTTGTGCCCTGCACCCACCAAACTTTTCCCATGAGGCTGGCCAACTCACACTGGTCCCTAGATGGTGTCGTGAACTCCAGATCTTTCTCTAACCCACTGCGTCCATCAAAACTTTCCTGGTGGTCCCTGGCTGGCTCTGATCAAGACAGCGACTCTTGATCTCAGGATTATAAATTCGAGCCCTATGCTGGGTGTAGAGATTACTTAAAAATAAAATCTTAGGGGTGCCTGGGTGGGTCAGTCGTTAAGAGTCTGCCTTTGGCTCAGGTCATAATCCCAGGGTCCTGGGATCGAGCCCCGCATCGGACTCCCTGCTTGGCGGGAAGCCTGCTTCTCCCTCTCCCACTCCCCCTGCTTGTGTTCCTTCTCACGCTGTGTCTCTCTCTGTCAAATAAATACATAAAATCTTTAAAAAATAATAATAAATAAAATAAAATCTTAAAAAAAAACAAAAAACTTTTCTGTACTTCAACCCAATTTTTTGTTTTGTTTGGGTTTTGTATTATGTCGTTTTGGCCAGGAAACTATTAGCAAATCTGATAAACTGATCAGGGGGAATGGACTAGGTTACCATCCCAGAAAACATATTTGAAATGGATTCCAGGCTTTCTAAATACATGCCCTGCCTTCACCCAAAGGAACCTACCTACCTTGTAGTCAGCTATCTGACTGATGCCTAAGTTCCTAAGTCTATTCCTGTGTATTTTTTATGAATAACATCTGCAATTTACTCCTAAGTAATATGTGTAAGTGAGGAAAAAGGGATGTATACTGACCACAGTCTGAGGGGATGGCCAATTCAGATTTACTTAAATATTTTAGTATATTTAAGTTCAGAGGAGCCCTATGAATAATAATTTCTGTATTCAAAGTAGATCGCAGAGCCACAGACATGGGCTCCAGCCCATTAGACTGCCCAAACTGTCACAGCCACAAAGCAGAATGTCCTTTGTAAATGATAAGGCCAGATGTGACAAAGGAAATCTTAGTAGGGTATGATCCTTAATTAAAGACAAGGGAGACTGTTGTACCCTCCTAACCAAGGTACACTAAATTATAAAGACATGCAGAGATTTTTTTCTTTTTCAGTTCTTCAAGTCTCCTACGGAAAAAGGTACATATTAATATCACCTGGTGGTGGTGTTACTTCCCCAAAGATGGAGAAAAGTGTTCCAGAGCGAACTTTCAGGAAAAAGCTAGAAGGTGAACTGTAAACTGGATACTGTGCTCATGAATCAGAAAATGACAATATTCCTTATGAGTCACAAATGAATGAGTCTTGGTGGCCGTGGGGACGGCTGGAGAGGCTTCCTCATGTGCTACCAGACTTCCTAAAAGATCACACACATAAGCACGCAAACAACAAAACAGGTGCTCTCCCTACAGCCCAGTCAAGGGCCCGAGGAATTATATTCTCCATGCTAACCCTCAGCCACACCCACTGAAGGCAATGCCCCTTCTCTTCCTGTTCTAAGCAGCTGAAGGATGCAGCTGGGCAGACCCAGACAGATGTGAAACACAAAATCAAGTCTCATCTGGCTTGAAAGCGTCTTATAAAAACAGTAACATTATAACTGAGGTTTCTGACTATTTAAGACGGGTGATGCTCTGTTCTCAGACCTCACAGAGCTAATGAACAATTTCTCAAGCCAGTGAAGAAATGATTCATTTCATTTTTGCAGGTTACTCTACACCTAGTCGATTGAGCCATGGCACATCTCCGATTTCAGGACAGCAGGTGTTTCAACTTTTTTCTGATGCCCTGAGAGTCTCTCCTGGATGCCCACATCGGGGCCACCTTTGCTGCTGGCAGGAAAGCCATCAACAGGTAGGTCACACCCTGTCCTCCCACAGACACACTACACAGCTCTGGAAACAATTCTCTTCCTTAGGACATGCATCCTCTGCACCCATTTTATCAACCATCTTCTTCAAAAGCAATGCGGCAGAACTGAGTGTGGAGATTCCGAGGTCTCCAGAAAAGGCACCGTAGCTACTTGGTAGGCCTCCAGCAAGAAAAACGAATTAACTAAGGGAACGTTAATTTTCTCAAGGTAGCACTTGAGTATTTGAATTCAGTTAAGTTTCTTTAAGCTCTTGACATAAACACATTGATTTTTTTTTTTTTTTTTTTTTAGAAATATTGAACCACGGAAAATAATTATAGCAATTCCAAAGTACTAGGACTATCACATTGCTCAAATTCAAGTGGCCAATTAGGTAGTGGCCCAATTAGGTAGCTCCTCCACCCAACCACACACTCAGTGTAAGTAAATGGTTCTCTTGCAGGGGTTCCAAAAATAACGTAGGTTAGACTGACTTCTTAAAACCTGAAACTTAAAGAGGAAATTTATTTACAGATAAAGTGTCCTCTTAGGGAGGCGCAGAGGTGACACAATTTTGGACTATGTAAAAAGCAAAAGCTTCTGTCAAAGATGCCCTTTTAAAGACTGTTTTGTTTTTAAGCATTCTTTTGAATAAACACAGCATTGGGTCTAGAGCTGCTTTCGAGTTTTGTATGTACGTTCGGATGGGCCTTTGCTACATTTCTCAGGCTGGTCATGCGGGATAGATTTTTAAATTGGTGCTGTACTAGTTATCGTTTTGACTTAACTCCACATTCACGGTCATTAAAACGGAACAAAACAAACCAGAAGAGGATCAGGTCATCCACCCAAGCAGGGTTCTTTGAAAAGAAGCAAGTGTGGAAAATATGAAGCCTTGTAGTAGAACTTTTTTTTTTCTTTCTTTCTCGGATGGACTATCAATCTCTTCAAAATCGAGTCCTTGCTTTTGTGCTTCGAGCAGAAACGCACACCACACCAAGACCCGGGGGATGCGGTTCAGGTTAATGGGGGGCGGAATGGCTACTGGGGGCGGGTAGAGGAAAAGTCAGAACCGAGTCAGAGAAAAAGTCAGCCACTTCCATATATTCCCAAAGTGCCAAAGGAAAAAGAACAAAACACTCGACTTCCTCCCGTGCGACCCGTTCGCTGTACACCCGAAAAGCGCCAGTCACCTCGCCCTCGGGGAAACGGTGGGGGGCGAGGGGTGGGGGTGTTTACTCGGCCTCTCCGGCGCAAAGACCCAACGGGCCCGCGCCCAGCGAAGTCCCGGCCGGCGAGGCTGCCGGCGGCGCCCCGCCACTTTCGCTCTCAGCCGCCCGCCCAGCGCCAGGTGCTCGCCCTACCTGGCGCCCCCGCCGGCCTTTGTGCGGCCCGCTCCGCCCCCGCCGGCGTGCGGCTGCCAGGCGGGACAGCTGCGGGCGGCGCAGGGGGGCGGGGAGGCGGGCAGGCAGCCGGCGCCCGTGCCCGCCGGCGGGGAGGGAAGCGAGGGGCGCGCAGGGGAGGGGGCGCGGCGAGCCGGCTGCCGCGCCGCGGAGCCGCGATCTCCGCCGCGGCGGGCCGGACCGCAGGGGCACCGGCGCTGCCCCACCGTCCCGGCAGGAAGAGAGGGGTCCCCTCCGAGGGCCGCGCCCCCGAGCGCAGAGCTGCCCACACGCTGGCTTCCGACAGCTGGCAGCCATAGCAACCCGGCCACAAAAAGTTTCGCGGCGCCCAGAGCGACTTGAAAGAAAGTTTTCCTTGGCCCCTCACTCCATCTCCCCCAGCCAGGGTTTACGGAAAGCGGCGGGCAATCAGAGCTCGCGACGTGCCGACTCCCGCGTCCACCTTCTCCACCCCTGGCCTCGGCTGCGCGCCCAAGGTGGGTGCCCCGCGCCGGCGCTTCCTGCCCCATCCCAGGCTCAGGCGTCCCGGGACGCCGCGCGGCCAACTCACCATGGTGACTCGCGCCGCGGTCGCGCCTCTGCCGGGTCCGGCTGCCGGGGAGCTGGGGCTGGAACGCAGGCTCCTGGGCGAACTTCAAAAGTTGGTCCCCTTCGCCAAAAACAGGCTCTCGACACCCAAGCACTCACAGGAGCCAATGGGAACCCTGGAGGGACTCCATCCAGGCGGGATCGGCGGCGCTAGGTGAGGGCGAGAAGGAGGCGACTTAGCAGGCGGGGCACATGCTGCCGAAGGCAGGGGTCCACTCGGACCAGGCGCTCGCCGCCCGCCTAGGTGAGTCCGATGCTCTCGGCGCGTCTGCCTAGCTGCCCAAGCTCGCTCCTTCTTTCTTCGGCCACTTACTCTGTACTCCTCCGGCAGAGCCTCGGCTCGGGCTGGGCAATCTGTCCATAAATGGAGAATTCAGCTCAGGCCTGACCAATCAGGGTTTGTTTTCACAGCGTCACTCCTCAGGGAAACCGTGGTAGCCAACAAGCTTGGGGCTGCTGGAGTTTCCAAAGACCTCTGGATCCTGTAGTCCTCCACGCTAGCTTCCAAAGAGCGCTGCTGACCCGGCTCGCTCCCGGGTGCAAGACCTCAGCAGTTAGGAGCAAAACCCTCCGTGAAAGAGAGGTAAGCCTCTCTCTCCCTCTCTCTCTTTTTTTTTTAACGCGAAAATTACAGTAGGTGTGGCTTCCAAGCTGAAGTGGTTTGGTTTTCCCATAACTTTTTTTTTTAAGAAGGAAATATTTTATCAGCATAAAAGATCAGAGTCGTGGCAGCCGCCCAAAGGAAATCCTTTTTCTTTCCAACGTCTGGATTGTGAGGAAAGTCAAAAATATCATTTCCCCTACCCCTCCTTTTACCTGAACTTCCTTAGAAAACAAAGGAAGCCTTTTTTTTTTTTTTTTCCTCTGTCTCTCTTTTGGACTTTTGAATGGTGGAGAAGTTGCAGTGCAGTGAGCAGAGGGACAGAGGAAAGATAAGGGGCGGGGGGGGGGGGGGGGGGAGAAGCACCATCCAACCTTAGTCAACCCTATCTGTTTCGAATAATTAGCAGTACAACCGTAACTGCAAAGGTGAGTTATTCCAGAATGTGGAGTTTTAAGACATCGGGTGGGCAGTGAGGAGATTGGAGGTGGGGGAAGAATCCTGAAATAAGGTAGAGAGTCTGGTTTTATTGTTTTAAGAGTTCAGAAGGTAACCTTGGTGGGTTACAACAGGACTGTCCTCCCAGGATCTGTGGTAGGTAAGAGTTGAAAACTTCCGGCCTAGAGAAAGTATGAAGCATAATGATTTATTGTGATTTACTTTATGAACTTTGGTGGTAGACCTTCACTTGATGTAGGATCCTAGAGTTGGTATGCATGTTAAAAATCATCTTGCTTGGAATGGGTAAACAAAATGTGGTATATCTATACAATGGAATACTATTCAGCCTTTAAAAAGGAAAGAAGTGCTCACATGGACCACAACATGGACAGACCTTGGACACATTATGTTAAATGAAAGAAGCCAGGCACAAAGACCACATATATTATATGATTCCATTTACATAAGAGTAAAGAATAGGGAAATCTATAGGGGAAAGTAAATTAGTGATTGCCAGGGCCTGGGAGGAGAGGAGGATGGGAGTAATTACTAATGAGTATGCATTTTCTTATTGGGGTGATGAAAATATTCTGGAATTAGATAGTGTTGATGGTTGTACAACTTTGTGAATATACTGAAAGCCACTGAATTATACATTTTAGAAGGGTATGTAAATTGTACCTCCATTTTAAAAATTGAAAGACACAATCATGTTGACTAAATTCTTTTAGTAATCATCCACACAGTCAGGCAATAGATATAATGGAATGCCTACTATAGGTCAGCACAGCAGCTGTGAGTACAAT
Organism: Phoca vitulina; assembly: GCF_004348235.1. Lineage (NCBI taxonomy): Eukaryota > Metazoa > Chordata > Mammalia > Carnivora > Phocidae > Phoca > Phoca vitulina. The sequence continues at coordinate 25,727,339 of NW_022589723.1, forward strand.
GGTTTCTTGCCTCACCAAGCTTACAATTTTAGAAGGAGCAAGACAGAAGATATTTTTTTTTTTTAAGATTTTATTTATTTATTTGAGAGAGCACGAAAGCGAGAGAGATGGGGAAGCAGGCTCGCCACTGAGCATAGAGCCCGACACGGGACTCGATCCCAGGACCCTGAGACCATGACCCGACCTGAAGGCAGATGCTTAGCCAATTGAGCTGCCCAGGCGCCCCAGAAGATAATTTTAAAAAACAATAAATAACTATAGGAAAGGTACAAATATAATGAGAAGTGACAGGGGTTTTGTGCAAGGAACTGCTGTACTGGGAGCTACAGTTTAGGTTATAGAATTCATCTGGCAGCAGTCTGCAGCATGAACTGGACAGGAAACGGGAGACATCTGTCGAGCACTCACTCTACTAGGCACTGGGGAGGTACAAACAGACAGGACCCACCAAATTCCCAGGGAAACTGATTCCATGTTTCAGGGGCATGCCCGAATATGATCAGGTATCTTAGGAACTAATGAACAGAGGTTACCAAAAGGAATATTGGAGCTTACCAGTTATATCAGAAGCACTGCTTATGTTGGAAATGACATGTTACCTAAGCCACCATCCCATCCACAGTCAACCCTGATTAGTAGTTGGATTGACATGGGCTTAAAGGGAGACAGGCAAAGATTTGGTGGTTTTCCCTGGTAAACCAGGGATACAATGAGACACTGATAAATCTTTCTTTTTTTTTTTTTTAAAGATTTTATTTATTTATTTGAGAGAGAGAATGAGATAGAGAGAGCATGAGAGGGGGGAGGGTCAGAGGGAGAAGCAGTCTCCCTGCTGAGCAGGGAGCCCGATGCGGGACCCGATCCCAGGACTCCAGGATCATGACCTGAGCCGAAGGCAGTCGCTTAACCAACTGAGCCACCCAGGCACCCCCACTGAGAAATCTTTCAATAATCCAACAACAATTTATCAATCTTGGATTGATCTAAAACTATCTTGACACTAAATGTTGTTTTTATTAACATTTGAGGTTTTTTTTTTAAATGCTTTTTTTGTTTTTAAGTAGGCTCCACACCCAGCATGGAGCCCAACACAGAGCTTGAACTCACAACCCTGAGATCAACACCTGACCTGAGATCAAGAGTCCAATGCTTAACCACCCAGGCATCCCTAACTGCCCTAATAATCTCTTTCTAGTTTTAAGAGGTAATTCCAATAGGTGGAACTCTGATGAAGATCTATGCTTGTGTTCATTTTTCATGATTTTGTAATATGATTCTTTTCCAGATTGAAATATAAATATATATATATATTAATTTGTATGGTGGAGTGCCTGGGTAACACAGTCAGTTAACCATCCGAGTCTTGATCTCAGCTCGGGTCTTGATCTCAGGGTCATGAGTTCAAGCCCTGCATTGGGCTCCATGCTGGGCATGGAACCAACTTAAAAAAAAAAAAATTGCGTGTCTAAGCAGTACTTAGATTATAAGATTTAGTGGCACATAAAGGTGAATTTGAAGTCTGGCTTTTTCACTTAACTAGCTGTGAGGTTGTAATTTTTCTGTGCTTCAGTTCCTTTATCTGTAAAATACACTGATGTGCGTATGAAATGAAATACCTGTAAAGATGGCCAACAAATATTGGTTCCTTTCTCCTGCCACCTGCCATGTGTTCTAGGTCAGGGATTCAGACCTAGGTCCCTGGGTAGGATCAGACAGATTGCAGCCGTCTGAATTATATGCCAAAGTCGGGGGGGCTTCTGTGTGTGCCCTTTCCTACAGGGAGAGTTAATAGCTTTCATCAAATTCTCAGAGATGCCGTTAATTGCCAAAACATTATTAAGACCCACAGCTCTTCATTACGTTAGTTATACCTTCCTGGATCTTTGTCTTTGTGTTTTTCTTGGGGTATAGGGATTAGAACTGAGTCCGATACTGTAAGGGCAGAACTTGGATTCTCAAAGCAGAACCCATAATTCACACTTTGAACATAGAATATAGAGTATAAGCGTGTGATAGAGCCTATCATTTCACAAAAAATCCCTTCAAGCCCTGCCCTGCTCCTTCCCCATCTTAGGAAGATAAATTGTCAGTTTTATGCTGTGGTTTACGTGGGAGAGTCCTGGTTTATGCCTTTATCTCAGTGAAATTATTAATAGAACCCCTCTTGCATTCCCAAAATGGCCTGATAATTTGAATGATCAATTATGGTTACCCTAGACTTTTGGCCAAATTGCAGCCCCCCCCCCAAAATTCTCGCTTTATAAAGCTTTCCCGATTTTTTTATTTACACCTATTTTTGAGAGGACTCATCAATATCGTTATATTACCCTATATTCTTCGTTATTTGAGCTCATAGTAGCAATGAAATGAAAACAACTTTTAAAATTGTAAAACTCATTATAGACACATGATGGAGCTAGTCAGATGAGACTCTACACATATGTGGGCATGATTAAAAATGCAGTTTTATCTGGGCTTGAATGAAAAGGAACAAAGGAAAAAATCCAAATGGAGACAAAGCACAATTCCGTATGAATCTAGCAGTGAAAACAGCCACTGCTTATACATTTTGGAAAACAATCAGTAAGAAGATAAAATAAGTCAATGAAACTAGTTTCCATGTCAGTACCGTTAAGAGAACATCAGAATGCATTCACAACAATATAATTAAAGAAAAATTTGTTAATGGGAAAATTAGGCCAGGAATCTTTACCAAAGCACTAGTGAAAAAGATGCTTATATCACATCGATGTGGGATTTCCTGGGCAATCACTATTTCTACCATAACAGGTATTTATTAGGTTCAGTAGGTATCAGCTCTGAGCTAAGTGCTTACCATATAATATCTTATCTAATCTTCCATACAACCGTATTAACTTCATTTGCAATTAAGAAACTAACCTGAGCTTTGCAACTCCCATAAAGAAGAGTGGCAAGACGAAGGGCCATTCTGCCACCAACAAGGTGACCGGAGAATACACCATCACTGTTCACAAGTGCATCCATGCAGTGAGTGTCAAGAGGTGTGCCCCTTGGGTATTCAAAGAGACCCAGAAATTTGCCATGAGGGAAATGGGAACTTCTGATGCGTGCATTGATACCAGATGCAACAAAGCTCTCAGGGCCAAAAGAATAAGGAATGTCTCATCCCATATTGGTATGCGGTTGTCCAGAAAATGCAATGACAGTGAAGATTCACCAGACAAACTCAGGTTACCTGTGTACCTGTCACCACTTTCAAAAATCTACAAAAAAAAAAAAAAATCTACAGACAGTTAATGTGGATGAGAACGAACTGCTGATTCCAAATAAAGTTATAAAACTGCAAAAAAAAAAAAAAGAGAAGAAACAAAGAAACTAACCGAGTTTGAAGTAACTTGCCCAAGCTATCACTCAGTTTTTCTGCATAGAATCTATATATTTGCTTGACTCTGAAGCCCCCAACTCTTACCCTATAAGCAGTAACTCCATAGTAGGAATGTCCTACTACAAATTTCAGAAGGAATTTTCCCTGATGCGGGCCCAATATGAATAGGAACCCATTTATTAAAACCCTGGAAGCCTCTCCAAGCCAGGGCTCCTGGAAAAATTCTTGCTTTTTTTATGGGAACTAAATCACATTTATATTAAAAAATTACATTTGTATAGAGAGTTTAACTCAAGTTTAAACATCTTTGTTCTTTTCCTAATATGTTAATATTGATTGTACAAAGGATAGTGAAGAGAATTTCAACAGTTGGGTAACATAATGTGATGCTACTTCTGATTAATATTAAAAAAGTTTTGTGGGACGCCTGGCTGCCTCAGTTGGAAGAGCTTTCTACTCTTGATCTCACAGTCATGAGTTAGAGCTCCATGTTGAGTGTAGAGATTACTTAAATTAATAAAACTTTAAAAAAAGTTTTATGGGGCACCTGAGTGGCTCAGTTGGTTAAGTGTCCGACTCTTGATTTTGGCTCAGGTCTTGATCTCAGGGTCTTGAGCTCAGGGTTCTGAGTTCAAGCCCCGCAGGGGGAAAAAAAATTAACAGCTCGTTAAATGCGTTTTGTTATTATGTTTTCTCTGATTTAAGCCAATATTTTCTTTTTCTTTTCTAGTTTCAATTTGACTGTTAGATTCAGAATATAAACTCTGGCCTTCCTCCAGATTTAAAAATGATTCAGTAATGAGTAATACTAGTGATGATGTTCCATGATCCATCAAGGAGTGAGGTATTTCACAGAAGTGAGTTTGCAGATAACTGAATCTCCTTGGATCCACTTCATGTCCACACCCTGGTTTTCTTTCTTCTTTCTCTTTCCTGTCAATTATACTATCTTACTGGATTTTGTGTATTCTTGTAAGTCATCTTTAGTCTTTGCTCAAACAAGGAAGGCATGTATAAATAAATATATGTATTTTAAAAACTAAAAAAATAACAAGTGCATGAAGCTTGCCTTTTTAAGGAACCAAAACGTTTTTTTAACTTGAAGGTAATTTTTTCTGTAGTAAACTGCATGCTTCACTGCCTTCTGCATGGCAAGCAGCTTGTGCCTGCAGACTCAAGGTCGTCACTATAAATACCGATTATCACGCAGCGTTGTACTGAGCGGAGGTCCTTGGGGATGATGAATGGAATGACTTTTTGCCACTAGGTATCATGGCCCAGTATCACTGTACCTGTGCAGTTCTTTCTTGTTTGTTTTGTCTTTCTTTCCCCCTCCCTTCCTCCCTCCCTTCCTCTCTCCCTTCCTTCCTTTTAAGATTTTATTTATTTTATTTATTTATTTGAGAGAGAGAGAGAGAGCAGGGGGGAGGGGCAGAGGGAGAAGCAGGCTCCCCACTGAGCAGGAAGCCCAACCCTGGGATCATGACCTGAGCCCAAGGCAGGTGCTTAACTGACTGAGCCACCCAGGTGCCCCTGTTTTGTGCTTCTTGATTTTAAGTTTATGTCCTCCAACGTCAGAGACTTTTTTTCTCCTGCTATCTGCTGTTCTAATTTAGTCTCTTTAGTAACGAGGAGATGGAAAAAGCACACGAGTTGCTTCATGAGAAAAATGTTTTAACGGTATATATGTCCAGGAGCCCAGGGGAAACAGAACACGGAGGAAGGCGGGCCTGTGCAGCAGTCTGTCCTCTGGCTTCCTGGCTTCTCTGCATGGATGGGTGTTCTTCTCTGTTTCTTTCAGCTTCTCCCACTTTAAGCAACTAACTCTCTCATTGCTCCTCTTCCCATAATTTCAGCTTGCAAATTGTCCTTAGTTTGTCATAGTCCTGAGTCAGGTCCCTCTTGATTCAAGTTCCAGAGGGAGAAGTGGTGGTGGGGGGAGCAGAGAAAGAGAAAGAGAATCTGACTCACACAGTCAAACCGCGCCACCCAGGTCATAGGTCCTTGGCAAGCCTATGCAAGGCGCTGCTTGGATCAGGTGTCTGCACAGTTGCATTCCAAGCAGATGTGGTCACAGGGGTGGTGTCCTAAAGCTACTACCCCATTACCTAAAGATGGTGAATGGGGACAGAGTCTCTGAGGAAGGGACATAATAGGCACTCCAAATTGGGGGCATGCAGCAGTTTGCCTACTGCATCTGTCTGCTGCCTTAACCTCTACACAATATCTTGGGGAGGCCATGGGGGCAGTTCCATTCACCTCTTCAACAGAACAAATAGCATGGGTTTGCCACAGTCAGCATCATTTCCACTCATCATCATGCACCTATAAATGTTTTTATATATTTAAGACGTGACATCTGTTTTGCCTTTATTATCATGCACCTATAAATGTGTTTATAGATATGGTTATAAATATTTGTGCATTTACAGAGATGTGTATGTAAATGTGTATCTAAGATAACATATTTTTCAAGATATTGTTAGAAACATTTGGGGGAATTTACTTTTTTTCTTAATAGACTATTTTTTAGAGCAGTTTTAGGGTCACAGGAAAATTGAGGGGAAAATACAGAGATTTTCTATATGCCTCCCACTCCCACACATGCATAGCCTCTCCCATCATCTATAGGGGGATTTGCTTTAAATAGAGTGTTGTTTTTTTTTTTAAAGATTTTATTTATTCATTTGAGAGAGAGAATGAGATAGAGAGAGAGCATGAGAGGGGGGAGGGTCAGAGGGAGAAGCAGACTCCCTGCTGAGCAGGGAGCCCGATGCGGGACCCGATCCCGCGACTCCAGGATCATGACCTGAGCCGAAGGCAGTCGCTTAACCAACTGAGCCACCCAGGCGCCCCTAAATAGAGTGTTTCTTCGTGTTGGTGCTTTGCAGGTTGGCAGCACGGTTTCCAAACCACTACTGTTTTCACTCACCACAAGAAACATTTGCTGAGCACTATTGTAGGCACTGGAGAAATAGAAGACAAATGCCCTGTCCCCAAAGGATTCACATCTTTCCATGTACATCAAAAACATACAACAGAGGCGCCTGGGTGGCTCAGTCGGTTGAGCATCCAGCTCTTGATTTGGCTCTGGTCATGATCTCAGGGTCGTGAGATCGAGTCCCACATCAGGCTCTGCGCTCAGCATGGAGTCTGCTTGTCCCTTTCCCTCCTGCTTTGCCCCTTCCCACCACCATCCCTGTGCACGTGTGCGTGCTCCCTAACAACTAACTAACTAACTAAATAAATAAGATCTTAAAAAAAAAATACAACAACACAAGGGCTTCCTACTTTCATATGCAACATGTTCCTGAAAATACACACTGATGCCAGATAAATGAAATTCAAAAGCAGATTTGTGTGTTTTAAGGAGAGGGCTCTATTTTCAGAGGGCTAAAATTTAGTGTAAAATACCTAATTATGCCTTGTCTCTTAGATATAGTCTTAGGCTCTAGTCCAGAATTTAGTAAATGTTTTGTTTTTTTTTTTAAAGTAAGCTCTACTGCCCAACGTGGGACTTGAACTCGTGACCGTGAGATCAAGAGTCACATGCTCTACCAACTGAGCCAGCCAGATGTCCCAGTAAATGTTCTTTAAATTTGGACTTCTCCATCCCAGCTGAGCAGAATTGACCATATAAAGTCTAAAAGGAAGGCAGCTTTCCAATTTGGGTCAGCCTATTTACATCTCTACAAATCATGAATCGTTTTCCTTATCTATAAAAACAGATAATGATAATACCTCCATCATTTATTTCTTATATAGTACTGTGAGAATTCAATAAAATAAGTCATATAAAGTGATTAGAATAGTGACTAATGCATAGAGAATTCTCAGTATGAGTTGCATTATTGAGCCTCAAGATTCACTACCTTCTGCATACCTTATGATTTCCTCTCTCAATTGTTCTAAGTTTATGAGAACTACACTACTGTTTACTGGTGTTTGCATTTATATTTTCCCGTATTTCACTAATTTTGATAAAGCAACAAGGCTAAACGCAACCTAGTAGAAACATAATTAAATGAATGCTGCTAGGTTGACAGAGATGGTGATGTAGATGGAATTGAACTGTGAGCTGACTTGGCAGACAGCACCCTCATGAGATCAATCAAAATGTTCTCTTGTCACCTGGGTGATTGCCGGGTGCCGTATGGAAAGATGGCTCAGGTGCATTCATGTATAATGTCCTCATCTGTACAAAAGTGAATGTACAAAGACCAAGGGCACCAGGAGATGGCTTCTCTCTTTATTATAATTAGATTTCTGGAAATCTCAAAGCCAAGCATGCATGCCTTTGATAAGACATTGTAGGAAATGAATTTTATATTTGACCAAGAATGTGATTCTAAAAGCAGCTATGACAGTTACAAGCTTCTATGATTTAAGGTAGTACAATTCTACTACAATTTTTTCCAAATGGTATAAAATGGTTATAAATGTGCACTTTTATAAGGGATCTCTGGATTGAAAAGTATATTAAAGCACCTAAAAATACCACACAGCTATCATAAATCCTTACGATGTAAATTTTTACTTTATTTATTTTTTTAGAGACGGGGGAAGGGCAGAGGGAGAGGGAGAGACACAGAGCTCAATCTCATGACCCTGAGATTAGGACCTGAGCTGAAATCAAGAGTCACACACTCAACCGACTGAACCCTCCAGATGCCCCTTTACTATGTAAATTTTCCCTAAATAGTATCCCAACTCCTATAACTATTAATTAAACATTTCATTAAGAATTTTTTCTTGGGGTGCCTGGGTGGCTCAGTCATTAAGCGACTGCCTTCGGCTCAGAGTCCTGGGATCAAGCCCCACATCAGGCTCCCTGCTCAGCGGGAAGCCTGCTTCTCCCTCTCCCACTCCCCCTGCTTGTGTTTCTTCTCTCGCTGTGTCTCTCTCTGTCAAATAAATAAAATCTTTAAAAAAAAATTGTTTAAAAAAAGAATTTTTTCTTAATTTCTTTTCACTTTAAAAACTAGGAGTAGGGGGCATCTAGCTGGCTCGGTTAGAAGAGCGTGCAACTCTTGGTCTTGGGGTCATGAGTTCGAGCCTCACTATTGGTTACAGAGATTACTTAAATAAAAATAAAACTCAAAACTTGAGAGTGGTGGCAGGAGGCAATGCTTAGGAATAATTTGTAAAGTACGAGAATTAATGTTTTTTCTTGATAAATTTCCCTACAAAGTTAAGTGATTTAAAACCATTCCCTGGGCACCTGGCAGAAAAAAAAGAAAAAGAATAACAGGTAACAGAATAAAAAGTGATTGAGTGAATAAATAAAAACCCACCAAAAAATGACTAGACTTCCAAATTTTTTTGTAGTACATTATCACTGGTTTTAACTTGCAAAAGAGATACACGCTTCTTGTTATAAAGCCTACGAACTTAGAGTTTATAAAATGAAAAGTGAGTGTCTACCTGCCCACACTCTCTCCTACAAGATTTTAAATGTGAGAAAATTGTGATTCCATTAGTAGAAAATGAGAACCCAAGAGGAGGCTCCAGGTTCAGTGAGCTCCATGTTAGATGTGTTCAGTTGGAGCCAACAGAGGCCCCAGGCACCCCTGGGGGAGCCTGGCTGAACCTCAGGACCCTGTCCTGGCCAGGTGTCCTGTTGCTTGTGATACCAATCATTCCTTCTGAAACTTTTCCTCCTTACCTCTCTGTTGGTAAAGCTGTGACTATTTTAGATGGGAATATAAATAGGTAGAAACCCTATGGCAATTTGACACTATCTAGCAACATTACAGAATTGTGCAGTCTCTGACCCAGCCATTCTGCTTTCGGGAATTTATCCAAAGATGTACACACACAATGCAAATTAACATATGCCTACAAAGCATCATGGGCGTAGCAGAAGATTGGAAACAACCCAAATGCCCATCATTAGTGGAACTGGCTAAATATATTAGAGGACAACATATACTAGATTTTTTTTTTTTTAATTTTAAAGAACTTTTAAAACAGAATGAGGAATTTCTCTCTGAACCGATATGGAAATACATCTCAGCTAAATTTCTGAGATGTATTAGTAAGTTAAAATGAAAAGAGCAAAATACTGGATAGTATGTATATCAAACAATAGAATGTGTTTCAAGAATAGTATGTATATCAAGGTACCTTTTGTGTAAGAACATAGAGTTGGGGAAATAATAGGTTTGTATTTATGTTTGCATGAAGAAACTTTAGAAAAGACACAAAAACACAGTAAGTATGAGACACGGGAGCAGGGGTAGAAGCAAGACTGTACACTAGATATGGTTTATAATGCTTGATTTTTCAACCATTGTAAACATTTTGTTCAGAAACATTTGCAGATATTGTTACCCAGCAGAATACATTGTTAGGGCAGAATAATACAAAGGCCACATAGGGGATCATGTCAGCAAAGATTTTGAAAGCCTAAGGAGGACTTCTTGGAGTGGTGCCATATGAGCTGGCTGTTCTCAAAGATCAATCTAAAAAGGTGAAGAATTAGCATAGAATCTTCTAGGTGTTAGGATCTATAATACAAAAGCCCAGGGGTATGAAACCTCATTGAGTATTTGGAAACGTTTCTCCCCAGGACACTTTCTCAAAGTCACTAAGAAAATAATGCGCTGAGGTGCACTTTTGTCTCTTTGCGGCTGTCGCAAAGTAAGTCTGGTTTTTCAGTCTTTGCTCCACGTAAAATATCATCTACGATGCTGCTGATACACTGTTGATACCCCATCCTCAGGGGCGTCAGATCTCCTCCATTGCTCATCTTTGAGAAAAGTCATCAAGTGAAGTTACTTACGCCATGAAAATTGAATCCTAATCCTTTCTAGGACAGCACTTAACAGAAAAGTCAGATAATTAAACCTGATTTTTAACCTCTTTAACTTTAGTCAGAAATAGGTCTGTTGTGACTAAGGGACTCAAGACTGTGTAGTAATTTCCTTAAACGTTGAAGTCATAAAAGCGTGTGCCTCCCTTGTATTTCTTATCATTTCATCTCTCCATTTGTATCTTGTTATCCTTTCCACCGAATATGGACCATGAGAAAAGCGGTTGAATAGTAGAGTAGGTGATTCCTGATGACAGGATAATGGAAAGTCAACTTTGTTTTGACCAAACCTCGTGAAGTTGCTCAATAATCCTAAAATGACTCATTTTAGTACTTTAAAATCACAATAATCCTGTTGCCTTGAAAACATAGCTTTAGGGAAGTGAATCTAATTATGTTAAAATCCATCTCTCTCTCTCTTTCTCTCTCACACACACACTGAGACACACACACACACACACACACAGAGAGACACACACACACCCCATTTATACAGAGAACAAAAAAAGCCTTGAAGAAAATATAACAAATGTTTACATGGATGGGATTCAGATGGTAGGACCATGGATGGTTTCTCTTTTCCTTTAACTTTTTCTGTATTTCCCAAATTTGATTTAATGAGCATGAATTACTTTTATAGTAAAAACAGAAAAGAAAACCAACCAAAGCACACATTTAAAAAGCAGAGAGTTTGGTGGCCCAAGGCCAAGCGTGCAGCTCATCTCTTAGTTCATCAGGCAGGAAGCCCTGAGGGCACTTGCTGGGGCTACTCCTTAGCTTCATTCTCAGGTACTTTCTCATGGCCCCTGAAGCCTTCACACAGTCAGCTCTGGGGAAAGAAAAATGGATGCCCGCGATTCCTTCTATGGGTTAACCCTAAGCGCCGTGACCCTTGGTCCCTCGTGCTGTCACTCCAAGTTTGAATTTAGAATTCTTAGACACCTTGAAGTTCCTTGCCAGAACATGGCGGCATGCGGAGAGCTAGTCTATGCTTTGGCCCTCATCCTGTATCCCCTTTCTCTTCCCACTCTTCCTGCAGCAGCAAAGATCCCTTGCATATGCATATGCCAGTGTATCCAAGTTCCTCCCCCCCCCCCCCCCCCCCCCCCCCCCCCGCCCCGCCTCAAAACTCACTCTTCATTGACTCCTTAAGCCTCAGGTGCACATACCAGCATCAGGGTCACCCTTAGAAGGACTGACCTGGGAAATACCTTCTTTGGGCTTGGAGGCAAGCTTGACAATGTTTGGGCAGAAAATTCTGGGGTCCCATGGAAAAAACAGAAGTGATGCCAAACAGTCCACTCCTAACTCAATCTCTGTGGGTCCTCCTCTAGATGGCTTGGAGAAATTCAGGGTCAAGGTCATTACTTATTAACTGCCAGTGCTGCTAGGAGGCAGAAGGGTTGATTTCATGACTTCTAAAGGTTATTTATGCCACCTTAGACTCCTCTGCTGAACAGAGTATTGGGGGAGCTCAGTAAACCGTGGTCTATACCCCAACCCTCAGTGCCCTTTGGCCAGCTTCTGATGTGAAGCAAAGTGCCCCTCTGTTCCTCAAAGCTCTCTGCTCTGTTGGGCATGAGGACCAAAGGGGAAGATCTTTAAAGGCAGAGTATATCAGCAGGCATTGTTAGTTTCCCTGAATTGGTCATAAATCGCCTTTCCAGATACCAAGGCTGGAAGGCAGAGGAGGAATATGAGGAGATAGTTAAAGATAATGAAGGACTGAAAAAGGACCACCAGGCATTCTATCTCTGCACCTGTGGTTCAGGTGCAGTCAGTTCTGTTGGGAGGTATCACCCAAAGCCTTCTGACTCTTGTCCGATGGTATGGGCCCAACCATGAGACAGGGCAGCCCTGAAGGCCATGAGTTCAGAACATCAGAATGGGAAGGGTTGTAGGAGAGGCCTAGAAGCTGAGTGTGACTCAGCTTCAAGTGCTGCTACAGTCAATTCTATCCCCTACTCAGATGTGTGCTCCATGTGATCTCAGCCAGTAATGGAGTAAGGACCGGACATGAAAATTCCAGAGAGGGGTTTATATACACGCACCTCGATCCTTAGATCAAGCCCCACCTTGCAGAAGAAAATGTTTTAGGGTAGGGTAGTTCGTGAGATGTCACGGAAAGTCCATAACACTTGCCCTTTCTCTGAAGTCTACTTTAAAAAAAAAAGTCTAGGGCGCCTGGGTGGCTCAGTTGGTTGAGCGACTGCCTTCGGCTCAGGTCATGATCCTGGAGTCCTGGGATCGAGTCCCGCATCGGGCTCCCTGCTCAGCAGGGAGTCTGCTTCTCCCTCTGACCCTCCCCCCTCTCATGCTCTCTCTATCTCATTCTCTCTCTCAAATAAATAAATAAAATCTTTTAAAAATAAAAAAATAAAAATAAAAAATAAAAAATAAAATAAATAAAATAAATTAAAAAGTCTACTACAAAACAACAACAAAAACCACTTAGAAGTAAATACATTACAGGGGCCCCTGGGTGGCTCAGTCCGTTAAGGGTCTGCCTTCAGCTCAGGTCATGATCTCGGGGTCTTGGGATCAAGCCTGCTCAGTGGGGAGTCTGTTTCTCTCTCTGCCCCTCCTCCCCCTGCTCGTGCACTCTCTTTCTCTCAAATAAGTAAATAAAATCTTAAAAAAAACAACAACAACAGGTAATAACACCCACTCAGTGAGCACCTGCTATTTGCCAAGCATTGTGTTCGGTGCTTTATGTGCATCATCTTGTTTAATCCTCACTATACCCTTGAAAATAACTAATTTTTATCTTCAGTATAAAACTGAGGAATCTGAAACCTAGAGATGTTTAAAAAAACTTGTTTCAAAAGAAAAATAACTTGTTTCAGGTCACATACCTGGTAAGTGGAAAAGCCAAGATGATGGTGGTGACCATGATGGTAATGGTGGTGATGATGAAGGCAGCTAACATTCGTTGTGAATATATTACGTGCCAGCCAATGCACAGAGTGAGCTATATTCATTAAGTCATTCAGTTATCACAACTGCCTTTTTTTTTTTAAAGATTTTATATGTTTATTTAAGAGAGAGAGAGAGCATGAGTTGGGGTGGGGAGGGGGGCAGAGAGAGAGGAAGAGAGTCCTCAAGCAGACACCCGGCTGAGCAGGGAGCCTGATGCTCAGCTTGAGGTGTTTTTTTTTTTTTTAATTAATTTATTTATTTGAGAGATAGCGTGAGTAAGAGAAGAGGCAGAGGGAGAGGGAGAGAATCCCCAAGCAGACTCCCTGCTGAGTGGGGAGCCCAACACAGGGCTCCATCCCAGGACCTTGAGCCAAAATCAAAAGTTGGTCGTTCAACCCACTGAGCCACCCAGGTGCCTCTCAACTGCCTCTTCTGATTGGTATTCTCACCAACTCCATTTCAAAGATGAGGAAACTCATTCACTCTTGGTCTGCTGGTTCCAAAACACTGACTCTACTAGTAGCCATTGCTGCTTTTGATCTTGCCTCTCCACCCACTAGGGCCTGACATTCCACTCCCACTCCTCCTATTGCATGTTGCTGAATGCATTTGCAGATCCAGCTGCTTCCTAAAACGTTAACCTTGGAGCTGGCTTATCAATTCTTGGAAGATGATACATGGCAAAGCCTTAGCAGGCAGGTGTCTGGTTGACCAGCGCACTTACCTTAAATCTGGCACATTTTGTGTTTTCAGGCCTTGAAAATACACTTCTTACAAGTTTCATGCAAATTACCCTCAAGAGCTGACAGATAGCCAGAAAAACAGCCTCAGCAAAAACTTTCTCAATCTTACCACCAGGAAGCACTTGGATTTTGCTGACCACAATCTTAGAGAAACTTCCAGCCAGTCAAATAAGCAAGTCTGCTCTCACACCAATATGGCAAATCTGGTTTCTGTCCAATGGTGCTGATGCCACAGATCCTTTTTTGAGACCGTGCCTGCCCCATTGCCTCAGATGCAAGTTCAAGGTTGGAGAGACAAGCGGAGGGATGAGCACAAAACTTTCACCTTCCCACTTTCTCCTTATCAGCCTATGCAATATAATTTCCCTCAAAGAAAGGGAGTAAAATTCCCAACATCTCAGAAGCCCATTGTCTTCTGTTAACTTCTCTTAGAGAAACATTTCTCTCACCTCATTCTTGTCTCTATCTTCGGAAGGTAGTTCTGCTTTGCTGAGGCTGTCTTGTGGATTCAATGCCCAGGCCCCCTCTCCCTCTGCATCCAGAGTCTGCACATTAGAAGGCAGGGGAGGGGAGGCTGAGTATAATAGTTAAGGGTGCAGATTCAGGCTGCCTGGGATCAAACCCAGCTCTGACACGTTTGCATTTAAACTTTGGCACTCAGCCCCCTCTCTGCCTTGACTTCCTCATCTGTAAAATGGGGGACGATAATGGCCTTCTGCCTTACAGTGCTGAAGATCAAGTGAGGTAATGTATATCAAGCATACAGCACTGGTCAATGGGCACTAGCCATTATCATCTAGTGGGCTTCAATTCCCTGAGAGCAGGGACCCCCTTTTTTTTTTTTTTATCACATTGTATCCCTAGTAGCTACCATAATGCTTGGCACATGGTAAGCACCCATCCTGAAATATTTGATCGACATTAAGCGACTGTGTGAGGACCTTGAGTGACATGAGTCCTTGCTGGGATCCTCCTTCCCTGCCTGGAGTCTGTGTTGAAAGGAGAGCCCTACCACATTGGTCACAGTGTGATTCCTGGAGCCAGGCGGGTAGAAGGGTGTCGATTTGAGTAATATGTGCACCATCAGTGGCAAGAGGAAGGGAAGCCTTTGTGTAACATAAGGGAGAGAAGTCTTTTCATTTGGGCTCCCGCAGCATTGTTATTTTGACTTTCATTTATTTACACGAATTCTCTGATGACTGCACATGAATAGATACTGCCAAGTCAGAGTCTCTGACCTCTGTGGTGGAGGCTAACTTGCACAAACCCTCGTGGACATACCCTGGGGAATGAGACTACTTTGCGGAATCCTTTGGCAGCAGCTCTGGACAAAGGATTCTTTCTTGTTCCAAGCTGTGGCATGTGACTGTGGGTTTGGAGCTGGAAAGGGAGAATCAGATGTAATAGTACATGGTGAATGAACCAGTCATTTTAATTATTAAACATTGTTCCTCCAGTAAGAGTTATTATTGCAGCTTTTATTGGTTTAAGACCGTGAAAGTCCAAAAACCCAGCATGATTGGGACCTTAACCCTGTATGATTCTCAGACTTGTCCAGACATTTGGACAGTATTCTATGGATAATGTGTAATTATTTTCCTTTCAGACTTCTGAGGTATCGTCCGGGTTTTGTGCTTCTATCTATCTCTTGGCCACTCTTACTTTTGCTTAGACTTTGAAGCCTTTGTCAATTACAGGTGAGCCAATGAAAGCAGAAACCGTTGGTGTAAAGACATAGAACCCCATCACACAGTGTTTGGCCTCCAAAAGGCTCTGAGGGAAGAAAGGTGAATTAATCAGCACAGACTCCCTGCTGGAGTCTGTTAAAGAGGGTATCACCGAAACTCATGAATGCTGCTACAAATGAGCTGATGTGCCCGGATACACTCACTCCTCGGATCCTACTGAAATCCACCCTGACAATCTGTTTCTGCAGCTGGCGATGGCGACATAAATGCTGGCTATCAGGCTTTTCCAGATTGCTTTCAATACTCCAAATGCCAAACCGTCAGAGTTTTAAAAATTACTTTTGATTCGCCAAATACCACACCATCAGGGCATGGAGACTAGGAGAATGCCAGTTATAAGATATTTTTGCCTGTGCTTTTTTTTTTTTTGCCTTGTGGTTTTCGGTGGGTTTACTGGTGGTCTTATTTGTGTGTGAGAGAGAAAAATTGTGCTAGAGGAGAAGTGGACACAGCCTTAACCATGGCATCACCTAGAGGCTCGAAACCCTGAGACTGTAAGGTTGTGTTTGGAGTGGTTCCACAGCACCACCTTTGGGTAGCGGGCCAGCTTTCCAGTTATACTGGTAGTTGTGTCGGTGATTGGTGGGGGCAACTTTGGAGCCCTCCGCTTAAGAAAAGTATAAACCCTGGCAGGACAGATTTTGTTTCACTGAGATAAGTAACTACAGTGATAATGCAGGCTGTGTTTTCATAGGAATAAACACGGGGGAAGAACACTGGATAAATTAGGATTCGATTTGGCTGCGTGAGACCCAAACCCCAGCATACCAGTACCTTGCACAGGGTGGAGGTGTATTTCTCTCTTACATAAACAAAAGGAGGACGTGGGCAGTGCAGAATGTATAGTAGCTCCATGAGGTCATTAGGAATCTCTTTCTGGTTCAAGGCTCTACCATCCCCAAGGTTGGCCCGTGTCTTCATGGTTCAAGTTGGTGGCTAGAGAGTTAGCTGTCATATTGAAATGGAGGAAGGAGAAGAAAGGTATGTCCTCCCCTCAGAAGAGCACATCACAGAAGTTGCAAACATTTCCATTTTCATATCATGGCCAGACCTTAGCCAGACCGCCATGCCTAACTGCAAAAGATGCTGGGAAATGTAGTCTTTGTTGCAAGCACCATAAGCTCAGCTAAAAATTAGGGGTTCTGGTACCAAGAAAGCAAGGAGAGAATGGGTGTTGGGTGCCTGCCACAGACACTGAACCCAGCCAAGAACATCAGAGAAGGCCTCCGGAAGGAAGTGATGTCTGAGCTCAGAATGAAATATTAGGAACCTGTCCGGATGAAAGGGGTGTAGGAGAGGAGGAAGGAAAGAGTGCTTCAAGGGAGGGGGCAGCACATGTGAGGCCATAAGGGAGAGGAAGCAAGACGTGTTGGAGGAATTGACAGGTGCTCGTCTGGCTGAATTATAGAGTGGGGGCAGGAGGATTCCCTCCCTAGACAGGGCTCAGGCCAGTTCTCAATGTCCAGTAATGCTCTCGGGGGTCTGGCGCTCTTTCTCCCTTGTCTCTTGTTTTATCCGATTCTCCAAGTTTAAAGTGAGTGGCCATTCCCTCCAGGAATGGGAAGAACAGCTAGAACAGCCATATCCTTGTTAAGAAGGCCCCCTACTTTTTTCTTAGAATAGGAGAATGGACATTTTGTTTTGTTTTGTTTTCAACCAGAAGGAAAAACAAAGCATCTGCAGTGGACTTTTTGGAGAGGGTCCAGGGTGGGTAGGGGGTGGAGGGAGAGCATCACCATCTCCCCTCTGTACCTGGGAGATACCCTCTTTCCATTACTATGGCGACCTTTATAGGTGGGAATCTGTGAACTGGGAGACTGGGGGTCACCTGGAGATGCAAAGGCACCTCCAAGTCAACTTGGCCAAGACTGACTCATGCTCTTACCTACAATGCATTCCTCTTCCAGTGTTCCCTGTCTCCTGAATGCACCTCCACCCATCCCAATGCTCGAATGAGAAGACCAAGGGCTAGCTGAGCATCTCCCACTCCCTCATGAGGTACCCCTCAGACCTCTAGTGATTGTACCTCCTCGGTAGCTCTCACATCTGCCTCCTCCGTGCCATCTCCACGGTCCCCAAGCTACTACTGTCTCTCCTGTCTCAAGGCAGTGGTTGTCAGTCCAGCTGCCTTGCACCCACTCAGACCCCTGCACTGGTCTGATCATGCCACAGCCTCTTTTCCCAGCACCAGATGATTGTGATCCCCCTCCCTCAGCACTTACAACCCCATAGGGACTTTCTTTCTGTGCCAGTACAGTGCTGAGCTGTTAGGTCCATACTTCTGCTTCATCAGGCGTCATTCTGCCTCCAATCCAGCCACTCTGGTCAACTTTCAGCTCCGCCAACACTCTGCACTCCCTTGACCCAGGGCTCTCCTGTAGGCTGCAATGCTCCTCGCTTCTCCCCGTGAGTGCTGGTCATCTTTCTGCTCTCAGCTCCCACCGCTGTCCGGGGAGGTTGTTCGGAGACTCTCAGCCGGCTAGGAATCCTCCTCGCACACGTTTCCCGTGGTTCTTTCCTTTAGTGCACATGCTGCCTTGCAAATTCACGGTCGCTGATTAACGTCTCCCTGGCTGGGTCACCCATGGGGTCCACAGGTTCCCCGTGCTCTGTAGAGAACCAGAAGCACAAGCATACTCTCAGGACAAGGAAAGCAGGACTCATTACTGTGCTCTGTGCTACTGGTCAAGTATAATGTGATAAAGTATCCGGTTCCTTTTATTATGAAACCCTAAAATCGGGGAATATTGCTCCTCATTTCCTTTTTCCTTAAGGAGTTTCTTATGTCGTGATTTTAACCATAATGAAAAATGGAAATACTTGGGAGGCACTAGTGGGAACTGAGTATTTGAAAGACAGAGATGGACCTCAAAAACCTAAAGAAGTCTGCTGCTTTTAAGAAAGACACATCTCTGGGGCGCCTGGGTGGCTCAGTCGTTAAGCGTCTGCCTTCGGCTCAGGTCATGATCCCAGGGTCCTGGGATCGAGCCCCGCATCGGGCTGCCTGCTCGGCAGGAGCCTGCTTCTCCCTCTCCCACTCCCCCTGCTTGTGTTCCCTCTCTCGCTGTGTCTCTCTCTGTCAAATAAATAAATAAAATCTTAAAAAAAAAAAGACACGTCTCCACCCCTAATCCTAGCCACACAACGAAGGCTTCTGTGCTGGGTATCGTGGGCCAATGGAGCACTATTCTCAGGGGTGGGTCCAGATATCAGGGCCCCATGTTCCTCTGGCAGGTCTCTGGCCTCCAGTTTTGTCTTTAAGGTCTCTGATGTCAAATGTAACAAAGGAATTTTGGTCAGTGCTCCAGCTACACTGGTTTCTTTCTGCTCCTTGAACACGCAGATCTCACACCTAGCACAGGGCCTTTGCACATTCTCTTCCCTCTGCCAGGAATGCCCTCTTCTAGACCTTTGCTTCTTTTGATCCCTCAAGACTTTGCAAAATTGTCACTTCCTCAGAGAGGTCTTCCCTGACCACCCAATCTAAATGAGCCGCCCTGCCTCCTGCATACCCTACCCTCATTAATTTAGAGAGAGATTCATTTCCTTCCTTGCTCATTGTCTGTGTCTCCCACTAGAATATAAGCTCTCTGAGGGCAAAGAGCTTGTCTAGAACAGCCTTGCAATATGGCAGGAGTTCCATAGATGTATGTTGGATGAATGAATGAGTAGGTCAGCCTGCCAAGGACAGGGTGGAAATGGCGTTTGTGAGGGTGTGAAGTATGCAACTGTATGCCTCTTTCCTCCTAGGATGACTGCTACTTCATTCTGTCCATCCCTCGTTTCTAAAAAGTTCAGAATAAAGTGTCTTCCACACACAAGGAGAGAATAAGCCCTCTCAAGGGGTTTTGGGACCAGCCCCTTCCTCCCGCATGACCTCTTTCCAGAGGAAATTCCAGTTATCCCATTTTGCTCCCATAGTCAGACTTGACTTTTCTGGGCTCATCTGGACATCTCTCAGGAGACAGGAACCTGTGTACACATCTAGTTACCCAGATCATATCTACCTTAGAGCATCTCCTAGGGCAGCCAGCCTGGGATAGTCACCAAGGGGCCTGGAGCACCTGCAGCCGTCTGCTCTTCTCATGTGCTTGGTAACAAATTTCACTCCTTAGATTCTCACAAACTTGACCCATGGGGAGGTGAAAGTCAATGTCCAGACACCCTTGGAAAGGGAGGGTAGAACTGTGGAACTACTGGACACAGGGATATTCGTGAGCCTGAGAGGTGGGAAACAATGCTACAGCATGTTCATCATGCTGAAAAATTGAGAATGAACTTTCCAAGTCAAGAATGATCAACACTCACATCTCCCTGCAGGGCATCCCCACATTCCTAGCTCGAGGATAAAGTATAGTACCTGAAGAAGCATGGCTTTGTACCAGTTATCTCATTGAACTGGCATTCTGCTTTAGAGATATGCGTTATCATCTCCCACTTGATAAAGGGGGTGAGGAATGCGAAGTGAATTTCTCCAATTCACATCGTTTGCAAGTGGTCAGGGCTATAATGTAGGTACTAACCACTATGTTGTTTGGCACACCAGTTTATTTTTTTTATTTTTTTAAAAAGATTTTATTTATTTGACAGAGACACAGCGAGAGAGGGAACACAAGCAGGGGGAGTGGGAGGGAAAAGCAGGCTTCCCACGGAGCAGGGAGCCCAATGTGGGGCTGGATCCCAGGACCCTGGGATCTTGACCTGAGCAGAAGGCAGACGCTTAACGACTGAGCCACCCAGGTGCCCCTGGCACACCAATTTAAACCAATCACCTACACTACCTTTTTTTTTCAAAAACAGCCTTATTGAGGCATAATTTACATACGGTAAAACCCGCTGACGCTAAGTAGGTAATGCAGTGATTTTAGTACACTTGTAGAGTTGGGCAACTATCACCACAATCCAGTTTTAGAACCTTTCCACTACCCCAAAATGTTTCCTCATGCCCATTTGCAGTTAATCCCCACTCCTACCCTCAGTCCTAGGCAACTGCTGATCTATTTTCTGCCTCTATAAATGAAAGCATCCTGCATTATCTTTTCTCTTATGAAAAGTTGCATTTTGTTTTGTGAAGACTTTAGCTCAGTCCTCAACATTCAGTTCCCAGGTTCTGGAGAACAGAAGACTGAAGTTATACCTCCACTTCTGCAAGAGGCCTGGAGGGAAATTTGTTTGTTTGTGAGTTCACTATTCCCGGCTTCTGAGGACACAGACCTGGGCATGGCCAGTCTGGAAGTGAAGAATCAAGGTCAGGGATTTTTCTGTTCTTTTACTTCTTAAAACGTGAAATATTTCATCTTAATTCATGGGCTTCTAGTCCAAATAGTTGCAGGAAGGACTCCATTTTTCTTTTCTTTTTTCTTTTAGATTTATTTATTTATTTGAGAGAGCGAGCAAGCATGAGAATGAGCGGGGGGCGGGGTTAGAGGGAGAGAGAGAATCCTCAAGCAGACTCCCATTGAGCCCAGAGCCCGTTGCAGGGCTCCATCCCAAGACCCTGAGATCATGACGTAAGCTGAAATCAAGAGTCGGCTGCTTAACCAACTGTGCCAGTCAGGCTTCCCAGAAGGACTTTAATTTAATTAATTAATTAATTAATTAATTAATTTTCATCCCTGTGACTTATTGGAATGGTTCCATTTTAAGAAAAATACAGAGAACAAAATAAAGCCCTACAAATCTAATTGAAAAAATGTAATCCAAAGGGCCAACCTAAAGCCCCATCAGCCTACTCCTATCCAGTGAGGAAGGTCCTCCCTGAAATGGGAAGTGAGGAAGACAATAGCAAAAGGGTCAACTCCTTTTCACTCCTGCCCTCAAATACCGCCCATTATGGCCGTTCAAGGCTTGGAACTCTCACTTCGGCCCCAGACCTGGGAACAGTGAGTTGACGCTCCTGCCCCTGGCCTCTCCATGACCGCTGAGACACCTTTCTCCGCGACGTAGGCTAAAGTTACCTCCCCGAGGTAAAGAGACAAACGAGGGAGCTGAACCCCATCTTTCCTCCCGACCATCACTCCTGTTCCTCTGAGTGAAATTCCTATCCCACCCAGAGAGATAACAAAGCCCCTACTTCATGACCATGCGGTCCATTCCGGCCCCCTCACACTTCTTTCTCTTCTTACCCGGATTAAATTATCCCCGCAGGTGGAAAGGCAGCGGCTCAGGTAGAGGCCCCAGGGCAAGGCGAGGCTCTCCCACAGGTCAGATCTCGCTCAGGGGCTGTCTTCACCGAGGGAAATCTGAAAACAAGCCAGTTTGGGGGCACCTGGCGGGCTCCGTGCCTAATGCTTACTCTTGATTTTGGGATTGTGAGTTCGAGCCCCATGCTGGGGTGAGAGTTTACTTAAAAAATTAAATAAATAATGAATTAATGTTTAAAAAAAAAAGAATGAGTCAGTTTTAAGTTTTACTCACAAATTCCTCTGGTGCAAAGGCTGGGGGGAGGGGGAGACACTGACTAGAAGCCTAACAACAACAGCAGCAATAACAATAATCATAACTCACGTTTATTAAGCATGAGCTATATGCCATGCTCTGTGTGCTTTATTTGTTTTTTTTCTCATATAATGCTCAAAATAACTCTATAAGATTAACAGTATTATTAGCCTCGTTTTACAGGAAACTTATTAGCTTATTTATGAGTTTATTATTAGTACAGATATTATTAGCAGGGGAATTACACAGAATTATTTTCATTATTAAATTAGTAGTGCAGGCTTTTTATTGTAATTGTTTTATTAGCACAGATATTATCCACGTGTAGAAACTATTAGTAAAGAAAATAGTATCAGTACCACTATTACATGCAGAAATTATTTCTGCAGCACAGAAATTAGTACGAAAGTAGTATCATAATATTATAGTATAGAAATTATTAGTACAGAAATTAGTATCAGGACAATTATTGTAGTACGGAAATTAATTATTATTATGGTTCAGAAACTACGAGTACAGTGGAGGGCGCCTGGGTGGCTCAGTTGGTTAAGCGTCTGCCTTCGGCTCAGGTCAGGATCCCAGGGTCCTAGGATCAAGTACCGCATTGGGCTCCCTGCTCAGTGGGGAGCCTCCCTCTCCCTCTCCCTCTGCGCTCCCCCTGCTTGTGCTTGCTCTCTGTATCAAATAAATAAAATCTTAAAAAAAAAATTACGAGTACAAACATGATACCCGTACTATTATTATACTACAGAGATCATTAGTATGGAAAATAGCATCAGTACTATTACTATTGGTCCCATTGGTCAGAAATGAGGTTAGGCAGAAAGAGGTTAGGCAAACTTCCCTAAACTGACCTAGTTAGCAGTTGGCCTAGTTGAGTTCACTCAGTTCTTAACCTTGAGATCCTCACTCTACCCACCTCACCTTCCCCCCAGGGCAGCAGGGAGGGTGAGGAGGAACCGGGAGAAACAATCAAAGTGGCCGGAGAAGAGCTCCAGGCACATTCTTGTGACTGGAAGCAGCAGGGAAATGGTTAACTAATTCACCTGGAAAATGGTCCCATATCCTGTGTTCAGAGGAAAGAAATAATTTTAAAACCTAGGAGTGAGGGGCCCCTGGCTGGCTCAGTTGGTAGAGCAGGCAACTCTTGATCTCAGTGTTGGGAGTTCAAGCCCCACCTTAAGGGGGGGGAGGGGCAATACTGCATTTAAACTCAAGCAACAGGTATTTCTTGAGTGTGGATGTTACACTTCATTTTTATTTTACAATTATATTTTACAGCATATTCATACAAATATTTATATTCAATTCATACATATTCATTTTGCTTTTGACAGTTATGTGAATTATATTAGCTTTACAGTTACTTTATTCTTGGGTTTTGCTGAATGAATGAACTCAGATCTCAGTCCACCCAGGTCAGGGAGGAGTGTGGACTGAGATTTGCTTTGGGCACAGTCGCTGGGACTGCAGGGAGGTTCTTTCCATGTGAGGCTGTGGGGTGCCCAGAGCTGGACTCCAAGAACTGGAAGGAGAAACAGGATGGACCTTGATTCACAGCAGAAACAAAGTGTCACGTGTGCATCTTCCAGCAGAGACCAGTGGGGTTCCCACCAAGAAAAGTGTGCAAACAATTCAGCTGGGAGCACAACCACAGAAGGAGATTACTCAGAGTATTTTTTTTTTTTTAAAGATTTTATTTATTTATTTGACAGAGACACAGCGAGAGAGGGAACACAATCAGGGGGAGTGGGAGAGAGAGAAGCAGGCTTCCCGCTGAGCAGGGAGCCCGATGTGGGGCTCGATCCCAGGACCCTGGGACCATGACCTGAGCCGAAGGCAGACGCTTAACGACTGAGCCACCCAGGCGCCCTTACTCAGAGTATTAATTAGAGTTTCTACAGCTGTCCTCAAACTCAACAGACTCAACACAACTGCGCCACTTCGGAGGAGGACTTCAACTACGCCATGTTGGCCTCAGGAGGTACTAATTGACGGAGTTCTTTCCTGCTTACCTTTTTTTTTAAAGTAGCTCTAGGCCCAGCGTGGGGCTTGAACTCACGATCCCAAGATCAAGCAGCTCAGGCTCCACTGCCTCAGCCAGCCAGGAGCCCTTTCTAGCTTCTCTCTTAACTCAGGCAAAAGACCCCGCAGGCAAAGCATCCCCTGAGGGGAACCAAAACTACCCCTCGAGCCGGAAGGACTGCCCTGAGCCAGCCTGTGATTGACCCCGAGATGAGGCTCCACCTGACCTGTACTGCCCACCGCACGTACCCACCAGCCTCTGTCCCACGCTCTCCTTACATAAGCCTGCAAGCGTCTTCGGAACTTTGAAGGTCTTCGAGACGCTAGTCCGCTGTCCTCCCGGTGCTGGCCTCGGTAAAATAAATTCCTTTCTGGTTTCGCCACCGCTCATCTCTCTGCCTCTGGATTTTGTCCCATCTGCTTGGGACCCCCGGAGCCAGGTGCTCTTGCGCTACAATTTTGCCTTCAGCACAGGGGACAGACACAGTGGAGCTCAAGTTGCTCCCCTCTATCCCTCACCGAGGGGAGATCACCTCCCCCCCAACCAGAGGAATACAGTGCTTTGTGTTTTTCCTAGGTGAAAGGGAAGCTGTTTCTTCCAGTCTGAATTCAGGTTCCCATCCCTGAAGCTGGTTCCCAGAACAATCAAGACACAGTTCCAAAGACACAGTATTAAGGGTTACCCTTCCCTGAACTTTCTCTGCTGCCACCTGCCCCACAGTGGCCCGGCAGGGGGGTCTCTGGGCATCCAAGGGGTGCCCTCAGCAGAATCACCTGGGGCCTTTCTGTACTTTCCTCTGTTGGCATTAAAATTAGCCTTGAACCTGTTGAGAAGGTCCTTCCCTGAGCCCTTTGCAGAGAGAAAAACCAATCAAAAATTTAAAAGTAAGAAAAACCAACTAAACACGCTTACCCTGTGTTTGAACCATATTACCTTGGGTCAGTCAGACTCAGACCAAGAGAGAGCAACTGGAAAGAGTGTCACACCCACAGCTCCCCAGGGAGAAACAGCCCGCCTCCCAGGGCCACTCAGGGGAAGCACCGGGGTCAGTCACAAGGCAGAGAGAGAAAGGGGAACGGTAGGCAGGCACCTTGTTGTGGTTTCCGCCGGAAGGGACAGGTGAGGTAGGGTAAGAAGGTTAGGATTGGTTAATTTGGATAGTATCAGGTGGCCCGGGGCATAGGGGTTGTCCCTCCTTGTCTGGCCCTTGGCCCTAGGGTGATGAAGGAGGCTAGACAGCGGGTCGGGAGTGTGAGAATCCAGTAAGGGAGGTGGTTGGGGCGTGGACATAATTGTCTGTTCAAGAAGGGGAACCGACTGGCCTCTAGCCAGGCGCTCAAAACTGAGTCAAGATGGCATTTTAAAGACCTCTATTACAACTCGTGAACCTGGGAATGAATATGTCATTTCTTAGGGGGCATAAATGTGGGAACGGATAAAAGTCTCTCCACTGAAGCCTAAATTGGCAAAGTTCTAAGCCATTGCTAGCTGTCCTTTATTTGCATGCAAGAGTTCCTGCTGAAGGGGCACCTGGGTGGCTCAGTCGGTTAAGCATCTGCCTTCAGCTTAGCTCATGATCCCAGGGTCCTGAGATTGAGTCCCTGCTCAGCGGGGAGCCTGCTTCTCCCACTCCCTCTGCTGCTCCCCATGCTTATGTGCGCTCTCCCTCTCTCTCTCTCTCTCTCTCTGTCAAATGAATAAAATCTTAAAAAAAAAAAAAAAAAAAAGAGTTCTGTTTAAGCCATCGGTAGATGGTTATCTCCATTCATCAGGAAATGGCCTGCAAACAACTTCTTTCCAGGTGTTTCTATTATAGAGAGAAGGGAGAGATGGGGGTCAACCCTTGTAAGGCTCTGACAGGTCGAAAAATGGCTTTCCCAAAGATGTCCATCCTGACCCTGGACCTTGTGACTGTGTTACCTCACATGGCAAAGGGGGGTCACAGATGCAGATGCAATTAAGTTTGCCAAACAGGTGATCGTGAGAGGGGGCCCGTCTAATCACAGGAGTCCTTAGAGGTGGCAGAGGAAGGCAGAGAGGATCAGAGAGCTGCCATCTGAATAGGACTTGACCCACTGTTGCTGGCTTTGCAGAGGGAGGAAGGGGCCACATGCCCCAGACTGCAGGCAGTCTCTAAAAGCTGGAGAAGAAAAGGAAAAGGAGCCTTTTCTGGGGCCTCCAAAGAGAAACACAGTCCTGCCAACACCTTCCTTTTTGCCCTGTGAGACCAATATTGGACCCCTGAACCACAGAACTGTAAGGTAATAAAATTGTGCCATTATAAGCCACCAAATTCATGGTGCTCGCTTTATGGCAGCAGTAGTAATAGTGGAGAGACGGAGGAGTGTTTAGCTGTCCTGGAGTGGCAGCTTGTCCCCATCAGAACCTCTCTCGTATCTCTTGTACTAAACACATTCAATACCAAAGATTTGGGTTTTTTTTAAAAGTTTATTTATTTGAGAAAAAGAGAGAGGGGGGGAGTGTGTGAGCGCAAGTGGGGAGAGGGGAAAAGGGAGAGGGAGAGAGAATCTCAAGCAGACTCCCCGCTGAGTGCAGAGTCCAACACGAGGCTCGATCCTGCAACCCTGAGATCTTGACCTGAGCAGGAATCAAGAGTCAGACTCTTAACCGACTGAGCCCCCAGGCACCCCCCAAAGATTTGTTTTTAAGCAGAAATGGATTTACGGAGGGACATTCAGAAGCTTATAGAATCTGGGAGGCCCACAGACCAGGCTCTGGAGCACACAACCAGGAACACTGCCCGGCTATACCATGGGGCTGCTTTTCTGAGACAGTAAAAAAAAAACCAAAACACTACTTATTTACTTTGAAAAAGAGAGGAAAAGGAAAAACAGCAATAATGTGTGCTTTAAGAAGCAGGCCGCAGGGGCTCAGTTCTACTGGGGATGGTCTGGGAAATAGTACAAGCTCCGCAGTTGTCTCCCCAGAGGATGGGGGACTGGGGCTCTTTTTCCCAATGCTTCCTGTCCCCTTAGATTGAGGCTTATCCCTGAGGGAGTCAACTGCCTCAGTTCCATGTTGTGCCTAAGCGACAGGGTGTAGCAAATTCCTTTGTGCCACACAAAGCCCTCTGGCTGGGAAGCAGAGAGACACGTCATTTGAGGTGTAAAGTCTTCAGCATGGCAGAATCTGTGCCCCACAGCTGTGGGCAGACTCAAACCTGAGCCGAGGGGATGTGGCATGGGGCATCTACGTTCTGCTACAATCCCTTCTAGGATTTACAGCCAGCATCTTGCCACCCCTGGCCATCCCTCTCTCTCTCTCTCTCTCCATACACCCATATACACAACAAATACATAGCACATATCATGTGCAGGACACTGCATCTGTTAAGTCCTTGAGTCTTCATGATGACCCTGCTGGGTACATTTCAAATAGCTGTAGTGCTTAGAGGATATTGGAATCATTCCAAAGTGTGTTGGAACAGTTGAATTTTACAATATTATTGTGCCAGCAATCATATCTTTTCCAACTATTTGCACATCTGGTGAAAAATTTTAGATAACAACTTTAAAATGTACATGGGGGTGTGTAGTTTTCCAAAATTCTTTCTGCAGGTAAGCAGCTAAAGAGTTTGGAAACCACTGTCCTGGACTTCAGATGTGTCTCCCCCAGGTGATGTGCTCAGAATCATTCAAGAGACTGATGAGGGGTGGGGGAGTGTGTGATGAAGCCGGGGATCTTCCATCGTTACCCGGAAAGAATCCTGGGAAACAACTTAAAGGAAAATCAAAACGAGAGACTCTATAGATAGAAAATGAGTTCAGCTCGCTGAAGGTCCAGATGGATGGGTGCTGAATAACCAGGCTGTGCTCTCCAGCATCCCGATTTGCTCCTTCCCAGAGTCTGGGGATGCTGAGTCAGTGGCTTGAATACCATCCCAACCTGTCATCTCCCCTTTTATATTAACTTGATTTTCTTCATGTTGCCTTCTCAAGCTCTAAGTGTTAAACTTACTCTATGATTAATATAGCCATGTAAAAAAAAAAAAAAAAAAAGACAAAATGTTCATTCTATTTTACCGGGAATGCATCAAGCAAGCGGACACTTTTTTCCTCATCTAGGGAACCAACTGAACGTTATAGCTGACGGACTAGCTGCAGAGGTGAAGCAATGAACAGTGGCAGCAGGCAATCTATCGTATGGAGAAAAGAGATGCCTTGGATGTAATTTATCTGAACTGATTTTTACAACCCATCAAAATCATTAGCTGTGACCCTACCTTTCCCCTTTCAGAAAACAATACTCTCAAATTTTCAGCAGTAAGCAGGTTGGTTTTATGATCTTTCTTGAGTCTCTTCTAATGGTGAGTTAAGAAAGCTTAGAAGGGCTTAGGGGATGTTGGAATTATTTCAACCAAAGTTGCAAAAGTGCTTGTCAAGGCTGGTACAATGTTCACTTCTGTTCATGTACTCACTTCCAAATGTTGTTCATGTGAATACTAGGCATGGTAGGAAAACCCTTATTGGACAATTTTTCTTGCTCTGATTCCTTTTTCAAACCTGGTAACATAGGAGTAAGAGGTTGGTCTTTGAAACCAGTCAGGCATGAGTTTAAATAGAGGCTCCATCACTTATTAGCTGTGAAGCCAGGCTCATGCACAGTGGGGGTGATGTTTCCTTCTCACAGGACTGCTGTGAGGAACCAACAAGGCCATGTGAGCAAAGAACAGAACGAGGCCACGTGTTCCCGAACACTGGCATACAGTAGATGGTGGCCAGGATTTCTGTGATTGTCATTATCCTTTTGATCTGAAATTTGGTTTTGGAATAGACTGTAGGGAAAATCTTATGGAGAAGACTGATACAAATCTTTCGTGTTTTTTTGTTTGTTTTTTTGTTTTTAGATTTATTTGAGAGAGAGAGAGAGTGCTTGTGAGTTGGGGGAGGGATAGAGGGAGAGAGAGAATCCCAAGCAGACTCCCGGCTGAGGTGGAGCCCAACGCGGGGCTTGATCCCAGGACCCTGAGATCATGACCTGATCTGAAACCAAGAGACGGCCCCTTAACCAACCAAGCCACCCATGGTTTTACCTTCACTTGTAAAATTGGAAGCTGATACTCTGATTTTTAAATCAGTGAAATCCTTTTCATCAGTTTGATTAACTCTTCAGATGATCAAACCTTTACAGACACCATCTTATTTCATTCTCTTACAAACCTATCAGTCAACCAGAGCAAATACTATTATTCCTCTTCCCTTTTAGGGAGGTGGACAGTAAGATTAAGAGATATTAAGTGATTCTCACCTTTGTGCCCTTGCTCTCCCTTTTATCTTTCTAGGAACTGCCCCTAATCCCTTTTCCATGTGTTGAAATACCACACATTCACCAGGGCCCATTTTAACCTTTCCTCTCCTCTTTTCAGAGAAAAAGAACTCATTCTTTTCTGACCTTCTATAGCACTCAAAGTTTCAACCATATAATTTACCAGTTTATTACTGTGTCTTTCATTTCTTCCCAGTGACTTCCTGTTTGTTTGTTTTTTAAACTCTGCCCAGTAAG
This sequence comes from Phoca vitulina, assembly GCF_004348235.1. Taxonomy (NCBI): domain Eukaryota; kingdom Metazoa; phylum Chordata; class Mammalia; order Carnivora; family Phocidae; genus Phoca; species Phoca vitulina. The sequence goes on from NW_022589723.1 coordinate 25,756,917, forward strand.
ACAAGAAACCTCTCGAGGCCAGGGATCATGCAACTTCAATATATTTTGGGTCTCACTACCCAGACCCCTTTTCTCTTCACACTCCGCAGGGCAGAGCTGGACTCAGAGCTAGTGCCGGGTGTATGCTTGATTGATTCACAGAGAGTTTACCTAGAATGATGGCCTAGAAAATCCATTGCAGGATAAAATTGGAGACTCACTCCTTAGGGACTGCCATCTAAGAAGGAGGACAAAAATGTTCCTGCTGAGAAATTGAAATGCAAAAAGCAGGGGCGCCTGGGAGGCTCAGTCATTAAGCATCTGCCTTCGGCTCAGGTCATGATCCCGGGGTCCTGGGATCAAGCCCCCGCATCGGGCTCCCTGGTCGGTGAGAAGCCTGCTTCTCCCTCTCCTGCTCCTCCTGCTTGTGTTCCTTCTCTCGCTGTCTCTCTCTCTGTCAAATAAATAAAATCTTTAAAAAAAAAAAAAAGAAATGCAAAAAACAAATATAAGCCCATTGCTTCTCTGCAGCTTCTAATGCTGATTCTGGCAATCCCCATCATAGCCCTGTAAGTTTATATGACCAGGACATGCCTTTAGTCACAGAGTCACAGTGTCGGCTAGTCATACCACTGTGACCATGTGTAGGTGGGGACATCCTTCTGTGGCTTTATGGTGCTCTGCTCTCCTTCCTGCAGTGATGAGAATTCACTTCATATTGTCTAAAAAAAATTAAACAACTCTTAACTGAGGGAAGCTAAATAGCAACTGATATTTTTGGAGGCTCTCTTGAATTAGGACAGCTGAGTTTAATGGAAAAATAAACATGTTTCGTACTGAATATCTGTTGCATATGTTGCAAACTGAGTACCAGCCTAGAGAGAATTTTCCCTTTTGTTTCTTCCTTTTAATCATATATCGTCCTGGTTGTTTATATGATTTATTATATAACCAAATAGATATTCCTTATAAATTCCAAATGGCAAGGCATTCCTGGGATTCTTTTAGAACACAAAATTCCAGATTTTTTCCGATGATTCCAATGCTGAGGGTTTCTATCTCCTGAGACACTCTTTCTTATCCAGTGAAGAACACAAGGAAGGCTCTTTGCCAGGTTCTGGTGCAGTCATGTTCTCCAGGTGAATGCTTCTTTTTCTTTAATATGCATACAGATCTACTAAGGAGCTTGTTAAAATGCAGATTCTGTTTCATGGATCTGCTGCCGGACCTGTGAATATGCATTTTAACACAGAAGTGGTGCCGGGGTCCTGGTCCACAGACCGCACTTTGGGTAGCAGTGTTCTAGGGAGAACTGGGGATCAGTGAATGGCAGGTCCCTGAGAGCTTGGCCAAAGTTATTGTGTGGGAGCAGATGTGGTCCCCATCACTGGAGGTCAGAAAGGTCCTTAAGTCCTAGACAGCCCAGCTTTTTTTTAAAAGATTTTCATTTATTTTTTGACAGAGAGAGGCAACACAAGCAGGGGGAGTAGGAGAGGGAGAAGCAGCCCTCCCGCTGAGCAGAGAGCCCAATGTGGGCTCCATCCCAGGACTCTGGGATCATGACCTGAGCTGAAGGCAGATGCTGAACAACTGAGCCACCCAGGTGCCTGACAGCCCAGCTTTAAAACAAGACAAACTGGGGGACACCTGGATTTCTGAAGGAAAATGGGTAGCTGCTTCTTAGGGGCGTAGTAGGAAACCCCTCCTGGCTGGGAGCTCTACCTGGTACTGCATCCAGCTTTTCCCGTTTGCTTGCCTCACGGGATCCTCTCCTGAATTGTTGCTCTTTTGTCTAAAACATCAATCTAAATCCTTGCTTGTAAATGTGCCCTCCTTGGTCTTTGACGCTTGGCTGTATCTTATATTGATTGTTGGCCTATACCTGGAGCTTTTGGTCCTGCCTGGGAAAAAGTATTGACGTCTTTAAGCTCTTTCTCTGGGGAAAGATTGTCTAAACCAGCAAGCCCTGTCTGTCTGTCTGTCTGTCTGTCTATCTATCTATCTATCATCTATCTATCTATCTATCTACCTACCTATCTCTGCTTTAACTTCATGTTCGGGCCAGGAAAGGAAAAGAAAGCTTATTGTGGCCATATCTTCATAAATAAATTAAGGTAGAGGCACATAGTATGTGTTCAATGTATACTTTTTTTTTAAAGTAAAATTAAAATTAACCATTGAAAAGTGTACGACTTAGTGGGATTTAGGACATTCACACTGTTGTGCAACTACCACCTCTATCTAGTTTCATAAAATATTTAATGCATACCTTTTTTTTATTAACATATAATGTATTATTTGTCTTGTAATGCCTACCTTTTGAAAGCTGTATGAGAGCAAAGATTATGTGGCTAATTTAAGACATTTCTGTCGCTTCTTGAGTTCACTAGGCAATTTACTGACTCTTACAATTGTAAATGTTTTAACTATATGAATATCTTTTCGCTTTGTTTTTTGATTTGCTATTATTCAGTAGTGATAATATCAGCTATTATTTATGGAATGCCTACTATGTGCTGGACACTTCACATATATTGTCTTCTTTAAGACTCACAACCTAATGAAAAAGGTATTATCAACTTTAGATAGGAAAGAATCCTGAAGCTCAGAGACTTTAATTCACTTGCCCGAGCCCACACAGGTATTAAGTGGCAGAGCTGAGGCTTTTCCAAGCCAATCTGACTCTAGGACTTGATCTTTTAGTCACAACAAAATAATATCTCATGTGAACACACTCTTATTATTTGTGACAAGTATGAATTATGGAGATAGTTAAACTTTCAGCAAGCATAAAATTGGATACATGCAGACTGAAGATTAAATACTTTGAAACAAGGATTGAGAAGAAGCTAACCAAACAGCAGAAATCTTCACAAAACTGTTCAAATTTAAGGAGTTTTTTTTTTTAAGATTTTATTTATTCATTTGAAAGAGAAAGAGAGAGACAGAGCATAAGCAGGAGAGGCAGAAGCAGAGGGAGAGGGAGAAGCAGAGTTCCCACTGAGCAGGGAGCCTGATGCGGGACTCGATTCCAGGACCCTGGGATCATGACCTGAGCCAAAGGCAGATGCTTAACTGACTGAGCCACCCAGGTGCCCCAAAATTAAGTTTTTGCTGGAAATTTTTTCATATAATTTCAGGGACTTGTATTTATTCACCTATTAAGATTTTAAAATCATGATTTATAACTATTACCTCCTTTCTCTTGCGTCACTGGTTTCTCTCCCTTTACTGAATCACTACCATCAGAAAGGAAACCTGCTTCGATGTCTTATTTTAAAAACAAAACAACAACAACAAAAAACTAAAAACCTCCACTGACCCCATCTCATGACTTCTTGCTACTTTTTTTTTTTTTTTTTGGCTACCGTTTTTCTGCTTCCCTTTGCTGCACAACTCCTGGAAAGCACTGTCTACTATCACTGCTTCTTGTATTCACCTCCCATCTTTTCCTCAACCTGCTCTGATAGAGTCTGTCCCCAACACTCCGCTGAAAACAGCCCTCGTCGAAGGTCACCAGTGGCTTCCATCTTGCCAAATCCATCACTCTCCTTTTGCACCTTAACTTCTGAAACTTTTCAGCAGCCTTTGACCCAGGTGTCCCCTGGGTCAACACCCTCCTTGAAACTCTTCTTTTGCCTTTGGTGTCACCAGACTTTCTTGATCCTCTGCCAACTACACCGGCTCCTTCTTCTCAATCTTCTTTCCCGGTTCTTGGTTCTTGATTCTGGGCATCTGGTTCCTCCTGCTCTGTTCCAGGGCTTGGTTCCAGGACCCACACAATTCCCCATCTGTATGTCTTCCCTAGATGATCTCATCCATTCCCGTGGCTTTAAGTACCTTCTATATGCTAATCAAATGATATCAAACTCTCCCCCAAACTTCAGACTCATACTTCCAGCTACCACCTTGATATTTCTTCTTAGAAATTTAATAGGCACCCCATACTTAATATGTCTGAAACTGAGCTCCTGATTTCTGCCCCTAAACCTGCTCCTCCCACAGAGTTCTTCATTTCATAAATGGCGTCATAATTTACCCAGTGGCTCAGATTAAAAACAACAATGACAACAACCTTGATTCCTCTTTTCTCCATCTCTAACTAATTCATGACAAGTTGGCTTAACTCTGCCTTTACATTATATCCAACATCAGTCCACCACCGTTGGTCTCCATCTCCCCTACAACCATTGTAATCCAAGCCATCATCATACCTTGCTGCTACAAAAACCTTGAAACCAGTTTCTCTGCTTTCTCTTGTGCCCTTGTATAATTCATTCTCAAAACAGCCAGCAGGGCAAATTAGATCAGGTTACTCCTCTACTTAACACTGCCCTTTGGTTCTCATCTCAAATAAAACCAAAGCTCCTTACGGTGGCTTTCAAGCTCCTGCACACACTGCCTTCTGAATTCATCTACTACTCTGCTCCTTTCCTCTCTAAGCTCGGACCACACCAGCCCTCTTCCTACCCCCATATATGCCCCATATATGCCAAGACCCTTCTTTACTGGGTATTCCTTCTGCCTGCAATTCTCTCCTCCTAAATCTTCATGTAACTGACTTCCGATATGTCAAATACCAATTTCTTAGAGAAGTCCATGCTAACCATCCTTTCTACAGTAGCCATGCTCCATGCTGCTCACTATGGCTTTTTTTCTTTTCTCCATGATCCTCATCTCTATCTAAAATTGCTTTGCTCATGGGGCGCCTGGGTGGCTCAGTCAGTTAAGTGATGACTCTTGGATTTGTCTCAGGTCATGATCTCAGGGTTGTGAGTTCAGCCCCTCATGGGGCTCTGTGCTCAGTGGAGAATCTGCTGGAAATTCTCTCCCTCTGCCCCTCCCCATGCTTGAGTGCATTTGCTCTCTCTCAAATAAATAATCTTTAAAAAATAAATAAATAAAATTGCTTTGCTTGTGTGTTTATTATCTTCCCCATTTAAAATATAAGCTCCACGAGGCCATAGATTACACAATGACTAATGTATTCCCTTGGCCTAAAACACTGCCTAACACAGTCTACAGTTCAACAGATGAGGACATTGAGGCTCAAAAATATTAAGTGGACTTCCCCAAATCATTCAGTTAGTAAAAGAAGAGAGGAAGCCAAAATTTAAACCCAAATCTTTTGACTTTGAATCCTAGAGTCCTTCTGTTACATGATAATTCATGTAATTTATGTTCAGCAGGCAAATTATTTCTATTATCTGAGTTATGAAAAAAAAAGATCCCCTGGCTTTTTGTTGTTTGTAATGCTTATAAAAAGCTAACTAAAATGATTTTTTTTTCTTTTCTTTTCCCTTGCTTTAAAACATTATTATAGTTCACACGTGCATGCACATACACACACATCATACCTTAAATGAATATTCTATGTATCTGGAAAATATTTTTGTATTAATAAAATAGGCTTCACCTTGACTATTTTATTTTGTTTTAAGATTTTATTTATTTGACAGAGAGAGAGAGAGAATGAGCCTGGGGGAGAGGCAGAGGGAGATGGAGAAGCAGACTCCTCGTTGAGCAGGGACCCCAACACGGGGCTCGATCCAGGAACCCTGTGATCATGACCTAAGCAGAAGGCAGACGCCCAACCAACTGAGCCACCCAGGCGACCCTTAACTATTTTATTTTTAATGAGTTAAGGCTGATAGGAAAAGCCATATACTGATTTTTTTTTTTGGTCAGAGAGTTATTAAAATATATTTGGAACATTTTACTATGCAGTCAATGGGTTTATGTGGGTTTTTTTGAATAAAATTTCTTTTTAAATTAGTATCTTAAGTCCCCTTAAAAAGGTTTCATAACACCTTCTCAAATGGAAGAATTATGGTTTGCTAACCACACATTTTGAATGTGCCCTAAATAGAAATACAGAAATTATGTCCTAGGAAGAAAGGCAGTAATAAGACTCTTAAATAAATAACCTGAGAACTTTTAAAATAAAAGGTACATGTATTTTTAAAATACTCTCAAGATTTTTTCTCATAAGTCCGGATTTTCTTTTATTTCTTATTTGCATCAAATGAATACATGTACTTATTTATTTTTTTTTTTAAGATTTTATTTATTTATTTGACACAGAGAGAGAGAACACAAGGGGTGGGGAGCAGCAGGCAGAGGGAGAGGGAGAAGCAGGCTCCCCACTGAGCAAGGAGCACGAACCAGGGCTTGATCCCAGGACCCTGGGACCATGACCTAGGCCGAAGGCAGCGGCTTAACCGACTGAGCCACCCAGGCTCCCCATGTACTTAATTTATAAAGTCAAATATGCTTATATTTCTTGATCTTTCATTGTTAGATATTATTGACTTCCTACTATGGAAGATGAGGATTTAGTGTTTGTTTTGTTTTGGGGATTTAGTTTTTGTTCTTTTTTTTTTATTTAAACTTTTTTTAAAGATTTTATTCATTTATTTGACAGAGAGAGAGAGAGCACAAGCAAGGGGAACAGGGGAGGGAGAAGCAGGCTCTCCTCTGAGCAGGGAGTCCGATGGGGGACTCAATCCCAGGACCCTAGGATCATGACCTGAGCCGAAGGCAGACGCTCAACTGACTGAGCCACCCAGGCACCTGGGGATTTAGTTTTCCTAAATGCCTCAAACTATCTTCTGTCATATACACTTCTTCTCCCCCAAACTTCTCAGTATAGTGACATAACAATTTTGGATTAAACTAACAGTCAATGTTTACATTATATCTAGTGTTCACAGGTGAGCCAAGTATGATCATACAACTTTTTGGTTTTTATTCCTGGCATTAATAATTGTATCTTTGGCCTTTGGTTTCATTCTTTTTGTGTCACCCACTAATTCATCTACAAACATTCTGACCGAGCTAGAATTCCTCACTCTGGTGAAACATATTAAGTAATCTGTTTCTCTCTCTCTTTCTTTCTCGGGCATATCCTCCCTGTGGTGCTCTACTTTTTGCTTCAGTCTACACTGGTTGCTCTTTATAAGTCCTGCTGGACATCAGTCCTGTGATTCCTTTTGTCATATTCCCAAGAATTCTTTTTGCTATTATCTTGAAGTGGATGTTTCTTTCTTTTTAGTTTACTTTGTAAAATGGTTTACATTTTTTAGTAGAGTCCTGAGAAAGAGTGTATATAGGGTACACTTTTGGGAATTAGCATGTATGAAAATGTCTTTATTTTGCCCTCAGACGTGATGGATAGTTTAGCTGAGTGTAGAATTCTACAATGGAAATAAGTTTCTCTCAGAATTTTAAAGGTACTGATGCTTATTTCACTGCTACTGTTGAGAAGTGTGATGTCATTCTGACTCCTGATTCTTTGCGATATTGTTAGAGTCTTGAAGATTTTAGGATCCTCTCTTTATCTTTAGAGTTATGAAATTTCTTCTTTCTTTTCTTTTTTTTGGGGGGGGGGGAGAGAGAGAGAAAGAGAGAAGGGGCAGCGGGAGAGGGAGAGAATCTTAAGCAGGCTGATGCCCAGAGTGGAGCCCCATGGGGGGCTTGATCTCACAACCCTGAGATCATGACCTGAGCAGAAACCAAGAGCTGGATGCTTAACAGACTGAACCACCCAGGTGCCCCACGTGTTACGAAATTTCAACGTGAGTTACTTTGGTATGGTCTTTTTTTAGTCACTCAGCCAGATAATTGGTGGTTCTAGTCAATCTAGATACTCATGTCTTTCAGTTATAAGAATTTTTTTGGGGGGGCGCCTGGGTGGCTCAGTTGTTAAGCGTCTGCCTTCAGCTCAGGTCATGATCCCAAGGGTCCTGGGATGGAGCCCCGCATCAGGCTCCCTGCTCCGCGGGAAGCCTGCTTCTCCCTCTCCCACTCCCGCTGCTTCTGTTCCCTCTCTCGCTGTGTCTCTCTGTCAAATAAATAAATAAAATCTTAAAAAAAAAAAAAAGAATTTTTTTTTTGTATAATATCTACAACTTTAGGGGGCTTACTATGGCAGTCTTATCGGTTGTCCCATCCTTCAATATTGCTCATAAAAAATGTCTGTGTTGAGGATTTTTAAAGACTTGATAATTTTCTCTTTTTAAACTGAATAAAAGAAAAGCTGATATCTCTTGTGGAGGTTTTCCTGCAGATATTATTATTTTCTCCCCCAGTAAAAAGGTAGACTCTTCCTTGAAAAAAGCAATGTCAAACTGATTATGGTAAGGTCAGATACTGGGTATACTTGGGTTTTAAACTCATTGAATTAGCAGTAATTTTGTTTTTGTCATTGAAACCTTTCCAAAAAGATCCGCTGACTGTAAAGTACTGGAATTACCAAATTCTGTCTCCGTGTGTAAAATAAAATAATTGAACCAATATTAATTAGTCGTTCTAGTGACTGGATCTGAGGGAAAATAAGCCTGGAAAGTCTAAGCCCTAACTTCTGATGTAAGAGATGTGGGCACAGATACTGGTCAGGAACAGGACCACATCCACTCCTGACACCAAGAACAGGGTAGCAGGTGAAGGAAAAGAATCATAGAGGGCGAAACCGGGTCAGATGGTGGGACTAGGGAGGTGAAAGTCTTTCTTGTTCTGATGATGCTTCTTTGAAATCTTACTTTATAATATAGTTCATGGGAATAAATCAAGCAACTGAAGGCAGGGCCCGGATAATTGTGTGGTGTTGGTAGCAGTGGCCATTGATTCACAGTCATTGCTAGGTACGTTCATCCTCAGAGATGTCCATTGTGAGGAGAATGACTTCAACTGGCAGGGGGAGGAAGGAGGATGGACCAGTGTTGCTATTTCCATCTTTCCCATGGCACCAAATACAGAGGGCTCTTTCCCTTTTTATAGGCCTGGGTGGATACTTAATTTGGTTGAATCATTTAGGTGGGGCAGGAAGGAGTAAGATAAATAAGGCAGAAGACATGCTGTGACAATCTCACTCCTTGTTCTTAGAGAAGAGAGACTTTGGAATTCATGTTAGGTGCAACCAAAAATGATCTAGGATACTAGGATCTGTACATACATTTGACTAGGACCTTGATAACTACATGCAAAGGAAAGGGATGGTTTTGGGGAGTGGCTGACACCAGAAGGATAATTAGAATTGTTGCAAGACAAGCAACATGAGTAATAGTGTGAGGAATGAGTCAACCAGATTAATTACCAAATTCTGTCTCCATATATTAGATAAAATATTTGAGCCAATATTTATTAGACTACCTACCACTCTTCTGATTGGGTCTTAGGAGAAAATACTAAAAATAAAATTTAAGTGACATTAGATATAACAAATAATATTAAAATAGTAACTAAAATGTTATTTGAAGTTTTTTACATGAATTGATTCCTTTGATCTCCATTAGAACCCAGTGAGGTAGGCACTACATTACCCCCATTTTACAGATGATGAAACTGTCAAGGAGTGGTTAAGTAACGTACCTAAGCACATACCAATAGTTTCCAGCAACCTCACAGCATGGAGCCTTCTAAGGAAAATAAGAATGTGTCAGATTTATGATTTATGATTCTAAGGGGGAAGAGAAGGCTATTTCCTGAGTCCATAGTGATGATAACTTAATTTCATGACTATGTGGGCCTCCAGCTCCTGATAGAAAATCCTACAACCCATTTATATTGCCTTGGGAAATCTGTTATATGGGCATGAAAATAATTGAAGTGTATCCAAATATTGGAGGGGAAACAAAGAGGATTATACTTGATATTTCTCTTTTAAGAGCAATTGCAAAAAAAAAAAAAAGCAGTTGCATGATATTAATTTTAAGTGCAGAATATGTATGTCTACTAATTAAGACTTTTGGAAAGTATATAGCTCTATATACCTTTTGCTGGCAAACATGTGCTCATAAAGAACTTGCTTCAGTTTCATTATTTAAGAAGATGCTCAAATCCCAAATCATTTTTGGCTCTGTATGTTTTAAACTAAAGATTCTTTTATCAGATTCATTTGGAAAATTACACTAAATCTTGACTCTTTTCCTAGTACAGACCTGGGATAAAGGTGTAAGAAATCAGATAGAATGTTAAAATTAATTTACTCTTTCAAAATAATTTTTCAATATGTACTATTCATATTCTTTGATATGTGCTTTCCTTGGGGGAAGATAAAGGGAAAAGGAAAAATACTTATTTAGGTCTCACTGTGCCACACATTTTACATACTTAAGTTTGTGTTGCCTTTTCCCTCTCTAGTCTCATGTAGTCATGGAGAGGCCATCTAGCACCTGGTTAAGGTACAGGGTGGCATCTGAGATGCCCATATTCAAATTCCAGTTTCAGTACTTAATAGCTTTGGAATCTTGGACAAGCCATATAATGCCTCTAAGCCTCAGTTTTATTCATGGGCTCTTGCAGGGAAGACATGAAATGCTATAGGTAAAGCATTTAGTACAGGGCCTGACATATAAACATTGGCTGTTTGTACCACCAGGCCAGGGCCAGTAAGGACAGGATTCTGTAAAGACAGGATTGATAATCCTGGGGCACCTGGGTGGTACAGTAGGTTCAGCGTCCACCTCTTGGTTTCGGCTCAGGTTGTGATCTCAGGATCGTGAGATCAAGCCCAGTTAAGCGTGGAGTCGGCTTGAGACTCTCTCTCCCTCTGCCCCTTTGCCCTCAGATGTGATGGATAGTGTAGCTGAATGTAGAATTCTACAATGGAAATAAGTTTCTCTCAGAATTTTAAAGGTACTGATGCTTATTTCACATTACTGTTGAGAAGTGTGATGTCATTCTGACTCCTGATTCTTTGTATGTGATATTGTTAGAGTCTTGAAGATTTTAGGATCCTCTCTTTATCTTTAGAGTTATGAAATTTCTTTTTTCTTTTCTTTTTTTTTTTTTGAGAGGGAGAGAGAGAGAGCACTCGCTCGCTCACTCTCTGTCTCTCTCTCTCTAAAATAAATAAATCTTAAAAAAGAAGGACAGGATTGCTAATCCTGATTTTTCCTTTGCTTAGCTTCACTGTGGTTTGGTGTAGTAGTGTACACCATAACACATATGTTGTGCATGTTGTCACGTGGTGAGTATTGTTTCTTTCTTGTTGAACGGAAGTGAAGGTTGTCTTTTAATTCTCTTATCTGTGAGGATCACTGTCCCATACATAACGTACTACTGAGCAGGGAAGCTGAAGCAAGAGCGTCAGCTTATGTGGGGCTTCATTGTTTGAACTGTGGTATCCTGACTAGCTACTGCAAGGTAAATAAACATGTTTGCTGAACTATACTGAGCTGAGCCGTTGTGGCATGAAACTTCTGGGGCGCCTGGGTGGCTCAGTCGGTTAAGCATCTGCCTTCTACTCAGGTCATGATCCCAGGATCCTGGGACTGGGCCCACCCCCCCCAGCCCCCCCAACCCCCCTCCAGTCAGGCTCCCTGCTTAGTGGGGAGTCTGCTTCTCCCTCTCCCTCTGCCTCTGCCCCTCCTGCCCACCGCCTCCCCCTCCCCGCCATTCTGCTTGCTCGCACTCTCTCTCTCTCAAATAAATAAATAAAATCTTAAAAAAAAAAATAACACTTCCTAAGTTAACACTTCTAAGAAGAATCTTCCAAAATTTTATGCCTTTTCTGCTGGTTGTATCTTAATTATAGTTACTTTTAAAAATCCTTGTGAGATTGATTTACCAAAAAATTCACAAGCAAAACGTCATTTTTGAGAGAATTAGCCAACACCTGAAGGGAAACTATTAGCAAAAACAAGTAAGTCAATTACAGTTTACTTAAAACATATGAAAAATCCATTATTTTTACATATAAAAGAATAAAAATGGGATTTCCTTAATTCTAAGATGTTACTATTATCAACAAAGAAAAGCCATAAAGAATAATATATATCATGTTAACTGATTGTTAACCTATATTTTTAGTTGGTGATTAAGAAAATAGTGTCCCAAGGTCTGAACACCACTTCTGCTCTATGTAAGATTCCTCTTATTTGATGAAACATTAAAAGAAAGGGAATGGGTGCCTGGCTGGCTCAGTTGGTAAAGTGTGCAACTCTTGATCTCTTCGAGCTCCATGTTGAGTGCAGAGATTACTTAAAAATAAAATCTTAAAGTAAAAAAACGAAATGGAGGTGGTGGTGATGAACCTAATGGTAGAATTGATCGAGTTAGTACAAAATGATGTATTGTGTTCTACATTTCTTCATGACTGCAACAGCATATATAAAAGGCAGAGACTTTTTCCTCCTATCTTGAAAATGTTCACTTGGCACTAGAAACCTATTGATTGTATTTCTCGTCTTCCCTCTACTGCCAACTACTCTAAAAAGTGACCCACACCTGCTCTCGAATTTCTTCAGCAGTCCATCTTTTTTTTTTTTTAAAGATTTTATTTATTTATTTGACAGAGAGACACAGCGAGAGAGGGAACACAAGCAGGGGGAGTGGGAGAGGGAGAAGCAGGCTTCCCGCCGAGCAGGGAGCCCGATGTGGGACTCGATCCCAGGACCCTGGGATCGTGACCTGAGCCGAAGGCAGACGCTTAGCAACTGAGCCACCCTGGCGCCCCGAGTCCATCTTTTCTTAACCCACAGCAATCTCATAAGGAAAAATAATTGTGGAGGTCACCGGTGACCTTCCATTCACTAAATTTCCTTGGCTTTCTGTAGGACTTGTTGCCTTAAACTTTTCCACATGCAGCTTCTCTGACATTGTTCCTATCCCTCCTCTGGTTTTTCCTCATTGTTTGCTTTGTGGGAACCATCTTCCTCTTTCTGGTCCCTATATAGGACTCTTCCTTGCAGGTCAATCCTTGGACACCTTTTTATTAGTGAAGAACTGTGTGACACCATGTGACACACCTCACAATGGATCTTGACACGTCACTGAATTTCAAGCCTCGGTTGAGAATTGCTGATTCTGAGATAAATGCTAACTCTTTCTCTGTCCTGCGGGGCTCACCACATTATTGGCCTAACTGAATTCTAGCCTTTTCACAAATACCAGTTTTGACCCATACAAGCCTTTGACCTTTACCTAGGTGCGCATGTCCGCTGGCCTCAATGATGCCCTGTTCATCATATATTCATGATTAGTGGTGGTGTTGAGACACAGGTAGGACCAGAATTCGGCTGTGCAATAAATCACTAAAAAAAAAAAAAAAATATCTCTATAATGTCTAATCACAATATACTACACAACCTTTTTGTATTTAATGACTGGTTGCTGAAGAGTACGACAGTCATAAACTTTATAAAATTGTTCTCTGTGATGAAACTATTGTTGGTAATCTTTGCCAGTATAAAGTGATTGATAAATCATGGTTTTTTAATGAAAGTAAAGCAAAAAAATCCATTTCCTGTAATGAGCCATGATCAATGATTCTGGATAGATAGTTCTTTGAAATGTAGCCTACTGGGGCACCCGGGTGGCTTAGTCGGTTAAGCATTTGCCTTCTGCTCAGGTCATGATCCCAGGGTCCTGGGATCCAGCCCCACATCAGGCTCCTTGCCCCTCTCCCTTTGCCCCTCCCCATGGCTCCTGTGCGTTCTCTCTCTCTCTGCTCTTAAAAAAAGAAAAAAAAAGAAAAAGTAAAACAAGTCGGACACCTAACTGATTGCACTACCCAGGTGCCCCTGGTATGATTTTTAAGAAGGAAATTAAAGTCAGGCTAAATAGAAGGGTATATATATGTGGCCAGAGCCCTTCCCCTTCCAGCCCCTCCCCTTCTTTACCCTTGAGAGTGAGGGAGTCTTGCAGCAAAAGAGCATCAAAATTATGCTTTGTAGATCAGCAGAAGCAGCTGCAGGGAGTTTTTTCCTGGTTTATAGGTGCTCTACTCTGAGGAATATAAGGGTCCACTGTCCACCTTCTAGGAAGCGGTGGGTGTCCTGAGGCTCTGATTCAAGGAGTGGCAGGATAGAGCTGGAACCAAGGAAGAGAGTGGAATAGTAAGCAGAAAGCGGAAGTGAGACAGAGAGAACTTTCATGTGCCCATCTGAGATGCATGCCTTACACACTGGAGGGCAACTCAATGAGGACAAGCAAGAAACATTTTGAACCTTTCTCAGGACTCCTGACAGTGGGTTCCGGGTTTGAATGGGCACTCTCCAGTGACACCTGTACCTCCTTCCCGACATAGTGATAAGTTACATGTGAAAGTCACTGGGAAACTGAGTGATACTGGTATCACTATGACAAGATTCAATTCGATATATATTTACTGAATGCATACCATGTGCCAGGCAGTGGGAACCTAAGGAAGGAAAGGAAACAATAATCATTGAGCCTTTGCAGCCATAAAGGGATGCTGTTAGTCAGATCCCCATATCATAGATCTCAAGGCCATGTACTCTTATTACGAAGGCAGTTTCACATATGTCTGTGATTGTTTCATTACCGCGTGTCAGGCTGTAAGCTCTATGAGAGCAGACAGCTGTCTTTTTCTTCTTCACCACTGTGTCTTAGAGCTAAGCATAGATTCTAGTATTGGACAGCCATCCAATACTGTTGATTGAATGAGTGCTACCATGTATTACCCCTTTGTGTGTGTATGTGTGTGTGTGGGGGGGTATTATCCCGTTTTATAAGTGTGGAAATAGCGACAAATACCCAAGACCACACAGAAGGGAGGATTCCAAACTGATGCAGGGAGGATTCCAAAACAGCTCAGGCTGACTCCACAACCCAGGGTCTTTCTACCACGTCATGCTCCCTTCCCGGGGTTGGAGGGGCTCAGACTGGTGGGAGAGACAGACAGGAATGCCTGTACCGGGTAAATACTAGCGACACGAAAGAGATACGAACCGGAGGCGGTGCGGCGGGGAAAGGTGGGGGTCCCCAACTCTGTTTAAATCCCGCCCACCCAGAGGAAGCAAAATTGAGTGGATCGGCTTGTGCATCCTGCTCAGAATCCAAATTGAGAGGAAGGTGGAAAGAGTTAGGACGCCCTGGGAAAGGAATGAGGGAGAAGGGAGGAGGAAGGGATGTCAAGAACAGGGGTGGCGGCAGTTCCTTCTTGCGTCGTGTCTGTTGCGGCGCAACACGATCCTTGGACCCAGCGGGGGCTGTCAAGGTGATTCATTAAATGGCACTTGGCAGCCGCGAGGCTAAGTTCACCTGCACAGGTGGGGCGTCAGCGCGCGAGCAGCTTCCAGACGGTGGCCTCATAAAATAGCTTCTCCCCAATCTGGAAGGGGTGGAGGGGAGATAAATAACGCTTTCTCGTGGGGAAGAGGTTTAGTAAATAAGGAATGTGAGGGCTCTGAAGAGAATTACAGTGCAAGCACCATGGCTATTATCCTAATCGGGCACCATTTCAACACCTCTCCCTTCAAGTCAACCAGCCCTACAACAGGATTTATTTTCCAATGAGCGAAATCCCCGCCCGCCAACTCCGAGCGGCTTGGATGAGAGCTCTGTGGGAAACAGCAGCGACGAGGAGAGGCTATTTTGGGTGTGGGAACGCGGAGGGAGGAGGGGCGGCGCCGCCAGGCTGGGCGCGGGTGCGCGGGGAAAGCCTCCAGCTCGGGCTGCCACGGCAACCGCGTCCAGGCAACGCGCCCGGAAGCGGCTCGGGCGGCGCGCGGCGGCTCGCGCCCCCCGGGAGCCGCGAACCCGGCCGGGCCGCGCGCCGGGCCAGGCGGCAGGCGCGCGCTGATTGGACGGCGCTCCCCGCGGCGCGGGCCCGCAGCCGGGCGCCCCGCACAGCCCGCGCCAGCGGCCGCCGCACCCAGCCGCGCCGACGAAGACATGGGCAGCCGCGGCGCGCCCGTCCCCCGCGCCGGTGAGTGCCGCGCCCCGGGCCCCCGGCCGGACGTGCTCCGCTCCCCGGCGGCGGGAGCTCCCTGAGACGGCCGGTGACCTTGGGGCAGCCGCCGGGAGACAGGCTTGGGGGGCAGAGAGAGAGCTGCGCGTGGCCCATGTGACGTGCTGCCGGCGAGAGGGTTAACTGCATGCTGACGCGAGGGGATGAAGTTGGGCACAGAACGCAACTGGCATTGCATTTTTGCGGGGGCCGGGGGGAGTTGCGTGCTAGCAAACCAACAGAAGCCGGGAGGGACTGTCGGGGGGAGCTGGGGTGGTGCACAGATTGCCAGGGGGTGCTGGTAAGTCAGCCGTCCCACTACTCAGAGCTGAGTGACCTTGGACAGGTTAACCTCTCTGCCTCCCCCCACCCCTTTCTCATTAAAAGGAGAGGCTTGGGCTCTTTGCGGTTCCACAGTGCTGTGGTACCATTGCACTGTGAGGTTAGAAAGGGCCCCAAAGTATGGTTCTGCAGGTACAGGATACACAGGACTTAATCATGTTTATTCGACAAGGGGATTCCATTAATTGGCTGTCAAAGTGGCAAGAAATCTCATCGTTTTATGGAAGATTATGGACAGAAAGCCGTGGGTGGCCCAGAGAGTGGCTTCTCAAGATGTCCAGCTGAAAACCTCTTGGGTGCTCTAAAAGTCACGAACAAAATCAGGGTTAAGCCTCCCGAGTTGTTCTTTCCTGGAGTTAATCTCATAGGAAACTTTGTATTTGAACAGGTAAAATCAAAACCCAATAGTGGCAGGCAGCAGCAAATTAAGTGAGTCATTTCTTCAATATGCACGAGGTTGTGTGTGTGTGTGTGTGTGTGTGTGTGTGTGTGAGTGCGCGCGCGCGTGTGTGCGCGTGCCCGGCTGCGCTCACGCTCTCATCTTAAAGTCTGTGTATGTCAATGACAGACATTATTTCATAGGAGTAACCAGAAATAATGTGAGAATGGTTTGAGTCCACAGAAGTGCAGCTCTCTGGGAAACAGGGGCAAACATTTGCAGCTTGCTCTTTAAATAGGAGTTGGGTTTGTGAAAGTAAATAGATTCTCTACTGAAAACCATCCCTAGGGTTTGCCCATTGTGTCCGAGGTGGGGGCCTTGTCATGGAGTGTGTGTCTGTGAGGAAGGTACTCCTGAGACGCAGTAGGCCGTGACACCTCTTCTATTTTTAGCATCAGCTGGTGCTAAAAAGACACTCAGGCCCCTTTCTATATTCTCATTCCATAAACTTCCCTATTCCAAGGAGGGGAAAGGGAGGAAATGCCTGGTCCCTCTCATGGGTCCTTGGGGTTGCCTCTTCTGGCTCTCTGCTTTAAAGCCACCCTTAATGTTCATTCCAATCTGATTTCATCTGTATAAAAATGTGGGTTGGAAAGAAAACATTTTCAGTGTTAATGAATAAGCTTCTGTAAGCTTGTTTACCTGATGCTTTAATAATCTTTAATGGTTTACATGTTAGAAATCTGATAGCATTCAGACAGAAAAATCCTTACTGCAGGAATTCAGCCACTAAGCCCTACAAATCTTTAATGAATCACACGTCATTACACTTGGAAACCTCGTGGACAAACTAGTCCACCTTCTCTCTCTGTAGGCCACTGGCCTGTGTGTCTCCAAACCTGCCTTTCAGTCTCTTGTTTCTCACATCCTGCAGCCATACTTCTGAATTTTCATTTTCCTCAGCCGAGCCCATCTTCTGTCCCTCCCCTAGCACCAGAGCCCGAGTGAACAATTTCTCTCAGAATAGCCCTCTCCCGTCTCAGTCTCACCAGAGCAGGGATTGGATTTCCTGCTTCTCAGTGCCACTTCCAGACCATTAACCCGTCACTAACAAAGTCTTCCGTTTACAACGTCATGCTGTCTGCTGGTGCCCCGTACCTTCCTTCTTATGTTCTGGATCAGTGCTTGCCAAACCTGGTGGCTCCTTAGAATCACCCGGAGTATTATGAAAAATGTGCGTCTTTAGACTCTCTCAAATACACCAAATGAGAGTCATCAAGATGGGCAAGACCTACAAATCCTTATTTTAAAAACAAACCCAAAAAGAAGAAGGAGGAGGAAGGAGGATGGGGAGAGCAAACAGAGTTCTGTGGGCGATTCCGATGTACACCCAGGTTTGGCAAGCACTTCCCTGATGCTACAAAAAAGTAACAGACAGATAAACACGGGCAACTAGCTTGGTTCTCTTCTCTACCTTGTTTCTTGTCTGTGCCTTTGGGGTTTATGCTGAGGTTCTATTAACTCATTGATCTTGAAGTTCCTCAACGTCTTCAGCATCAAATCCTATGGCCTTAATGTCCACTTTACTTCAACCACTCACATTTTGGACTTGTTTAGTCTTGGGAGTTTTTTCCACCTTCAAGATCTGGACTTAGCCTGCTCAGCTGATTCTTAACACTTACAGCACTGGATTTTAACCATTATTGAAGACTCTGGTCCCTTAATTGCTTGATGTTCCAATCCCTCTGTGGCTCCATTTCTCCGCTTGGAGTCTAGATGTTGCCAGCCATTTCTCTTCTGTCTGGAATCCTGGAATCTTTATTCTTAACATATTGGGCTTCTCATATTCCAGTCCTCAATCCAAAATCACCCTCATTATCTACTTTTTCTTCTCCCAGCCTGCCAAGTTACCCAGGAGAAAGTCACAAAGACCTGTGGACTGGTTCCACTGCAAATTTATGCTGGCTCTAATTTCACCTAGGTCTTGCTTTTCTATGAAAAAAAAAAAAAATACCCATCTTTTATTAACTCTCAACTGCATTCCTTTAGAGGTTGTGCCAGATTTTCCCATTCCTTACACTTCCAGTTTCCTTTCAGCAGATAGCCTTTTTTCACTGAAGAGATGAAGGATGTCCACATCCTGGTTTACTGCCCTCTGCCTCAATGTAAGCTCTCATTGTAACCACCTCGCCACCCCAAACATTTTTCTTTCTTTTTTTTTTTCAAAGATTTTGTTTATTAGAGAGAGAGAGAGAGCATAAGCAGGGTGAGGGGCAGAGGGAGAAGCAGACTCCCCGCTGAGCAGGGATCCTGCTGCAGGGCTCGATCCTGGGATTCCGGGATCATGACCTGATCCTAAAGCAGACGCTTAACCGACTGAGCCACCCAGGCCTCCCCCGCCAAACATTTTTCTTTACTCATCTTTGTCCTTCTTTATTTCCTCTTTCTCTGAGGGAACAAAATCTCTACAAGTCCCCTCCCATAATTGACCCACATATACTACACACTCTCCATTCTCTGGACTTTTCTCCTTCTTTCTTGCCTCATGTAGGAACTTGCTCTATTATTCCCTTTATTCAGTTTCTTTGGTCCCTCCTTACTCTGCCCAACTCTCACCCCACCATATACACAAGTCATCCTTCTCATGATAAAATAAACTGTGCTAGAGTCCCAGCTCTGTCCACTAGAACTTTCTGTGATGATGGAAATACTTTGTACCTGTGCTGTCCAGTATGATCATCACTAGCCACGATGTGACTACTGAGCACGTGAAATGTGGCTAATGTGACCGAGGAACTCAATTAATAGTTTTTGTTAAATTTTTTAAAAGATTTTTATGTATTTATTTGAGAGCGAGAGAGTGCACACATGAGCAGGGGCAGAGGCAGGGGGCGAGGGAGAAGCAGACTCCCCACTGAGCGGGTAGCTGGATGCAGGACTCGATCCCAGGACCCTGAGATCATGACCTGAGCTGAAGGCAGATGCTTAACCAACTGAGCCACCCAGGCGCCCCAAGGTTTTGTTAATTTTAAATTCATTTCAAGAGCACACGGGGCGATGGCTATGGAGTCTGGCAACATAGTGGTGCACCCCGCTGCTGTGTTCAGATGTCTTCCTTCCGGGTTTCCCTCCTTTGACTGCCCACTCACTTGTCTGGCCCCACCCTCACCTTTGTGCTCAAACTGCTTTCTTGTAGGGCTCCCGCAGCGGTGTCCTAGTTGCGGAGCTGAGGCCTTTGCTCTGTCTTTCCCTCCTTGATCTGCCCTGCCACCTGCTGCCCAGATCTCTCTCTTTCCTTGTCTCCGTGTCACTGGTTATCCACGCGCAACTCGATCCTCACTGTCTCCTGTTTACCCCTGACTTCCAAACGTAGGATTTTGTGGGGTCCTGTTCTTGGCATTCTTCTCTTCCTCTGCTGGCCTCCTGCCTTCTCTCTGTCCCAGCTGTCAACTCACCTTGGGGCTGACGTTAGTTGTCATTGGGTGGTTGCCCACGATTCACTTGCATCCTGTTCTTTCGACCCTGCTCCGCCTCTGTGAGGCACATACTCCCAACATTTCTGTTATGCCGGTGAAGGACTTGGAGCAAAGAGAAATTAGAATAACTGAGTCCTTGACCGGTTGTGAAGGAGCAGACCTGGGAAAGGAATTCCGGCAATCTGACCCGAGAGCCTACTTTCACTAGGCTTTCCCTAGGCCTCCAGAGGCCTGCCCTCTCCCAAATCCCATTCGGAATCTGTCACCCAGAAGCCCGACTGTTTGGTCTCTAAGCAGCTCTTCATCCTGGCTTCCTTAAATCACTTTCCCCTTTTTAACTTTTTATTTTGAAATAATTCAGATTTACAGAGAAGTTGCAAGAATAATTTAAATAATTTGCATCTTTAACCCAAATTCTATAAATATGAACTATTTGCCCCACTTGCTTTATCCTTCTCTCTTTCGTGCTCTCTCCACACACACACACACACACAGATATACACACTCATGCACACACATGCACACACACATATGTTGTTGTAGTTTTTCAGAGCCATTTCAGAGTTAAGTTATAGACACGATGCCCCTTTACCTACCTCCCCCAGTACTTCAGTATTACTTCCTAAAAAACAAGGACATTTTCTTGCATAATGAGTGTCCAAAATTGAGACATTGTCATTGATTCTGTGCTGTTGTCTAATCTAACGACCTTGCGCACGTGTCACCAATAGCCCTAATAATGTCCTTTATAGTAAAAGAGGAGGAAAAAAATCTTTAAATCTTTTGCTCTGTTAGTTGTCATGCCTCTTTAATCTCCTTTCGTCTGGATGGTTCCTCAGTTGTTCTTTGTCGTTCATGGCCTTGACGCTTTGGAAGGGTACAGGCTGTTATTTTGTACAATATCTTTTAACTGGGGTTTGCCTGGTGTTTCTCATGGTGGATTTCGGGAGGCACCCCACAGGGCAACCGTGTGCCCCTCTCACTGCATTCCCTAATGATTTCTGTGCCTGGTGCCATCCTCTGTGACCCACTCTTGATCGCAGTGGTCATTCTAACTTCTCTTCGCCACCCTCCCACATGCAGTTGGCCATTGAGTGTGGAGGTGCTCCCTGCACAGTCTCCCTCAGTTGCTCACTTCCTCTCTGTTTCTACTGCCTCCCTCCTGTTCTAGAAGTCGACGCCTCTGCACACAATCCCCGCGGCCCTCCACCAGGAAGCCCTGTGCCGGGAATTTCCACTAGTTGGCGCATCCTCCACTTTGCCCTCCCTCCACTCTTTCTCGTGCTGCCCTGTGTCCTTAACTCATCCCTTTGAATGCCCAGCTCAAATGCTTTTCTCGATGGCCTGGTTCACACTAATAATCCTGCCTTCGGCTCAGAGGCGAGGCCTGGTATGTACCACTCACGCGGCAGGTACCAGCCTCTCTACTCTTGCTTGGTGGCCTGCCTGTTTTATTTTCCTGTCGACTTGGAGCTTTGGAGTGTGGGAGCTGTGTCTTGATCAGCACTGTTGAGGCTCAATGAGTATTTACTGACTGGACTCATTTCCTTGATGAAATCAGGTAGCGAACTGTGCAGGGTGATCATAGAGTTGTCTGCTAGCACCTGGTATGTGATGGTGGGTGTGAGACCCATGCCTTACTCCAGGACTCAGGTAGATGGGAGTTCAAAGTAAGGCCTTTTAGCAAAGCGACGGATAATTGGAAAAGGTACTAACGTGTTGTAAGTGGAGTAAGTGATTTTCCCCTGATGACACCTGAACCTTGTGTGTATGTGTCAAGACAAAGAATTGGCACATTTGATTAAAAAAAAAAGAGTAGGGCGCCTGGGTGGCTCAGTTGGTTAAGCGACTGCCTTCGGCTCAGGTCTGATCCTGGAGTCCCTGGATCGAGTCCCGCGTCGGGCTTCCTGCTCGGCAGGGAGTCTGCTTCGTCCTCTGACCCTGTCCCCTCTCAGGTGTTCTCTCTCTCTCATTCTCTCTCTCTCAAATAAATAAATGAAATCTTTAAAAAAAAAAAAAAAAGTAGAGAAACCTAACATAGCATATTAAAATGGCCCATCTATTTCTTCACACCCCAAATGAGCAGCGGCATGTGTGAGGAGCAGTTTCTCAGGCTCGCATCCTCCCTGGGAGCCCTCGGACCACCTGTTTCTCTCCACTTCATTGTCTAGCCACCTCTTCCCCCTCTGCTTGCCCAGCAGCGCTGCCTTTCTGCCTTCACTCTTTCCCCCCCTTCTCCCTTGTTCTCCTTCTGCCCCTTCCTTTCTCTTAATAACTCTTCTGCTTTCATCCCTCTCTCTGTATGCATTATTTTACTTTTTGACTTGTTGGATGTGGTTTTATGTTCCATGCGTTTTTAATATAAAGGCAGGTGAAAAAAGATAGACAGTGTTTTTGTTTTTGTTTTTACTACTCAGTGCTCTTCTGTTGCTCCCCCCCCAGCCCCCAACCCACCATGGCTCAGCGGTTCTTGGTATTTTAAAAACATAGCAGTGATAATAAGATGGTTTATTTGGTTACCTTTCTGGACCACCAGGAAAGTTACTGGGAATGTGCTGGTTGACAGACATCAAAAGGCCCGAATTTTTCAGTCTCTGTTAAAGCAAAATTGGCATTTGAAGTCAGTCATCAGATTTTCGGATGGTGAGTTGTTGAGCTCGTTGGAATGACAGTATCTCTGCTCCAGGCGTGCCTGTGCTTGCTGGCTGGTGGTCAGCTTTTTTCTCATTCTTAAGAGAATGCTTTTGTGCAGATGACATCTTCTCTGGATAAAGTAGCTGCAGAAGTGAAGGCAAGAGATTCTGCTGCTTAGCGGAGTGGGGCTTACATACAAAGCGTGTTTATGTGGGAGAGAATGTGTGGGGGTTGCTTTCACATTATGGAATTCTTAAAATTGTTGAACCGGGAAGATGTTATTCAGAAACCCCTGGTGCCTTCAGCTTGTTTTTTGTTGATTTCAGATTTCTTTTTTCCCCATTTTTAATTATCTCTTGAAGAGCACAGGAGTCCTCCCCTGCTCTCTCTAAAATAGTTATAAAATTAATGCACTGAAGTCAAGTTGTTACTCTAAATAAAAGAGTCTCTCATAGACTCCTGTGTTCAGCAGAGAGGTCCAGCCCCCTCCTGCTGTGTATGAGAAAAAGGGCAGAAGCTGGAGGCTGGATCTTTTTTCCATGGCCAAATCCTTAGCTTTTCAGTCGGAGATGCATGTAGGGTAGAACCCAAAAGTCACAACTAGAATTCTGTCTGCAGACACAGTCGTGCCTTCCTTTCAATGGTCCTTGGTGCATCTGGGGGTGTAGGTAATTTAGTAGGTAGAAAGTTTACACCAGCTTTTAGTAATTTTTTTTTTTTTTTTTCTGTTCTAGCTGTTGCCTTTGGCAGATTCCCTTTTTAACATTTGGTGATGTGTCTTCTCTAATGCTAGAAAGAAAGTTGCCAAATATAGCTGTGGAGCATAATAAAACACCCTAAAAGTAATATTAAGACACTTCTTTTTGGTGTGGGTGCCCGTGTGCACTGCAGGGCAACCTGAAGGAGTCTGCCAAGCTCACAGCTGGAGGGGATCTTGAGTCAGCAATCGATATGTCATCTGGGCAGAGCAACTCAATAATTAAAATGGTGGGCCTTACCAAGTTAGAAAAACAAGCCAGTGAACAAATATTTATGAGTGTCTGTGAAGAGGTGCTGAGCTGGGCTTCACGGGGGTTACAGATGCTGTGGTAGGATGTCCCTGCTGCCCCAGAGTAGCTCAGCTGGGGAGACATAATCCATAAAAAGTTCAAATAACAATAGAAGATTTAAATAGCATTTCAAAATGGCTGTTATTAATAGATGGGAACAAAAACCAATCTGTTTTTGCAAGGGTTCTCCTAAAAACGTTAACATCATTCTAAGGTATGGAGAATGGATTAAAGCCACACTGGTGGCCGTTCCTGGGGTTCTAGGGGTTCAAATGATTCCAGTCCATTTGTGAATCCATCCGGACCTGACAGAGGACACATATATGTTACAGATATACTGGATCTTATCGGTTATGTAGCAATCCCTGTTCTTGCTGGCAGCCACCATCAATGTTTTGAGCATTTTGAAGTTTTTGTTTGTTTGTTTTTAATGGGTCAAAAACACAGCCACTCTTCACCTCAGCAGAGGGGAAAGAAAACAAGTCTTGCAAAGTAGAATCAAGGCCATTTTCACAAAAGGCATTAGAAATAGTTGCCTTGGGACCCTGTGGAGAGACTCACACTGTCGCTGGAACCTAAGACTTTTGGGATGCCGTGCTGGGGGCTCCCACCGATGGCGGCCACTGGACCTGTGTACGACGCCTGATTCCCGACATAAGGGCAATCCAGGGCTTTGATGAAGGCTTCAGCAAGTGTACCGGGCTCGAGCCTCATAATGTGCCCACAAGGGAATGGGGTTTGGGGAATAATTCACAGAAAACTGGAAGTTGTTGTTTGATGAGTATAGAGTTTCAGTTTGGGAAGATGAAAAAGTTCTAGAGATCTTTATATCTAGAGATACAAAGTTAACACTACTGTACTGCACATTTACATTTTTTAAAGATGATAAATCTTGTTTTACCTGTTTTTAACCACAGTAAAAAAAAAAAAAAAGCGCCCTGCAAACTTATTTTAACTGAACCATAGCATATCATTTAAACCCAGAATCAGGCTTTCTCTTGGTTTTGATAAATGTACATGGGCAATTTCTGGTTTTTTGTTTTGTTTTGTTTTGCTCATTCGTTCATTCTTTTATTCAAAAAGTTTGTATTTAGATTTTTGTCATTGTGAAAATAGCATACTTATTAAAGTCTTTTGAAAATAAGGAAAAGTGGAATAAAAATATACCCAATGCCACTATTTATAATTTATTTGTTTACATTGTTTTTAAAAATATTATAATAGTACTTTTAGTACTGGAACCCCTGCCCCACTCCCCTCAGTTGAGGGACTTCTGGGTTGCTGGGGTAATGTAGAATTGGAAAGAAATGTCAAGGTGTGTCAGGTAAGATTCAGAGAAGGACATTTTGGTATGAGGATGCCCAATGTCTTAGAGGCTGTGTGAGGCCTTCTAACATTCCCTCCTTTGGTGACTTAGCCAGATTTCTCCCAGATCCACCTCATAACCATAATGCCATTTCCATCCCCAAATGTGCTAGCCCATACATTTCTTGCAAGGATGGCTCATCTACTCACCAAAATTCTGTCCAGGTTTAGGGAGAGGGAGCTGTCTATTAAGAAGAAGACAGGGTGTGCTTATTTGTGCTGTTTCATTTTCTTTGCACATAATTTAGAGGCACTCCCTCAATCTGAGCCCTGTGGTTAATTTATAGAAAGCTCCTGCTGTTATCAGTGGTCTCTCTTTGGCCATCTTTATCAATCTAATACTTCCGGCTTTGGAATTAGTCATCCCTGGCCTCGATTGCACAGCCCTCTTCCTCCTCCTTGTACTGAAAACAAATGATTTACCCAGACACCAGCTATTCACATCACAGGGCCGTGCCAGCAATTTGGCACAGGGTGGGTTGGGGGAATGGCGTTAAAGGTAGCCTCAAGTCAAGGAAGGGTTTATTTGGGGCGCCTGGGTGACTCAGTCGTTAAGCATCTGCCTTTGGCTTGGGTCATGATCCTGGAGTCCTGGGATCGAGTCCCGCATCGGGCTCTCTGCTCGGCGGGAAACCTGCTTCTCCCTCTCCCACTCCCCCTACTTGTGTTCCCTCTCTCGCTGTGTCTCTCTGTCAAATAAATAAATAAAATCTTTAAAAAAAAAAAAAAAAAAAGGAAGTGTCCATTCGTGGAGGCAGAGCCCTGTGGTGGGTCAGATCGGAGATGGGAAGAAGGCAGATAAGGGTGGCCTGCGCACACAGAGGGTGGTGGTTGTCTTGTCCTTGAATGCTCCATTCACCTCCATGGGCCCAGGGTCAGGTGAGCTCCTCACCTTGGGGAGGAGGAGGAGAAAGAGAGGGTATGGCAGAGGTAGACCTTAAAAATTGGTAGGTCCTTTATTTTTATTTTTATTTTTTTTAAAGATTTTATTTATTTATTTGAGAGAGAGAGAGCACAAGAGGGGGGAGGGTCAGAGGGGGAAGCAGACTCCCCGCCGAGCAGGGAGCCTGAAGCGGGACTCAATCCCGGGACTCGATCCCGGGACTCCAGGATCATGACCTGAGCCGAAGGCAGTTGCTTAACCAACTGAGCCACCCAGGTGCCCGGTAGGTCCTTTAAACTCAAGTTAAAATGTTTGTACCATCTAAATTGTGGTGCCAAGGAACAAAGCTCTTTTCAAGCTCTGATTATGGTTTTATATAGTACTATAAATCCTTTTTCAAATCTTATTCTTTAAAAAAAAACTTAGCATTATAGCCAGCATATCAGTATTTTCTGTGTTACTTCATAGTCTTTGTAACCATTATTTTAAATAGCTATTGATATTCTCTTGAGTGGATGTGCCATGTTTTAATTAACTACTCTTTTATTGTTGCACATTTAACCAATAGTCATTTATAGAAATATTAACATTTAGATAAGATCACATATTAAGTATGGATAAAATGCTTTAGGTCTACAGACTTGATGAAGATCAGTTACTGTTCTAATTTCATGGTCCTCAGGAAATCTAGGGCAAGATTGAGTTCTAAGTGTGTGTGCTGGAGAGACTAACACTTTGACTTCCTTCCCCCTCATGGTCTTTACGTGATTGTTTGTTTGTTTCAAAGATTTTATTTATTTGTTTGTCAGAGAGAGAGAGAACACAAGCAGGGGGAATGGCAGGCAGAAGCAGACTCCCCCTGAGCAAGGAGCCCAATGTGGGACTCAATCCCAGGACCCTGGCATCATGACCTGAGCTGAAGGCAGACGCTTAACCAACTGAGTCACTCAGGTGTCCTTGTTTATGTTTAAGTAGGGTTGGGAAAAAGTAATTTTCTTTCTTTTTTAATGATAGAATGAAAAATTAAGTTTAAGAAGTAAAACATCATACATTTAGTTGAAACCCTCTGTATCCATATGTCTGATCCCTCTGTCTCTCACTCAGAGACAAATATGACTCTGATTTGGTGTCTTCCATTTCCATGCTCATCTTTAGATGTTATAGATTCGGCATATTATTTGGCATATCTTAAATCTTTATAAAAAGGCCTTAGGTGTCCATATCCTTCTTCGGCTTGCTTTTTTACTTAATATGTTTGTGGGATTCATTCACATTGGGACTTGCAATGCTAATCCATTTATTTCCACAACTGGTGGTTCTTCCATTGCATGAATGTGTCATGCTTTATTCATCCTTTTGCCTAATGATAGGTGTTCAAGCCACCCCCCCAACCACCACCTACTTTTTTTGCTCTTAGAAACAATGCTACCTTGAGTATTCTTGTAAATGTCTCTTTGTGAACGTGGCTGAGAGGTCTTTTTTGGATATTTCTGAGCAGTGGAATCATTGGGCCATGGAGTTTGTGCATCCTCAGCTTTACTAGATATTAAAGATTGCTTTCCAAAGTAGTGGTACTGATTCACATTCCCATCTGGTGTTCCTGTTGTTCCATATATATTCCTGTCAATACTTTATCTTACCACACTTGATTTTTGCCAACCTGATGGGGTGAAATGGTAAACCTTGCAATTTTATCTCTTGTGGCAAATTAGATTTATTTTGTAATTTGTTTCCACTGGCCAGCACAGAGCCAGTGTTATGAAAAAACTTGTTAAAGTTCTTATTCTTTCTTTAATATTTTTTTGAGATTTTTAAAAGTAAAACAACCATTTAGAAATTTATTAAAAGACTTAAATGTTAGATTATAAGATAAATAATCTCTTCGCAGTGAGCAGAACTACACTCTGTGTGATTTGGTATCAGAATCCCAGGTGACTACAGCTGCCAACTGAGGACAGGTGACGGCCACTTGATGGATCTCTGCTGTATTCTGTTGGTTAGAAGCAAGTCACAGGTCCCACCACACTCAAGAGGAGGGGATCACACAAATATGGACTCCAGGAGGCGGAGATCATGGGGGGCACCTTACATCCTGGTCTGTCCCCCACAATAGGTACCATGTTGTGATCATGTTTCAGTGTCAAGTTTCGCGTTTCAGGTTTAGATGTTTAGCACCGCTACGGCAGTCAGTGACAGATTTCAGGAGACAGACTCTCGCAAGTCTGGTTCCCATCACAGTGAGAAAAGTAGCTGGCAGACTGGGGCTTGTGCTGCTTCTCACATGTTCTCCTTTTACACACATCCACATGGGAAACTAAATGATGTGCTTGGTGAGTGTGGGCTCAGGGCAGAGGAGTGAACAGGAATATCTTAGTGGCTAATGTCATTGGACCGTGAGAACTTTTAATACATCCCTCTCCATCACAGAACTCTTCCTGCAGCCCCAGATTCTTAGGTTGTTGGAAACACTGATAAATTTCGCCTCTTCAAACTCTGCTTTTACTAGATGTGCTGTGTATACTATCCCCCTTTCTGGTTGCACAGTCTCTAGTCAATATAATTCAGTTGATTAAAGTCAATATTATGAAATGTCTTCATTTCTGTCATCTGTCCTTGAGATTCATTTATCCAGCAGACATTCATTGATCATCACTGTGCCAGGTGCTTGGAATAAAGCTGTGGAAAATTCAGCTCTTCATGGAGCCCACAGTATAGAGCCCAAGACTGACATTGAACCAGTAATGACAAATGTGATGACTGCTTGCCCTGTTTTACTTGTGAGTGTCAGCAGTATCTTGGATTGTTCTTACAGATCTGCTGATTTCATCCCTTCTTGATTCTTTAGATTTCATTGTCAGAGTCTCTATTTATCTATTTTTTAAGATTTTATTTACTTATTTATTTGACAGAGAGAGAGAGTGCACAAGCAGGGGGAGCGGCAGGCAGAGCAAGAGGGAGAAGCAGGCTCCTCACTGAGCAGGGAGCCCGACATGGGGCTCGATCCCAGGACCCTGGAATCATGACCTGAGCTGAAGGCAAACGCTTAACCAACTGAGCCACCCAGGTGTCCCCAGAGTCTCACTTTAACCTCAATTTTGGAAGTAGTTTGCACTCCGCCCCTCAAACTTTTATACTACCTGCATCATTTCATAAAACAAAGGAAAGGAGAGGAAAATAAGAGACCAAAAAGTTGAACTAAATCATGATTTAAAATAACATTTCAGTGTAAATGTTCATCAGTAAGGGGCTGCCTAACAATTTGGTGTATCCGTTCAGTGTAATATTATGCAGGCATTAAAAATCATGATGTGTCTTTATATATTTACATGGAAAGATGTTTATGATACAGTGCCAATTAGGGAATGCAGGGCACACATGCTATAGAGTATGATTTTATTTTTCTCAAAAAGGAAAATGTATCTTGGAGAGAGATCTTGAAAAAAAATGTAAATCGATATATTAACATCAGCAATTTCTGAGTGGTGATTTTCACTTTGTTCTTTACACCTTTATGTAGAGCTTAAATTTTAATATTATATTAATTACAGAAAGCATTTTTCAGTTTAGGAAAAGGTGTTTCTTAAAATGTTTCAAATTTCCTCATACAAAATATGTGTGTTGCAAATTGTTGTTTTCACATATGTGTCCTGATTCCAAAACACAAGTGACAACCATTGCTTCATTGTAGCTGTAACCTCAGCAGGTGCTGGTGCCAGGAGGAATAGCCTTGGCCAAATGAAAGGATTAAAGCAGATGTCCAGTCATTTCCCCACTAGTCCCACACAGGAAACCATATAATACCTCCTTTAACAAATGAGTACTATTTGCTAGTCCATTTAGCTAAGGTTTAATTTTTTTTTTAAGATTTTATTTATTTGACAGAGAGAGAGAGATAGGGAGAGCAGGAACACAAGCAGGGGGAGTGGGAGAGGGAGAAGCAGGCTTCCCACCAAGCAGGGAGCCTGATGTGGGGCTCCATCCCAGCACCCTGGGATCATGACCTGAGCCGAAGGCAGACGCTTAACGACTGAGCCACCCAGGTGCCCCTAAGGTCTTACTTTTTTTTTTTTTTTTTCTAAAGATTTTATTTATTTGACAGAGAGAGACACAGCAAGAGAGGGAACACAAGCAGGGGGAGTGGGAGAGGGAGAAGCAGGCTTCCCGCTGAGCAGGGAGCCCGATGCGGGGCCCGATCCCAGGACCCTAGGATCATGACCTGAGCTGAAGGCAGACGCTTAACGACTGAGCCACCCAGGCGCCCCTCTAAGGTCTTACTTTTTAAAAAGAGATGTATTTTCCATCAGATGTGCATTAGCCAGGGAAAGGAAAGGAACCAGCCCTTCCTGGGAGCGTGTGGATTGCCCTAAGGCCAGACGGTGTTGTGGATTCCCCATAGTCCTGGCTGTGGGTAATGCCTGGTGAGGAAGAGGTCAGGCTGTAGGTTCAAATCCCCGCTCCGTTCTTTCCTGGCCATGTGTGGTTGGGGCGGTTGCTGAATATTTCTAAGTCTGTTTCCCCTGGGTAAATGGTGATAAGAGCATTCCTTCACCGATTGAGGTTGAATTCAACTAATGCCGATGAGTGTGCTCCGCGGAGTGTCTGATGCGGGTAAACACTTGGTGAGAGTGAGCAGCTCTTATTTAAGTGGTCCCTGGCCCAACAAGCTAAGGCCAGCCTGCTAAGATCACAGCAGGGAAGCCAGCATTCAAATAAGGGTCTTTCTGACCTCAATGCCCGCGCTTTCCACGCTAGAGAAGTATGCCTTCCTGCTTGCCCTTGCACAAAGCGGGAGTGGGAGAGGCCGGGAGAGCACAGACAGGAGGGGGAAGGAAAATGGACAATGGGAATGGGAAGTTAAGAAAACGGAAGGGGCAAAGGAAAATGCAGGGAGAGCCCTGAGTGGTAGGAAAAGGAAAAGGAAGTGGAGAGCTGAGCAGAAGAGTGGGAAAAGCAAGAGGGAGGAGAGTGGAAGGCAGAAGCTCCTCCCCAGGCCCTGCCCTCCCCGGCTGAGTTCCTGGTCCCGGGACCTCTCCCCTCTTCTGACCCTCCTGCAGCTTGCCTTTCCCCTTCCCAGCCCTGGCCCCTCGCCACACTGCCCCAGCACTGCCCCAGGACAAAGTCTGAGCCCTGAGCGTGGATTAGAGCTAAGTTAGAGCACAACTCCCTCCCACCTGTCTTTCTAGACACACCTTCAGCTGTTCTCTGCTCTCTATTCTTTCCCTCTATTTTTAACTATAAGAAAATAGACTTTTTTCCCCTACCACCAGATTACAACCACTTTATTCATAAGTGCTTTGCCTATTTTTTTTTAAATTCTGACACTCAGCAGAACCCATCAGTTCTGTATTTTGATAGTAAACTGAAAAACTAACTTAATTTTTATATGATTGGCATTTAATTTTTCAGTTAAAGCTGCCATTATCAAAATCATGTATCATTTTACATTAAGTGATACTGTAGGTATTTCTACCCAGTGTCATCTTACTTATTTTTTTAAAAGATTTATTTATTTTAGAGAGGGGAAGGGCAGAGGGAGAGGGAGAGAGAGAATCCAAGCAGACTTCCCACTGAGTGCGGAGCCCACAGCAGGGCTCTGATCTCACTACCTGGAGATAATGACCTGAGCCAAAATCAAGAGTCAGATGCTTAACCACATGAGCCACCCAGGTGCCCCCAGTGTCATTTTACTTATAAAAATATAACAAGAATCCTCATAATCACAATTAATTATTTTGGTTTAGATAATAGCATTTCCCTTTACTCTTCTGTGAACTCCCAAACTCTATTGATATATTGCATATTTTGGGCATTTTGATTTTTACTTTTTTTTTTTTTTTAAAGATTTTATTTATTTTTTGACAGAGAAAGACACAGTGAGAGAGGGAACACAAGCAGGGGGAGTGGGAGAGGGAGAAGCAGGCTTCCCACTGAGCAGGGAGCCCGATGCGGGGCTCGATCCCAGAACCCTGGGATTAGGACCTGAGCCGAAGGCAGACGCTTAACAACTGAGCCACCCAGCCGCCCCTGATTTTTACTTTTTCTTATTTTTTTCAACACTTCTTCCCTCCTTGCTTTACCTACCTGTCCCTTCCCCTAAGTTCCCCAAGTTTTTTAAACTCATAAACTGGGGATTAATATTATAACAGCAAAACACAGCAGAGTCAGACTAGTATACAACTCAGATCTGCCTAATAATGTTGTAGGCCAACTTGTAGTGCTAGAGTTCAGATTTATAAATGGTGCAGGAACCGATAACCATAGGCAGGTCAGCCAGAATTGACAATGGAAAGATCTGGAAATGATCTTTGAGAAGTTATGTAGCCCAGTGACTTATTTATTTTTAATCCTTAATTCTTTGCGATATAGATCCCATTGTTCTGGCAAAGAATCATGGTACTAACCAACCAAGCAAGCTCACAAACAAATTCTCACCACATTTCATGAAGAGGGCACCCATACTGAACAGACCTCAGTATGTGTTGTGAACTCATGCCATGTGACATTTCCTGTCCTAGAGAGTGCATAGTGCTTGGTAGTAGGTTTGTTATTGAAAAGCAGTCTCAGCCAGTGAGTGGTGGATAGACTCCTTTTTCAGCAAGGTGATGTGGCTGGGCTTCTGTAGCTCAGGCAGGAAAATTCCAGAGGGATGAAATGACCTTCAGCAAAGGGGATTCCAAAAGTGTCCATTCATTTACAAATATTATATTGAGTGGCTGTTTGGGATGCCATCTCAGTAAAGAACTATACTTTATAACTAAAACATCCTCTAATGCTTTCATTGCTGATACTGGCATGCAAGTCATGCTCCCATTAACAGACAGGTATGGAGTCTTCTAGGTCAGCTTTATGTCTATTAAGATTTTTTTTTTAAAGATTTTATTTATTTATTTGACAGAGAGAGACACAGCGGGAGAGGGAACACAAGCAGGGGGAGTGGGAGAGGGAGAAGCAGGCTTCCCACCGAGCAGGGAGCCCGATGTGGGGCGCCCCTATGTCTATTAAGATTTGAAATGTGCCCTGAAGGAGCATGTAGTTTAGTAGGGGAGACAGACTGTTAAACAGCTAAAAATAATAGAGTGTAATAGGTAGTATAATAGAGTGTAATAGGTAGTATAATTTGTTCCTTTCCAGGTCTCTCTATCGAATAAAGTGCTGAAGAAATACAAACAAGGGAGCCATTTTATTGAATTGAAGCGCAGGTGAGGCCTTAAAGGATGAATAGGAGTTTTCTAGGCAGGCAGGGAGGAGAAGGGTGTTTCCCATAGAGCTCATGGACAAAGGTGTGAAGGCAGAAGAGTCATGATGTATTCAAGGACAGTGGTGGCTAGAGTGGCACCGTATGGGGCTGGAAGAATGGACTGGGCCAGAGTTTGCTGGGAGTGTAGAAAGTAGAGGTGAGGGCTTCTGGGTGGCTCAGTCATTGAGCCTTCGGCTCAAATCATGATCCCGGGGTC
Source organism: Phoca vitulina (assembly GCF_004348235.1). Lineage (NCBI taxonomy): Eukaryota > Metazoa > Chordata > Mammalia > Carnivora > Phocidae > Phoca > Phoca vitulina. Next base: position 25,790,172 of record NW_022589723.1, read on the forward strand.
CTGGGATCGAGCCCCGCATGTGCTCCCTGCTCAGCAGGAAGCCTGCTTCTCCCTCTCCTACTCCCCCTGCTGTGTTCCCTCTCTTGCTGTGTCTCTCTCTGTCAAATAAATAAATGAAATCTTTAAAAAAGAAAAAAAAAGAAAGAAAGTAGAGGTAATGTTGGAGTATTGAGGAAAGAAGGTGTGGAACAATCTGTCTATCCTCTACTTTGGGAAATCCTACTCCTTTTCATTAGTTGCTCTCTGACCTAGCTGCTACCCAGGAGAAAGTAAAGCTTCTCCTTTTTTCTTCCCTGTGTGTTTTTGTTCATAGCCATTTATCCCATTGTCTTATGGTTGACTTAGATACCTATCTTTCTCTGTAGGCTGTGAAGTCCTGGAGGGGTCAGGATTTTGTTGTATATATTTAGGTTACTACTCAGCTGCATCTTAGATGCCAGATAAATGTTTCTTGGATCGGGCTACTCCATAGATTAATATCTCAGCTAAGGTATATTACAACTTTAAAATGGTAAAGATTCTGTGATTCTAAATCTTAACATCTTCCACACTGGCCTAATTTCATGTAGTCTATATGACAGAGATGATTATCTTAAGAACTGAAGAACTCCTCTGGCATCATAACTTGTTTGGCATGAATCACTTTTTTTCTTAAATGTAATTTGTTTAAATTCAAAGTTCTTTGTCTAGGAAAATGAAATGTTCACATTTTGAAACTCTAAAAATAACACACTGGAAGAGTTGATGCCAAAACAGTGGTTTCAATCAGAAATGCTCTCTGAATCCAGCATCTAAATGAGAACTAATTACTGAATCAGATCACAGTTACTAGGCATTCATTGTTTTAAGGCAATTAGCAGCAGTACTGAGAAACCTAAGTAACGAAATATTTTAAAACTCTCCAGTTTTGCTCAAATTTCTAATGTGTTGGGATGGCCAAATGTTCCTCATAGGCGAGATATAATATGAATGATGATATTTTATAATAAAGTTTTAATGAATATCAATCTCATTCTCTTCGTGGATAGATAGGCTCCCTAGCTCAGATCTGATTGATCATGTATTTTTTGATTTATGTTAATTTAGAAATAAGTGCTCTTAATTTGCTATGGAATTTGCTAAATTTGCTGAGATCAGATTTACTAAGGTAGTTTCCTACCTTACATGATTGAATAAAGCCTTTAAAAAATTATCTTGTTTCTGTAAAAGAGGTTTCTCAAGCTTGAAATGCAGTTACAGGGGGAGGAAATTTCAAGACAATCTGCTTAACAGTCCTCAATCTGTCTAGCAAGGCTTAGCAGTATTAATTTTGATTTTGCTTGATTCTTTTCTCCTTATTTGGAAACATTTGCTGTTTATTTCATGTATAGGATATAAGACATTTAATAATATAACTGATCGGTGTGTCAGTATGATTTATGATCCACTTAGTAACTTAATAATGAGCTTTAGACATCATTTAAACTCCAGATATAAACTGTTAAATAATTTAATGCTTATTTTTTTCAACAGATGTGAATTATTAAAACGAAAATGGCCCAACGGAGCACTGCATTTCCTTCTCTCGTCACCGAGGAAAGGTATAATATATGGAAAATATGCATCTAAGGTATACTTTTCCTTTCCACCAATCCCATGAGGGCTGCTAGTGGGTGTGATGGTTATTATAAATGAAGGCTTGTGGCTGTTACGTTATCCAGGGCTGATTTTGTTCAAGGGCAAGAGAAGTGCAGTTGCATCCCTCTCCAGCATCCAATTTGTAGGATCTGCTCAGTGATAGTGAGAAGTGGAGACTTCATAATAGCCTTACAGTACAGCTGTACTTCTGGTCCCTAGGAAAATGCAACTCTGGAGGCTCAGGGGCTAATGTCCCACTAACCCTTTTAAACCAGAAGTTGTAGGTTGGAGGGTCCATAGACCAGAATTGGCTCATGGAAGCACATTGTTGGGCCTGCATTATCTTAAATAGTTTTTAAATGACTTGTTAACATTTAAAAATCAGGTGATTTCACATACAAGCCTGAATTTCCCGCTTTTCTTGAAATACGAGATAATCTGGAAAAACAGACCTGCATTCCCAGATGGCCACTTGCGGATGGAGCAAAACTGTGGCTGCCTTTAATGGAGGAATGCCCTTTCCAGGTCTCCAAAGTCCCTTCCCTGTGTATCATATGTGATGTACGTCATTCATTTATGTCACCTGCTTGACCCTTGTAGGCATATGAGTTTGTTGTTATGTTAAAAAAACTGCTGTAGGGGAATGGAGGAGGAGGGCATGTCAGGAGACTTTGTGAATAAGCTTGATCTTTATAGATTTTTCTTTAAAGATTTATTTATTTTAGAGTGAGAGAGAGCATGCGCATGTGCGAGCAGGGGGAGGGGCGGGGAGGGGCAGGGGGATGTTAGGAGAGAGAGAGAGAAAGAGAGAAAGAAGCAGACTCCCCGCCGAGTGGGGAGCCCAATGCGGGGCTCCATCTCACGACCCTGAGATCATGACCTGAGTTGACATTAAGAGTTGAGACGCTTAACCAACTGAGCCCCCCAGGCGTCCCAATAAGCTTGGTCTCAATAAGCTTAGATTGGAATTGGGCACATCTCAACATGCCCAGTTCCACCAACCTCTTGCTTTTGGAGGTCATGGAGCCTGCTACCAGCACAGTTGAGGCTCTGGGTATGATTGTTTAAAGGTGCCTGGCTCTCCAAGAAAACTCTTCGTGGCAGAAACCCTGCCTCAAACCCCATTTAGCTTGTAGGGAGAGATAATTTGCATTTCCTTCTCTGGGCAGTCTTGAATCTGGCCTTTTGAAAATGACTTTTTCCCAATGAACAACCCTAGCAATGTGGTTCCCTCCCACAGGCGAGTTAGAACCATGCCCCGACACAGCCAGTCCCTGACCATGGCACCCTACTCATCTGTAAGCCTCGTGGAACAACTGGAAGATAGGATCCTCTGTCACGAGAAGACAACTGCTGCCCTCGTGGAGCACGCCTTCCGGATTAAGGACGACATAGTCAGCAGTTTGCAGAAAATGCAGAACAAAGGGGGCGGTGACCGCTTGGCCAGGCTTTTCTTGGAGGAGCACATCAGAAACATAACTGCCATCGTGAAGCAACTCAATCGGGATATTGAGGTGAGTGAGGTGTGTGAAAGTCAGCGTGGCTGCCTGCCTTCCCGCAGATGGCTCCTTCCCCCCGCGTGGGGTCAGCAAGTCGAGGGCCCGCCTCCCCAGCGGTAATGCATTCAGACCAAAGCTTTCTGCCTGTGTGTTCCAGTGATCACCAAGGAAACAGCTGAGCAAATATCCTAATTAAATGTATTGCAGTATTTGATAGCAGTTACTGTCAGTGTTATTTATGTTTAATCTAAATTTACCTTGCTGGCTATTAAATCACTTTGTTTTGTTTGGCTCTCAATGGAGAGAAAGAAGAACGAGTCAAATAGTTTCTCTGTGAAACCCTTCATACCGATGAAGATAGCTATTAAGTCAATTACTAGGTCAGCCTTTGCTGCTTCAGATTAAATGTTTCTAGGCCATGATGATTATATATAATACAGTTTATTACTTGAACAGTTTAAGGATTTGAATTGCTTCTCAGACTTTCCTTTTATTGCTTTATTTTTTTTTCTCTGAAATGAGCGCAATAAAAAGCCAATATTGTCAAAATTTTTAAGATTTGTAAATTGACTGCTATCTACTGAACAATCACAGGGACCACACAGTTTCACTCAGAAGCTTAAGATCATTTAGGGCCTGGGTTTTCATTACTGAACACTGGTAATGTCCTTCACCTGTAATTTTTAAATATATAAGTAAGAGGTATGTGGACAGATTAAGGAAAACCTTTGTTTCAAGTCATGGAGATTGTATCTGAATTATGCTTCCTGAAATTTTCAGTGTCAGATTGTGTTTATTTATTTTTTAACAGCTCTATTGAGGTATGATTTATAAGGCACAAAAATCTACCCAGTGTAAGTATATAATTCAATATTTTTAGAAAATTTATAGAATTGTGCAACCATCAACACGATTCAGTCGTAGAACATTTCCATCACCCCGAAAATTTGTATAGATCTGTGTGCAGTCAATCCCCACTTCTACCCAGGGTCCCAGGCAACCACTAATCTGCTTTCTGTCCTAGATGTGCCTTTTCTGGACATTCCATATAAATGGAGTCTTACAATATGAAGTCTTTTGCGATTGACTTTTTTCACCTAGCATAATCATTTTGAGGTTCAGCCATGTTCTGGCATGTATCAGTGCAGGCAAACCTCAGAGATATTACAGGTGTGGTTCCAGATCACCACAATAAAGCGAATATTGCAATACAGCAAGTCAAATGAATGTTTTGGTTTCCCAGTGCATATGAAAGTTATGTTTATACTATACTGTAATCTATTAAGCGTAGAGTAGTTATGTCAAGAAAATGTGCATACCTTAATTTAAAAACACTTTATTGGGGGCGCCTAGGTGGCTCAGTCAGTTAAGCGTCTGCCTTCAGTTCAGGTCATGATCTCAGGGTCCTTGGATTGAGCCCTGCATCGGGCTCCCTGCTCAGTGGGGAGTCTGCTCGTCCCTCCCCCTCTGCTCCTCCCCTCCACTCATGCTCTCTCTCTCTCTCTCAAATAAGTAAATAAAATCTTAAAAAAAACAACAACAACCCACTTTATTGCTGTTGGGCTCCATGCTGGGCAAAGAGCCTACTTTAAAAAAAAAAAAAATTAAAATAAATAAATAAATAAAAATAATACTAACCATCATCTGAGCTTCCAGTGAATCATAATCGTTTTGCTGCTGGAGGGTCTTGCCTTGATGTGGATGGCTGCTGACTGATCAGGGTGGTGGTTGCTGAAGTTGGGGTGGCTACGGCAAGTTCTTAAAATAAGACAATGATAAAGTTCGCTGCGTTAATTGGTTCTCATTTCATGAACAGTTTCTCCATACATACGATGGTGTTGATACTATTTTACCCACAGTAGAACTTCTTTCAAAAGTTTTATCAACTAGGTTTATGTCCTGTTCTAAATGTTTTGTTGTTGTTTCGACAGTCTTCACAGCATCTTCGCCAGGAGTAGACTGTACCTCAAAAAACCACTTTCTTTGCTCTTCCATAAGAAGCAGCTCTTCATGCTTTATCATGAGACTGCAGCAATTCAGTCCCATCTGCAGGCTCCACTTCTAATTCCAGTTCTCTTGCTATCTCCACCACATCTGCAGTTACTTCCTCCCCTGAAGTCTTGAACCCCTCAAAGTCATCCATGAGGGTTACAATCAACTTCTTCCAAACTCCTGCTAATGTTGATATTTTGACCTCTTCCCATGAATCACAAATGTTCTTAACAACATGTAGAATGGTGAATCCTTTCCAGAGGGATTTCCAGAAGGAATCACTATCCATGGTAGCTCTAGCCTTATGAAATGTATTTCTTAAATAATAAGACGTGAAAGCTGAATGTACTCTGTGATCCATGGACTGCAGAATGGATAGTGTGTGAGCAGGCATGAAAACAACATTTATCTCATTGTACATCTCCATCAGAGCTCTTGAGTGACCAGGTACACTGTCAGTGAGCAGTAATATTTTGAAAGGAATCTTTTTTTCTGAGCAGTAGATCTCAACAGTGGGTTCAAAATACTCAGTAAACCATGTTATAAAACAGATGTGCTGTCATCCAGGCTTTGTTCCACTGACAGAGAGCACAGGCAGAGTAGACTTATCATGATTTTTAAGGGCCCTAGGATTTTCATAATGGTAAATGAGCATTGGCTTCAATTGCAAGTGACCAGCTGTATTAGCCCCTAACAAGAGAGTAAGCCTGTCCTTTGAAGTCTTTTTGTTTGTTTGTTTTTTGAAGTCTTGAAGCCAGGCATTGACTTCTGTCCGGCTATGAAAGTCCTAGATGGCATCTTCTTCCAATAGAAGGCTGTTTCATTTATATAGAAAATCTGTTGCTTAGTGTAGCCACCTTTATTAATTATCTTAACTAGATCCTTCTGGATAACTTGCTGCAGCTTCTACATCAGCACTATTGCTTCACCTTGCATTTTTATATTATGGAGACAGCTTCCTTCCTTAAACCTCATGAACTAGTCTCTGCTAGCTTCAGACTTTTCTTCTGCGGCTTCCTCACCTCTCAGCCTTCATAGAATTCATAGGATCCAGTCCTGCTTTGGGCTCTGCACTCATTGCAGAGTCTGCTTAGGATTCTCTCTCCCTCTCCCTCTCTCTCTGCCCCTCTCACTCATGCTCTTTCTCTCTCTAAAATAAATAAATTTAAAAGAAAATAAAAAATAAAGTGAGAGATGTGCGACTCTTCCTTTCACTTGAACACTTAGAGGCCTGATTTCAATATTGTTGTGTCTCAGGGAACAGGGGAGCCCGAGGAGAGGGAGGGAGATGGAGGAATGGCTGGTTGGTGGAGCAGTCCGAACACACACTTACACGGGTGCAGTTTGGGGTGCCAAAATAATTACGATAGTAACCGTCAGAGGTCACTTTGGTGGTGATCACAGATCACCATACAAATATAATAATAATGAGAAAGTTTGAAATATTGTGAGAATTACCAAAATGCAACACGGAAACATGAATTGAACAAATGCTGTTAGAAAAATGGCAGTGATAGACCTGCTTAATGCAGGGTGCCACAGACCTTCAATTTGTTTTTTTTAAAGATTTTATTTATTTATTTGACAGAGAAAGGCGCAGCAAGAGAGAGAACACAAGCAGGGGGAGGGGGAGAGGGAGAGGGAGAAGCAAGCTTCCCGAGGAGCAGGGAGCCCGATGCGGGGCTCGATCCCAGGACCCTGGGATCATGACCTGAGCTGAAGGCAGACGCTTAATGACTGAGCCACCCAGGCGTCCCAAGATTTTTTAATTTATTCATTTGAGACACAGAGATAGAGAGCATGAGCAGGGGGAGAGGGAGAAGCAGGCTCCCTACTGAGCCAGGAGCCCGATGTGGGGCTCGATCCCAGGACCCTGAGATCATGACCTGAGTCAAAGGCAGACGCTTAATGACTGAGCCACCCAGGCGCCCCAGACCTTCAATTTGTAAAAAAAAAAAAAAAAAAAAAATGCAGTATCTGGGAAGCGCAATAAAACAAGGTATGCCTGTAGCTTATTTCTTTTTGTTTCTGAGTAATATCCTATTGTATGGCTATACCCCATCTTGCTCATCTATTAATGAATAGATTAATGAATTGATGAACACGTGGATTGTCTCCAGGTTTTAGCTATTATGAGTAAAGCTGCCATGAATGAACACTTGTGTACAAGCCTGTGTGGACATGTTTTCATGTCTCTTGGGTAAATTACTAGGAGTGGAATTCCTGGGTCTTAAAGTAAGCTTATGTTTAACTTTTTTTTTTTTTTTTTTTTTAAGATTTTTATTTATTTATTTAACAGAGAGAGAGCGAGAGAGCACAAGCAGGGGGAGCAGCAGAGGGAGAGGGAGAAGCAGGCTTCCCACAGAGCAGGGAGCCCGATGTGGGGCTCGATCCCAGGACTCTGGGATCAGGACCTGAGCCGAAGACCCTGGGATCAGGACCTGAGCCGAAAGCAGACGCTTAACCAACTGAGCCACCCAGGCGCCCTGCTTATATTTAACTTTTTAAAACATAGCAAAATAATTTTCCAAAGTGGCTATACACATTTTACAGTCTCATCAGCAATGTATGAGATTTCTCATTTCTCCACATTGTTATCATCACTTGGTATTATCTCTCTTGGATTATAGTCATTACAGTGGATGTGTAGTGGTATTTCACTGTAGTTTAATTTGCATTTCCCTGATGACTAATGATGCTGAGCACCTTTTCATGTACTTACTGGTCATTTGCATGTCTGCTTTGGTGAAATGTCTACCCAAGTCTTCTGCCCATTTTTTAAAATTAATTTTTAAATTGTGGTAAGATATTTACCACTGTATGCAACCGTAACCATAACCTACTTCCAGAACTTTTCAATCATCCCAAACAGAAACATTTTTCCCATTCCACACTCCTCTCAGCCCCTGGTAACCTCTGTTCTGCTTTCTGTCTCTATGAATTTGCCTATCCTAGGTACGCCATATAAGTGGAACCATATAGTATTCTTTTGTGTCTGGGTTATTTCACTTAGCTTGATGTTGTGGCATGTATTAGAACCCATTTTTAAATTGGGTTATTTGTCTTATTACTGAGTTGTAAAAGTTCTTAATATAGTCTAGATACAAATCCCCTATCATATATGTGATTTGCAAATATTTTCTCCCATTGTATTTTCATTTTCCTAATGGTGTCTTTTGAAGTACATTTTTTTATTTTAATAAAGTCCAGCTTACCAGTTTTTTCTTTTACAGTTTGTACTTTTAGTGTTTAGTGTTGTGTCTTAAGAACTGTTTGCTTGGGGTGCCTGGGTGGCTCAATTGTCTAGTGTCTGTCTTCGGCTCAGGTCATGATCCCAGGGTCCTGGGATGGAGCCCCACATCCAGCTCCTTGCTCGGCGGGAAGCCTGCTTCTCCCTCTCCCACTCCCCCTGCTTGTGTTCCCTCTCCCGCTGTCTCTCTATCAAATAAATAAATAAAATCTTCAAAAAAAAAAAAAAAAACTGCTTACTTAACCCATGGTCAAAGATTTTCTCCTATGTGTTCTTCTAAAGCTTTAGTTTTAGTTCTTACAGTTAGGTTTGTGATCTACCTTCAGTTCCTCTTCATGTAAAAAATGAAATAAAGGTCTAAGTTATTTTTTCCCCCATATGGATACCCAAGGAAAAGTTTCCCATTTGTCCCTTTGTTGAAAATCAATTGACCATAAAATATAAAGGTTTCTTTCCGGATTCTGCTGATCTGTATGGTTTTCCTATGGCAATACCACGTTGCCTTAATTAATTTCTAGCTTTACAGTACATTTTGAAATCAGGTACTTTGGTCCTCCAACTTTGTTTTCTTTTTCAAAATTGGTTCGGCTTTTCTAGGGCGGTTGCATTTTCATATAAATTTTAGGATCAGCTTGTTTTCTGTAGAAAAGCCTACTGAAAAATTCTTTGTAATTATATAATTATTTTAATTATTACATAATTATGAAAAAATTTAAGTGTGGAAGAGTTCTGTGATACACATTGGTGAAAGTAAATCTCTTTCTTAGTTGCAAGCCTCCTGATATTTTGACAGAAATTGCTTTGAATGTAGAGACCAATTTGGGGAGAATTGTTATCTTTGCCATATTGAGTCATTAATCATTGCAGAGAACCAACTCTCAGTTTTATTCATTTTTTTCTCTTGCTTTTCTGTTTTCTGTTTCATTGATTTGAACTCCATATGATTTCCTTTTTTCCCGCTTGCTCTTATTTAGTTTGCTTTTCTTTTTCTAGTTTCTTAAGGTGGAAGCTTAGGTAATTGGTTTGAGATCTTAAGCCTTTTCTGATAATGGTGTTTAAAGCTATACAGTGTCCTCTAAGCACTGCTTTAGCTGCTTCCCATGAATTTTGGTATGTTGTGTTTTTGTTTTTATTCAGTTGAAAATATTTTAAATTTCCACTTGTGACTTAATTTTTGGCTTATGTGTTATTTATAAGTCTGTTGTTTAATTTCCAAAGGTTTGGGATTTCCCAAAACCTATTTCTATTGTGGAGCTATAATTTAATTCCATGTGGGCGGAGAACATACTTTTTATATTTTTGATCTTTTTAAACTTATTGAGACTCTTGTTATACTAATTATTTAAGTCTCCAACTCTTACTGTTGAACTATCTTTTTCTCCTTTCAATTCTGTTAGTTTTTGCTTCAAGTGTTTTGGGGTTCTGTTGTTCAGTGCATATACATTCATAATGATATATTAACCTTTTTTTTTTTAAAGATTTTTAAAATTTATTTATTCATGAGAGACAGGGAGATAGAGAGGCAGAGGCAGAGGAAGAAGCAGCTCCCCGCTGAGCAGGGAGCCTGATGCGGGACTGGATCCCAGGACCACGGGATCATGAAATGAGCCGAAAGCAGATGCTTAACCATCTGAGCCACCCAGGCGCCCCGATATATTGACCTTTTTATCATTATAAAATGTCTCTCTTTCGGGGCACCTGGGTGGCTCAGTCGGTTAAGTATCTGCCTTTGGCTCAGGTCATGATCCCAGGGTCCTGGGATCAAGCCCCACATCGGGATCCCTGCTCAGCAGGGAGCCTGCTTCTCCCTTTCTCTGCCCCTCCCCCTGCTTATGCTCTGTCTCTCAAGTAAATAAAATCTTTAAATAAAATAAAATAAAATGTCTTTCTCTATAGTAATATTTCTTATCTTAAATTCGATTTTGTCTGATATTAATATAGCTATCCCAACTCTTTGATGGCAACTGTGTACACAGTTGTTTTTTTTTTTTTTTTGGTGGTAATTCTCACTTAGCTTATACCTAAGTGAGGTCCTGGTGTACCACATAGTTACCAACTTTCGCTATTACTTGAGATTCTCACATACGTTTACCAAGGACAGGGTTTCACTCGAAATTTTACCCTAATTAAAATACATTTGTCTTCAGGGTTCTAAAATGTCTGTACTTATGATGTTTAAAGAAAAGGATTATTCTTTATATCTGTTATTCAGGGGATGTATTGGATCTTTGTTGTTTTGGTGACTGACAGTATCCATCCAATTTCTTTTCTTTTCTTTTCTTTCTTTCTTTCTTTTTTTAGAGAGGGAGAGAGGGCGAGGAGGATGGGCAGAGGGAGAGGGAGAGAGAAAATCTTAAGTGGGCTCCACGCCCAGCACAGAGCCCAACATAGTGCTCCATCTCATGACCATGAGATCATGACCTGAGCTGATGTCAAGAGTCAGGCTCTTAACCGACTGAGCCACCCAGGCACCCCTCCAATTTCTTTTGGTTACAGAAACTTGAGTTCCTTTTGGTATTTCCTTTTCTTTCATTGGTTACAAACTGGATGGCTGTTCATCAGGTGCCTTATCACCTTTTTAGCTAGAGAGGATTGGAACCCATAAATTAAGCCAGAGCATTGAGACTCTCACTCCCTGGAACTTGAAATCTGAACAGAGCGATCCCAGGAGTGGAAACGGTTGGAGCATCTTACCTGCAGCAGCTGTGTCTGTAGGACGCTGGCCAGTGTTCCTGCCCCCTGAACTCTAGGAAGCACCTTTTATGTCCCTTCCAGTCTGGACCCCCAGCTGCCCTGTTGGTCGTGTGCCTCTCTCCCCTAATCCTTCCAATAAATTCCATCTTTTCCCCTAAGTTTGCTCAGAGTCAGGTTTCCATTGCCTGCAACCAAAGAACTCAAGTGACATCAGAAGGGCATAGGAAGTTTAAAAGATCACTGTAGATAATCTACATGTTTTTGGAAGGTGGTGTTGGTATTTAGAATGATCTTTCCAGTTTTCTTTTTGTGTGCTAAAGCAGTTTTATCCCAGAGGCTGAATAACTTGCCAACCCCAGGTTGGCATCTTTACTAAATTGAAGAACCCCAACTTAAGGATTTCAATTTTGGAAAAGGGTAGAGATATATTAGGGGGCTGATATCCCTGCTGTACCCAAATCTAGAGAGGGAGATAGATAAAATCGAAGCAGTTGGGGATAAATCATGATTCTCACATTCCCATCCCCTTAACCAATGGCAAAGAAGTGTTTCATAAACAAATATAAACACCCCTATGTTTCATGTCAGAAAATACTGTGACCTCTCCATTCTTTCCATGCCCAGCATTTCCCTGGAGGTAATCTGCTAGCTTCCCTTTGCTCATGTGGGTGGTAGGCAGACTGGAGACTGGAGCCAACCTATTCTGGCAGTACTGTTCTCAGGTAAAAGCATAGAATGTAACTGTGCCCTTAGAAAATCCTGGACTTGGAGCACCTGGCTAGCTCAATTAGTGGAGCATGGGACTCTCGATCTTGGGGTTATGAGTTCAAGCCCCATGTTGGGCGTAGAGCTTAAAAAAATAAATGAAATTTAAAAATTAAAAAAAAAAAAGAAAAAACAAGAAAACCCTGGCCTTAATTTTTGCTGTCATCGTAAAAGGTGATAGTGCTTTGGCTGCAGCTGTGGGGCCAAGGAATAATTTCCTCTTTGGTAGCTGCTATGTACTAATACAATGATCAAAACCATTTAAAAACATAATTTCTAAGCTCAGTGAAGCCCTAAATGCTATTTAATAGTTTTTTTCATTATAAGAAGACCTCTCTGTCAGCTCCTCCTTTGCCTTGAATTCCCTGTCCCTAAAGGTACCCTGTGCACCCAGCTCTTGCCACTGTTACCACAGCATTTACTGAATAGGACTGGCATTGTTTCTTTACAAGTCTGTTTCTCCAATAGATTGTGAACTCCTCAAAAAGAAAGAAACCTTGTCTGAGTCATCTATGTATTGTCCAGCACAGTGTTTGGAGCAAAATGCCATGAATGCTTATTAAGTGAATAAATGCCCAATTCATAGTGAGGCCAGTTGCAGATTTGCTGGTAGCAGAAAGAGGAGAAGAGACCCTGGAGTCATCTGTGCAGAATGCAACCTTCTCAGATGAGGCATCCAAGGCCCAGGGAAGTGAAGGCACTTGTCTGAGCTCTCAAGGCCAAGAAGTGGCAGCGCTGAGACTAAACCCAGATTGTTAAAATCCAAAAATATGTTCCTTTTCCTCTTGGAAGCTCTTCTAGAACTCTGATCTTAGATAGCCAACTCTCAAACGTGACAGGGAGTGCTTTTCAACCATTCTTTGCTTTCTGAGTATCTCTACCCCTTCAGGAAGAATTTCTTCATGAAAGTAGGTAATTCCAGCTTTAGTTCTCACTGAGTTCTCTCCCACCCCATCATTCCTTTGATGCAAGTTCATTAAACTGCTCCATTATAGTTATTAGCAAACATCCCTGCAAATCCAGTCATCAGTCCTGTAGGCTTTTGCTAATTGTTTTCCTTAAGATGTGTTTTTAAAATGTGATTTTTGAGCGATTTACAATGTAGTGAGTTTTAAAGTAATTTCAATTCTGCTGTTTTTCCATCCAAAACACGTTGTATGTAATGATTATTCTTGTCTGAACCAGACAGCACTCTTTTCCATTTACATATATTTTTGGATTTGTGGTTTTGCAAATGAAAAGATGATTTCCGTTGTAGAGAGGAAAAACTGAGTAAAATCTGATTCTGATAAAAATGTACTTTGCATGTATGAGCATTTACTTTTTATAACTGGTAATAACTCTATATCATTGTAAAGTAACAGAAGGAAGTTTGGAAATTTAATAGACTCCAATATGAAACACTAATTATATGGTTTTATATATATTATGAGTCCAAGCATGTTTACCCAAACATAACTAAAATTAGGAGGCTTGATGAGATATCAGAATTGCCACATTGTAGCCAAAACTTGTTAAAGCAAAACCAGGGTGTAGATTAAAATTTAAAAAGTACTAAAAGGAGTCTTTATAAGTAGTATAAAATTGGGATGGTGGGTATTATGCAAAGGCAATATTTGCATATTTAAAGAAAAGAGGTGTGAAGATATTCAAACCATATTTAAATGACATGAGAGATATATTTTTGACTATAGATTCTTTTTTTCTTTTTTTTTTTAAGTAGGCTCTATGCCCAGTGTGGGACTTGAACTCACAACCCCAAGATCAAGAGTTGCATGCTTTACCGACTAAGCCAGCCGGGTGCCCCTTGTCTTTAAATTCTTTTTTCCTTTTTTTTTTTTTTTTTTTAAGATTTTTAAATTTATTTGAGAGAGAGAGAGAGAAGGAACGTGGAGGGGGGCAGAGGGAGAGGGAGAGAGAGAATCTCAGGCAGACTCCCCACTGAGCATGATGCCCAATGTGGGGCTCGATCCCCAATATGGGGCTTGATCCCAGGACCCTGAGATCATGACCTGAGCCAAAATCAAGAGTCAGACACTTAACGGACTGAGACACCTAAGTGCCCCCTTGTCTTTAGATTTTTTTTTTTTTTTTGAGATTTTATTTGAGAGAGAGAGAGAAAGCAGTAGAGGTGGGAAGGTCAGAGGGAGAAGCAGACTCCCTGCTGAGCAGGGATTCCAATGTGGGACTTGATCCAGGACTCTGGGATCATGACCTGAGCTGAAGGCAGTTGCTTAACCAACTGAGCCACCCAGGCACCCTTGTCTTTAGATTTTTAATGAATTTCTTCAGTGAATTGCCTGGTTTTAAAATTATTCTTATTACTGGTTTACATTTGTTTTTCAGTTCAATAAATAAAATTTTACTGGGTATTTGTTTTGTTAAAATCTGTCCCCGTGGATGATTTTGTATCACAAAACTAAAGCTGTAGCCATCTCAAGATGTAAAGTTCACTCCAGACTCTTAATAGAGCTATTCAAATTGAGGTATGTTAATAACTGTATCTTGGCAAATTTGCCTTGATAAGTCTTTATGATTCTCTGTCATGTGACTCTGATCATAGTACACAGGAAGAAAAGTAAAATATATTGTCAAACTAGCCTATGTGATCCTCAAGAGCTAGAACTGGATCTTAATTTTTCTATTATTAGCACCTACCACACTGTCTAGCACATAGTAGGAACTCAAAAAATGTTTCATAATCAAAGGCTCTGGGGGACCCTGGCCCTTCCAAAACCCTGTAATTGCCCATATTTTATCAGCAGATTCCAGTATCAAAACAGATGACTCTTGTGTGCTAGTACACAGTAGGTGCTTGATAAATGTTGAATGAAAGAATCTATTGTTTTAATGCATCCCCACCCATTGTCTCCGTTGGCAGTTTGCCTTATGATGTGGAGTATGTTATCAATTATTTATTCCTTGGAAACATTCCACAAATAATCGTCATCATTGTAAATTTAGAAGAGGTAATGTGGTCAACTATGAATTAAACATGTCTAGATTATCTGTATTGTCTTTAAGATTTTATCAATCTCCAGAGGCCGACTCCTGATAAGCAGTCCACGGCCCTCTTGTTGGTGGTAAGCTTCCCCTTCCGTGACACTTTGATGGCTTGGGAAGTGGTTGAGACCCCCATGTGTGCTGAGGGTTTTCACTGTGTCTTTAGACTTTGGGGAGCCAGGCAGTGGGGTCTGCTACCTTGCTGGGCGGGATCGGCAGACCTACTCCTGATTTCCACGTGCTCAGGCTTCATAATGTCTGTCTGGTGTGGGGTGGCTTTGACCTAGTTAGGTTAGGGGAAACTGTGTCGGGCCCTCGCCTGTTGATTCGATTGTACAGGGTTTGCTAGTTTAATAATCTGCAGATAGGCTACTGGAGAGTTTTCCCTGAACTCAAGTGATACTGCAGAGTTGTGCCTTATTAGCTTGTCACAGCAGAGGTGTGGACAATCATGTTAGCATATAGTTGGATGCACAGATGGAAACTTGGTTTAGTGTGCATCTAGCACCGTCAGCAAAGAGAGTCTAGGCTGCCGGACTTCATATATTTTATCTAAACAGGGAATTTCAGCCCGCAGCTGTGATCTTGTCCCATTGAAACAGGTTTATCAGCAGAGGGACTTTGATGTTATCTGTATTAGTCAGGGTTCTCCAGAGAAACAGAACCAATAGGTGATTGATTGATTGATTGATTGATTGATTTATTATAAGGTATTGGCTCACATGATTATGGAGACTGAGAAATCTTACCATCTACCATCTGCTAGCTGGAGACCCAGGAAAGCCAGTGGTGTAGTCCTGAGGCCTGGGAGCCAGAGAGCTAAGAATGTAGACTTTGGTACAAGTTTGAGTACCAGAAATGCTGAGGGGCAGGACAAGATGGATGTCCCAGCTCAGGCAGAATGGGAATGCCACCTTCCTCCTCCTTTCTGTTCTACCATGGCTCTCAAAGGATTGGATGATGCCTACCCACTTTGGGAAGGACATCTACCAGTTCAAATGCTAATCACTTCTGGAAACACCTTCACAGACACACCCAGAAATAATGTTTAACTAGTTATCTGAGCATCCCTTGGCTCAGTCAGGTTGACATATAATTAACCATCCCATTATCAAAATTCAGTTTGTTTTGAGTCTACCCACTAGATGTGGCTTGTCGTGTGACTTGACTCTAGAGGGAGAAAACAGTGAATTGAATGCAGTTTGAGTATTTATTCAGTTCTGTTGATAGAGTTTTTTCAGTGTAAATTAACAAATTGGTGTTCTGCTCTCTGCCCTTGTCACTAATACATTTAAGCTTGCCCAAGTCCATCTTTGAGGGCCTGATTACCTCTGGACACTGGCTAAATATAATCTCTGAGACTTGAATGTGGAAGACCAAGTCCTAGAACATAGAGCTAACGTAATTGATCTCTGTTGGGAGCCAGGCATTGTTAGGAGCACTGGGGTTACAGTAGTGACTAGACATGCAAGGCCCCTGCTCTTCGGCCTGCTGCATATTCTAGTAGGGTTTATAGCCAGTAAACACTAAGTAACCAAGATAATTTCAGCCTCAGTCCGGTGCTCTGGTAACATGAAGGAGAGTGATTGTGGGGCTGTTCCAGGAAGAGGGTGGGTTAGGTAACGTGTGAACTGAGATTTGAGTGACAGAGGGGGCCAGCCAAGCCAAGGTGGTAGTGTGGGGGGAGGAGACACACAGGGCAGAGAACATTCCAGAGAGAGGAAGCTGCAGATTCCAAGGCCATAAGCAGAAAGAAGCTTGGCATATTTGAGGAGCAGAAAAAGGACCAATGGGATTGGAGTGTCATGGAATGAGTGGGGCAGGTGGGTGGGGTGTGTGGGAATAGGACCAGATCTTTAGCCTTGGAAGTTATGATGGGAAGTCTGGAGTTTGGAAATGGGAAGCCATTATTTAATTTTAAGCAAAGGGACTTAATTCAAACACTTGGTTCTAGGGAAAGATTAGTGAATAAAACAGACAAAAACCCTTGCCCTCCTGTTGCTTACAGACTGATTTGTGTTTCAAAAAGATCACTCTGCCTACTATACGGGGAAGAGTTGTAAGGGAACAAGAATGGAGGCAGGGAGATGGATTGGGGGCTGCCGTGGCAGTAGAGGGGCAAGGTGATTAGGATGAGAGGAGTCACGGTAGAGATGGGGAGAAGTGGATGGGTTCTGGATCCGTTTCGGAGGTAGACCTGACAGGACTTCTGGCACATTGAAGGCACAGAGACTTCGTTTAGGACTTGGCAAATTGTAGGGACCCCTTGAATGTCCATATGGAAATGTCAAGAAGGCAGTTTGATATGAAGCTGGAACTCTGGGAAGTTTTAAGTCCTGTTGTAAAGATGAAAAAGCCATGTAGGGAGATACTATGTTATGAGGCCCCGCCCTGTTGTAGTTGGGCCTTTCTCCAGGTGATACTGGAGTTATACTTTCTTTTCCAAATCCTCACAAATCTGGGAAGAGTTGGAGAAGGAGAAACAAGCAGAGCTGTTTCTTTCCAGGCCATCCGTAGGCAATACTAACTTGTCTGGGTGGGCGAGGTCCGGGGGTGGGCATGGGTCCATATCACCTTTGGATGCACAGCATGATACAGTGTCGTAGGGCTCATACGGGAGCGCCATTTCCTACTGTCTTCGGGAAGGGAGATTTTGTAAAGATAGGTCATATCTTAGAAAAAATAAATGAAGATTTGGGATATCACTTTTTCCAAGTGTCTCTTTGCTCTGTGAAACATTACTGTATGGTTTTAGGCCATGCACTTACCACTCTATAGTCTGCTGCTGCAGCTGAGTTCCCTCCCTGAAGGCAGGCCTGGGGCACAGCACATGATGGACATGCAGAGAATAGGTTCTTGAGTTGAATTGACAATAATGGAGTGGCGATGATAGAGTAGGGATGTAACCTTTTTAAAGTAAACACATCACTTTGATACATTGTTCCAAAATGACAAATTAGGGAACCTGACTGGCGGTACGGAGGGTCTGTTTTTCCGAGGCTTCATCAGAGACTTCTCTAATACCTTGTGTTTTCACATAACTTTTCAGTAACGTGAATACTGCATTAAGTTTTGATGTAATTCTTTTCCGTATTATTCAAAGAAAGCACTCCTGATACAATATCTTATTCATCTGCTTAAGAATTCTGGAAGTTAAATGGGCTTTTCTTATTTGTAAGCATTAAAACACACTCACACACACTTTTTTCTGGTTATAAAAATAATGTAAGGCCTTTGTGGAAAATACAGAAAAAGAGGAAGCAAACATAATCCCCCTCTAGAGAGTAGCAAAACGTTAATATTCTAGTATTATTTTATGTGTATCTTATACACAGCTGGAATCATGCTGTATATTTATTTTGTACCCTTTCTTTTTGCTTGATATTAAATTGTACACATTTTCTCTTATTTTTAAAAGCTCTCCACGAACTTCTTTTTTTTTTTTTTAAAGATTTTATTTATTTGACAGAGAGAGACACAGCGAGGGAGGGAACACAAGCAGGGGGAGTGGGAGAGGGAGAAGCAGGCTCCCCGCGGAGCAAGGAGCCCGATGCGGGGCTCGATCCCAGGACCCTGGGATCATGACCTGAGCCGAAGGCAGACGCTTAACGACTGAGCCACCCAGGCGCCCCTCTCCACAAACTTCTAACTGGTTGCACAATAATTTATAGATACCTTGGAAAATACTGGGTATATCTTACTAGGAAGATATCTTTGTGTATACGTTGTCAGTTTTGTTATTATTTCCTTTAAGATTAATTTCAAGAGCTAGAGTTACTGGATCAAAGGTTATGAACATTGTGAATATATTTTGATGGATCATGTCCCAGAAAGATGTATCAGGAAGGGCCAACTGTGCATTTTTAATTTCGACATACATTTTAGTATTATAAATTAAGAATATTTGCTTTTTTAATATAAGAAAATGGTATGATTTTTTAATTTTTAATTTTCAGTAGACTTCATTAGTGGAAGTGTAAGCTCACAGCAACACTGAGCAGAAAGCACGGAGTTCCCATAGACTCCCTGTCCCCACCCTTGTAGAGCATCCCCCATTATCAACACACCACAGTGGTGCATTATCATGGTATGACTTTTATTTTCTGTTTCTTTGCTTACTAGAAAGATTGAACCTTTAAAAACCGTGTTGTTTAATTATTTTTCACACCCCTTTTGTGGGTTGCTGTTCATTTTATTTGCTTAGTGATTTCTTGGTTGAGAGACAACTCAGATGAAGTAGGATTGGTTATAGCCTTTGTCATTTCTGTAGCATCTGATGCAGTGTTCTTCCAGGGGTCTGTGGGCCTTGAACTTCTGCCTTTCTGAGCCCATACCCTAGCTTTGGCTCTCTGGGGGTGGGGCCCAGGGATTTGTGTATTTAACAAGCCACCTGGGGATTCTTATGCACCCTAAAGATGCTTGAGAACCCCTGGTCTTAAGCCTTATAATAAACAAAGGTTTGAAGCATTACATATAAAAAATACGTACTGCTTTCTATAAACTATAACGAGTAAGTGTTACTTCCTATGAAAAGGCAACACCAGCGCCTTTTCATCAGTGGGAGAGTGTCAGAACCAGATTAGTCAGATCTGAAGTTTTCTTACAAGAATGTGTTCAGATGACTAACGTTTTGTCATTCACAGGTATTGTAGCTGGTTTGCATTCTTCTTAATAGAGCTTTCTTCATTCAGAAAAAGCTGGAAACTATAGCAAATAACAGATAGGTCTAGCAGTTCCAAATTCCTCTCAGTGAAATATTCTGTTTTACTGTCACTCCCATCTCTACTGGCTCCAACTGGGTCTCCAGTAAGGAAAACACAAAGGCCTCACATTGCTAATTTCTGCTTTTTTACCAGGGAGTTTGAAAATCCTAAAAAAATGTATGTAAGTGCAGTTGTCTGCATACTTAAAAAAGAAGAGTTGAGAAAAGGCAGCACAGAAACAACTTAGGTACATCTGTGCACACGTCTGTATGTTGTGCTGTGTGCGCCACAAGGGTGGCTACCCTCTGTCACCATGCGAGCTGTTCCAGTGTCAGCGACTGTATCCCCCAGGCTGTGCCTTCGTATCCTGGTGATGTACTCATTCCATACCTGGAAGCTGCGCCCCCCACTCCCCTTCATCCCTTTTTGCCCATCCCCCACCCCTCCCCTGCGGCAACCATGTTTGTTCTTTACTTATGGGTCTATTTCTGCTTTTTATTTGTTTGTTTGCTCGTTTGCTTTGTTTCTCCACTGTGAGGACACAGTGAGAAGGAAGGCAGACAGCCATCTGCAAGCCAGGGAAAGGACCCCCCCGCCCCCGCCCCGGAACAGACTGTGCTGGCACCCTGATCTCAGACTTCCCAGCCTTAGAACTTCGAGAAATAGATGTTTGTTGTTCAAATGCCACTCAGTCTGTGGCATTTTGTTCTTGTAGCCCCAGCTGACTAAGACAGGACGCTTAGGAGATCTGGGTACAGCATAAAATTTCTCCCTCGAACTTAAATTTTTTAAAAGTCAGTGGATGAGCTAGAGGCAAGGATGATTACGTGCATGAATTAGTTGCCCACAAGGCAAAGTAGAAGAGATGCTGGAACATCAGGGCCAAATACAAAGAGAGAGAAACCATGAGGGGAAAGAGAAGACTCGGGGGACAGATCTAGGGCATGTGAATAATTGGAGTTCCAGAAGGAGACAAAGAAACAGATGGAGAAGAAACAATAGCTACATAGAAGAATAATCTGAGACAACAGATTGAAAATTTCACTGAGTTCCAGGTAGAATTGAAATTAAAAAAAAAAATCCACACTTAGGTACATTCTGATAAAACTGAACTCCAAAATAGAGGAACAAAATCTTACAAACTTCTAGGTATAAGGAGCCGAGAAGTGTAGAGAGGAAGAAGCACCAGACCTGTCAGTCTCGAAGTTCACTGGGAGGAAAGGCCTTGAAGTCAAGAATTCCATACCCTTTCAAATGATCCCCACCCTTCGGGGTGAGGGAAGGAGGATTATCAACATGGCAGGGATTCAGTCTTCATCCAAGCACCTGATCTAAGGGAAGTGTTAGGGAGTCTACACAGAGACCCTAAGATAGGGGAAAATGAAAAGGAGAAGCCCAAAGGTAGTCAGTGATCCACAAAACAAGACCTAGAGTATTTCATGTAAATGGCTATTGAAGGATGCCTGGGACTGGGTAACAGAAGCGCTGAAAGAAGAAGAAAAAATTATTGAAATAGAAGCGACATTTTACAAGCAAAATTCTAATTATAACCCAACTAGAAGTCCCAAGTTATTTTAGCAAAGCCGAGTTGGGGTGAGGGAAGAAAAGTAAAATCCTTCCCAATAAGCCATCTGGGTTGGAGGGTGAAGGAGGGTGGGCGTGAGGTTTGCTGAGTGTCTCGTTTGGAGGAGGGGGAGGACCGCGTGGGAACAGAGCCTGGAGTAGACGAGTGTGGTTATGGATGCGGGGAAGGGAAGGGAGACATTCATGGAATAGCAATGGCCAGGAACATTCCCCAGTTCACAAGGGGAAGGAGGACGATGAATGGCAACCTGATTAAACCGGTCAAAATAAGGAAAAGGAGCGAGGAAGCAACATACATTGTCTATATAAAGTGAGATGAAAGGTCGAATGAAAACACAAACAGAGGGCAGTGTCGTGATCGAAGGCATTCTGTGGAGCGAGAATAACTGTGGCTTTGGGCAAGCTACTTAATATCTTCGAGATTTCGCCTCCTATGAAATGGGGATAGTAATGGTACCTGCTTCAGAGGGTACTATGTGAGGGTTAAGTGGGTTAACATACCTACAGCATGCAGAATAGGGCCTGGCGTCCAGTTAGACCAAGCAGGTGTTTGCTCTCTTATTTATAGAGCATGGTCACAATGTTAATGTTAGGCGAGAAGAAACAACATTAAAAGCACCACATCAGAAGAGAAGGTTATCGTGTAATGGTTACGGCCACTTTTATCACAAATCTGTATGTGCCAAATAAGATGGCAGCTAAATACATAAGATGAAAAGTGTTAAAAATGTAAGGAGAACTTGATGAAAATATTTTACAAGGGGGGAATTCATAAAACATCTTTCACAGATGGAGAGAACTACCAAAAATAAGATCTAGAGAGAGTGAATAATGGAATCAGCAAACTCAGTCTTAACAGACAATATTGAACCTTTTGTTCCTGCAGTGTTTTTTTTGCATGAAACATTTAATAAACATGTGCCACAAAGCAAACCCTAATACATTCAAAAAATTAAACATACCACAGACCATATTTTTGATCCTAAGCCAGTAAAAGTAGAAATAAATAAGAAAAATGACCAAAAAACTTACCTGCTTGAAAATGAAAAAACACAACTCTAATCCTTAGATACCTCAATGTCATCAGATCAAAGAGGAATTCAAAACTGAAAACCGTAAAAAGGAAAGCACTTCACACCCAACCTATGGACACAGCAAATACTGTTCTAAATAAAGTCTTCATTATGAAGGAAGACATAAATAAAGGAACTCAATGCTCATCTTGTAAAATAGCTAAAAGAGTGAGTCAACCCAAAAGGAAGCAAGAAGAATGTAAAAATATGAAGCTGACGTTAATCAAATAGACGAAAATGTTTAAATGGTTGAAACGGAAAAGATATAAGAAATCAAGAGCTTCTTTGCAAAGGGGAGGGAAGGTGGTGGTGGTGAGGGCAGCGTGAGGGACAGAATCAAGGTGGAGAAGGGGAGGACGGGAAGGAAGGCATGTACGAAAAAATAAGGAAATAGAAGAAACGTCTCCTGCGACCTAGGACTCAGGTTCTCCAGTCTGTCTGTCCGTCTGTCCGTCTGTCTGTCTGTCGTGCTTCAGCTTAACCTCTTTCCTTTTTGGGGGGCAGCATGGCAGAGCGGTTACAGTGTAGGTTCTGGAGCCAGGCTGCTGGGTCAGTCCTGGCTGGTCACTTGCCGTCCATGTGACTTTGGATGTATCATATCAGCTGCTTGTGCCTCAATCCTGGCCCGTAACACGGGGGTCCTGAGAGCGTGGATTTGATTTGGTGCATGGCAGTGTGCAGCAGCACCAGGCTCCTCTGTCTGGTACATGCTCAGCAAACAACCAGGGGTGTCCTCACCATCCCCATCTCCATCATTCCTTCGAGGATTCCCAGGATGGATGCTCCACGAGGCCACACTTCCGCTGGGCCACCTGATCTTCGAGCAGTTCTGCTTTCATTTAATGCCTTTCTAAGAGACACCATTCTGCCTTTCCAGCATAAATACTGTTCTCAGATAAGTGCTAGAAGAAGATCAGCATTTGCTGTCTTTGCTATATGCTAGGCATTATAAGTGCTTCCTATGTTTTATCTCATGTAACATTCACAGTGCCCTGAAGAGTACAGTCACCATTACTATGAACAGATGAGGACAAGGAAGCTAAGAGAACTTTACACACTTGCCCAGGATCACACAGCTAGAGGAACTGAATTTGGACCTGTTTGACAACCCCTGCCCATCCCTGTCCCTGCTTGCTCTTAATTTTTTGCTTCCTGATAAATTTAGGGAGTGTTCACTTAAAGCAGTGACTACTGAAAAATAGCCTGGGGTGGTAGAAAGAGCTCTGAACTGTATAGCAAATGTCCAGGGTCTTAGTCCTAGTCTGAGCTTTGCCCCGTCCTACAGCAGCAGGAGAGGTGGGGGGGGGGGGGGGGGGGGGGGGGGCCGGGGGGTGTGTGCTCCACCAAGTCACGTGACATCCAAGTCTCAGGGTTTTTAGTGGCAGATTAAGGGACTGGGTCTGTGTGAGATCTCTGAGGTCTCTCTAAGCCCCTGCTTCTCTGTATACGTGTATATCAGGTGGCTGTTAAAAAGGAGCCTCTTATGAATGCAGTTAAATGTTCTTATTTTTGCCAAAAGTATAAAATGCTTTTGTGGCAGCATGTACATTCTCAGATGACCCTCTTGGTGGTTTTTTGTGTTGCCCAGGTACTCCAGGAGCAGATCCGGGCCCGGGACAACATCAGCTACGGAACGAATTCTGCCTTAAAGACTCTGGAGATGCGTCAGCTCTCCGGTTTGGGAGACCTTCGGGGAAGAGTGGCAAGGTAGGTGGTCGGATGTGTGGGACTGTATCTGTCAAGAGCTATTTTTCATCAACTCCACTTCGCAAAGTATATATTCACAAAGCCCCAAAGCAAATTCTTTGCATTCTTCTAGTATATCCCCTCCTTTGCCCGTAAAATCTAAGGTAGAAGTTACACCTGATTATGAGCATGCCATAATTTCTTATGTTGCTGCAATTGGTGCTGCGTTCAGGGAAGTAAAGGTTGGGAGAGCGCAGCTGACCTGTGTAATTTGGCATTCAAAATATTATGTTTATTGACCCCAATAAGATAAAGTTGAGACTTACATTTTGTGTCTCTTAAAATTTTCATTTTCCTTGTAATTTATTTTTATTTTATTTTCTGAAAATATTGGTCTGCCATAGATTAGAAATTTAGAAAAAGAGATCTTTGACCTCAGATGGTATAGAAGGCGTTGTTCCATCCCCTTGCTACCGAAAGCATGCTCTGTGGACGCAGCATTGGAGTCACCCAGGAACCTGTTGGAAATGTACGATTTCTAAAATATTTATGGGCCGCTTCTGCCCTCTACTGCCGTTAAGAGTCAAGTACAAGTCTACTTGGGAGCTGTTCGAATCAGGCTGATGTGAAAATGAGGGTGGTCTGTAAAGGGTTGGATGGAAGAAAGAACAGGACCCACAGGATCCAAAGCCTCTGTGGAGCAGAGGAGGGTAGTGTTGGGGTATTTGTGCAGACAGCACATGAAGGGCCTTGAATGCTGGGCATGTGTGTTTGGGTCTGGTGGGTGAACATCAGTCTCAGCACAGGGCTCTGTGGATTGAATGTAGGCCTAGTTGTGTGGTTTTCTATTCTCATTTGGGTCAGCTCCAGTCTTCTTAGTATGACCCTTGGTGATGAACCCCACTGACCTCCTTATCTCTCTCACCCTTGGCACTGTACCTTTCAGCAGTGATCCGCTATTTGTTATTCCCTGAATGGGCCATGCTCTCCTATCTGTGTACCTTTGCACATGCTGTTCTTGCACTCAGCATGCCTTTTCCCCCTTTTTTCTAACTTCTAGTCAGCCTTTCAAGTTCAGCTCAAATGTTGCCTCCTCCAGGAAGTCTTCCCTGATAGCCCACTCTCCTGAGCTCCCCTAGCATTCTGTTCTATTGAATCTGTCTGTTTTCTTCACTGTCTTGGGGCAGAGTACCGTATCTTTTACTTTTGTAACATGTGTGCATAGAACAGTTCTCTGGAAAAGAGTAGATACTCAATAAATGTTTGTTTGGATAAATTAATGATCTAGAAAATCACTGTAACAGGACTGAAAAACCTGGATTCTTTTTGTGGAGATTGGCTTAAAAGCAACCCCTTTCTGCGATACCTCCCAGAAGAGTGAGGAATTAGAAGGGCTTCAGAGCTACAGGGCAGAGCAGGGACTTCTGGAAAATTTGAGGATCTGCCTATGCACTTTAGTTGCAGATGAAGATTAAGTGGGGCCAAATATGGACGAGGCCTAGCACGGGGCATGGCATGCAGTGAACACGTAACACAAGGGAGCGCTTATTACCACAAGGGCAGCGGCCGTGAAGTTATCCTCATGAAGCTGGTTCCAATTACAAAATGGAGAGATGACCTTGAAATATTTTCAGGAATTTTACATTTTTCCTCTGCAGTTTCTTACTAACTTCTCTACCCTGCAGGTTCCTTCTCTGTAACAAATACTTTACTCTGAAACAATCACACACCCCCTATTGTTGTGAGCACCCCCTATTTTTGCTTTGTTTTGTGGCTCTACCAGTCTTTCCCCGGAATGCTAATGAGACTTGTTGAAATCAACTTACATGAAAAAAAATTCATTGGCGAGGTTTTGGCTTTCTTGCATTGAATTGGAGGAGTATAAGCTTTTTTTTTTTTTTTTTTAAGATTTATTTATTCATTTGAGAGAGAGAGAGAGTGTGTGAGCAGGGGAGGGGCAGAGGGAGAGGGAGAGAGAATCTTAAGCAGACTCCATGCTGAACGCAGAGCCCGATGTAGGACTCGGCACAGGGCTGGATCTCACGACCCTGAGATCACGACCAGAGCCAAAACCAAGAGTCGGATGCTCAATCGACTGTGCCACCCAGGTGCCCCAGCGGTATGAACTTTTTAAGTGATAGTCTTAAATTATTAGGCTTCTGTATTGTTTCAGGTTTTATTTTCTAGTGTTTATGGACCCACTGGTGATTCACTGATAGGAAGCAGGCCCCGCGGCTTCCCCTGTGATTCTGCTGGAGGAGAGAGACGCCCTTACCCCACTGAGAGTGGCACACTCTGAACAGGACTTTCTCAGAGGGTTTCCCCTCCCCCTAAAGTGGAGCTAAGGGAGTTCAGCTTTCCTGTTCCTACTGGAACAGTTGGTCCTTTACTTGGCCTTCTGCTCAGCGGCCACTTCCAGTTTCCTCTACAAGGTCTTTTTTTGTGGCGTCAGAGCCTTAGAGGAGAAATAGCTTCAGACTGAGGCAGACGCACAAATTCCCTCAAGGTAAGCAAGTCCAGGTGCACAGGAGAAAAGAGATAAATTAGACATCATCAGATTAAAAATCTTAGGCTCTTATAAATAATGCTGCCACGAACATTCACATACAAGTTTCTGTGTGGCCATATGTTTTATTTCTCTTGGATATATATATACCTAGGAGTGTAATTGTTGTGTAATGTGGTGACTCTATATTTAACCCTTTTTTTTTTTAAAGATTTTATTTATTTGAGAGAGAGAGAGATAGTGAGAGAGAGCACGAGTGGGGGGTGGGGAGAGGGAGAAGCAGGCTCCCCGCTGAGCAGGGAGCCCGATGCGGAGCTCGATCCCAGGACCCTGGGATCATGACCCGAGCCAAAGGCAGACGCTTAATGACTGAGCCACCCAGGCTCCCTGTCTTGTGGTTTTGATTTGCATTTCCCTACTGACTAATGGTGCTGAACATCATTCAGCGTGCTTATTGGTCATTCGTACGTCTTCCTTGGAGAACTGTTTATTCAGATCCTTTGCCCATTTTTAAGTGGATTAATTGTCTTTTTATTATTGAGCAGTAGGAGTTCTTTATATATTCTAGACTCAGTTCACTTATCAGATATCTGAGCTGAAAAGGTTTTCCCCCTTTCTAAGGGTTTTCTTTTCATTTTCTTGATTGGGTCCATTTGGTCCTTTTAAGAAATTATTTCTGTCTCATTGTTGATATTCTCTATTTGATGAGACTTTGTCATTATACCTTCCTTTACTTCTTAAAGGGTGTTTTCTCTATTTCTTTGATCATCCTGCATTTATTATGGCTGCCTTGAAATCTGTGTCTTTTAAATCTGACACCTGTTCCCTCTCACTGGCAGTTTCTTTTCCTCCTTTTATTCCGTGTTTAGTTCACATTTTCTGGTGTCTTTGTGTGTCTCATAATTTTTATTAAAAACTGGACATTTTAGGTAATATAGCATAGCAATCCTGGATGTTGACAAGCCCTTACTCCTGTTTGCTTTTGTTGTTGTTTAGTGACTTGGCTGGGTTATTTTAGTGATGTCTGTTTCCCCTGCAAAATAAAGCATCTGGTGCTCAGTCATCCTGTGAAGACAGTGGTTTTAGCAGGACTCTCTTTGACTGTCTCTTTCCCCGATCTTTTATTAAGCTGGCGGCCTCTGCAGGTATCACACCCAGATCTTAGGCTCCATTAATTGCTGGTAAATTGCTCTACTGTTTGTTTGTTTGTTGTTTGTTTTTTAAAGATAGATTTATTTATTTATTTATTTATTATTTATTGGGTCGGGGGAGAGAGAATGAACAGGAGGGGCAGAGGAGAGGGAGAGAGAATCTCAAGCAGACTTGCACTGAGCGTGGAGTCTGACGTGGGGCTCAGTCTCACGACCATGAGATCATGACCTGAGCTGAAACCAAGAGTCGGACACTTAACCGACTGCGCCACCCAGGTGCCCTCTACTGTTTTTGACAATACCCTGTGACGTAAATTGCTCTACAATCTGATTCAATTAAATTATTGTCTGCCGTTAAGGGCTTAATTGTGTATATATGCAGGGATTATTATATATATTATAGGTAATAATAATATGGAATATGAACAACTTAATGTTTTAAATGTCACTGCCTTTGGTGCGCTAGGCCACGATGTCACAAACTATAAGAGACGTTCTGCTTAAGCATGTTGCCTGGTCAGGTCCATTGCTAGACCTTTGGGACTCTGTTGATGGACTTCTGACCACGTCCCCACCATTGATCTGATAACCAGGTGAAAAGTGACTCTGCCACAGGAGGGCCACAATCAAGAACTGCACCTGGGAGACAGCTATCTAAAGACCTGAAAAGGGAAATTTTGGAATGACTACATTATTGGTTCATCTATAATATAACATTGGGATAAAATAGGGCAACTGGTCAGATTCATTGTGAATTCTTGTTTAACAAAAGCTGTTGAGCCATGCACACAGCTATATTTAGAACCCTGAGGCTGTCTTTTATGAGTGTTTTTTTTTTTTAAGACAAGAATGATGCCTTTAATTCGATATTAGCTAAGATAGCTATATAGCTTCCCCCTTTTTTCTTATTTATCTATTTATTTATTTTGAAATAATTTGAAACCTACAGAAAATTTGCAAGATTCACAAGTGTTAACATTTTGTTCCATTTACTCTATTATTCTTTCATATGTAAGTTTTTTTCCTGAAATATTTGAGAGTAAGGATAACTTTGTTTTTAACATAAGAAAACGGGAGTGGATTCCACTGTGTGTGTTTTCTGATGGCAGGCTTTGGTATCCTACCCCGCACACACATACCCCGCGGGCGCCCCCCCCCACCGGTTTGTCCCCTTATTTATAAAGGCATAGAAATGAAATGTGCTGGTAATAAATAGTCAGAAACATTATGAAATATATAACATAAAAAAATGAAGGCTCACCAGCCCCTTGCTCTGTTTTACTCCTTACAGGTAACTAATGTTAGCAGCTTGCTGTCTGTCCTTTTAGACTTTCTCATACATAGTCATAAGGTAATAATTTATCATCATAGTAATATGATGGTTTGCAGCATAACAATTACCTAACAGTGTGATTTTAATTTTACAAAGTATTATATATATTATTCTGCAACTTCAGTGCTCCTGCATAGCAATATATTGCGGGCTTTCTTCAAGTATGCACATAGATCTAGCATACTACTTCCTTGGATATGGAGTGTCCTGCTGCGTGGGGGTGCCATAATTTAATCTATGTAACTACTCCTTGGTGTTAATGGAAATTTATGTTGTAGTATTTGTGTTTCCAAGTGAGAAGTAATACTGAAGCCAAGCTATAGCTAGTGAAAATCAGTGAGCCATGAGCATCAGGATAATTTTGAGACCTTTCTAAATAACTTTTTCAAACTTAGTCTGTCCCTCAAACAGCTCTGCAAAGATAATGAAACTGGTCTGATGTAGTGATATCTGACAGTTTCTAACCGGAAAGCTGTGTTTGGATTGGAAAATAAAGCCTTTCTATAATATATTTTTTTTATTTCATGGTATGTTCAAACCTCAGATGTCCCCAAATAAGATTTAAATTATTTTTTATTTTTTATTTATTTATTTGACACAGAGAGAGAGAGAGAGAGAGAGAGCACAAGCAGGGGGAGAAGCAGGCTTCCCGCTGAGCAGGGAGCCCGATGCGGGGCTCGATCCCAGGACCCTGGGATCATGACCTGAGCTGAAGGCAGCTGCTTAACTGACTGAGCCACCCAGGTGCCCCAGATTTAAATATTTTGATAAAAAATTATGAACTCAAAAAAGAAGGGTCTGTATTTGGTGTTATTTTTAACCATCATTTGTGGAATGGGGATGATTTGTGAAGATGAAATGAAGTAATATGTATCAAGGATCTTGCACAGTGCGTGGTACATAGTAAATATTCTTTATGTTCACTCATTCAATAATATTTATTGAGCCTCTACTGCATGCAAAGCAATGTACTGGACACGGGTTTTTGTGATGAAAAGGGCAGATATCGTCCCTCTTGCTTGCAATTTATATTCTATCTAGTAGGTGAGATAGACATCAAACTTACTGCAAAACAATTATTTAATTTCACTTATGATTTGAATAATTTATTTGTAGATGTTTGGAGTTTTCTATAGAAATCATATCATCTGTAAATAATGACAATTTTATTTCTTCTTTTCTGATCCTTGTATCCTTAGTCTCTTTTTGTTGTCATTTTGCAATGGCTAGACCCTCCAATACAGTGTTAAGTAGATGTTGTGATTGGGGGCATCTTTCTCTTGGTTTTTACTTTAATGAAATTCTTCCAGTGTTCTTCCATTTTGAATGATAATTGCTGTAGTCTTTTTTTTTTTTTTTAACTTATTTATTTTAAAGAGAAAGAGAATGCACTAGCAGTGGGGAGAGGCAGAAGGAGAGGGAGAGAGAGAATCCCAAGCAGATTCCATGCTGAGCATGGAGCCCAACACGGGGCTGGATCCCAGGACCCTGAGATCATGACCCAAGCTGAAACCAAGAGTTGCTCACTCAACTGACTGAGCCAGCCAGGTGCCCCTGCTCTAGTTTTTTTTTTTTTTTTAAACATAGATTTATCAGATTAAGTAAGTTTTTTTACATTCCTAATTCATTAAGAATCTATGAATTTGTATTGGGTTTTCTCAAGTGTTTTTTGCATCCGTTCAAGTCAGATATTCTTCTCTTTTGATCTGTTAATGTGTACTTAGCAAGGTGGGTAGATATATTAATACACAAAAGTCAGTTTCCTTACTATAAAACAATAGCAAATACCTAGAAAACATACTTAAAATAAAATCAGAGAATATATAATAACTAGGCAGAAATCTAACAAAAATTGTTCAAGACTGCTATAGGGAAAATTTTTTAAAATTTGATTAAGAAATAATAAGAAAACATAAGTAAATGGAGATAGATATATTCAAAGGTAGGAAGTCTTAATATTTTTAAAGATATCAATTCTTTCAAATTGATTTTCAGAATCAGTGAAATTCCAGTTAATATCCCAAAAGAGTGTTAAATTGAACTTGATAAAATGACCCTAATGTTTATATGTAAGGGTTAAGAGTCAGAAAATATCCAGGCTGCTTCTGAACATGACCAGGGAGGGGAGAATTGCCTAACCTGATAGCAAGACTTGTTATGAAACTATGTGCTCTTGGCTTTGGGATAGAAAAAGTGAACAATGGAATAGAATAGAGAGTATGCAAATTGAACCACAGATGTGTGGGACTTTGATATATGTCGTAGATGGCAGCAGATCCGTGGAGAAAGGAGGGATTGCTCAATGAATGGAGCTGAAAAATATATTATCCATGTCAAAAAAGAATAATTTTTTTCCTACCTCATACCAGATACAAAATCAGCTCTGGATGGGGAAAGGGCTGAAATGCTAAAAATAAGACTTAAAAACTTTGTTTTATTTTTCTTGTTGGGGGTTTCTAAGTTTTGCTTTCCTTATTTATTTATTAAAAATTTTTTTTAATTTAAATTCAATTAATTAATATATAATGTTTTGTTTCAGGGGTACAGGTCTGTGCACAATTCATCAGTCTTATATAATACCCAGTGCTCATTATAACACACACCCTCCCCAATGTCCATCAGACTTAAAAATTTTTAATAGAAAAATATAGATGAATATCTTTTCAACCTTTAGGTAGGGGAGGATTTTTTCTTGACATAAAAAGCATTGATGGATTTGATTATATTAAAATTTAAAACATTGCTCATCCAAAGACCCTTTAAAGACGAAAAGGAGATATTACAAACTGTGGAAGATATTGGCTGGTAAAGGATTAGTGTTAAGAACATATAAAGACTTCCTACAAATTAATAAGAATAATTAGAACAACCGCAGCATAACAATGGGTAAGAAAAGTGAATGACATTTTACCAAAGCAGAAACATAATTGGTCAATAAACATGTGAAGAGATTTAACATCTATGATTGATGTGGAAATGAAAATTCAGAAACACAACAGAATATGTTTTTTTCACACAGTTGACTGGCATCTGAAACATCTAAAAATGCCAAGCATTTAGATAGGTTGTAGCTTCTTAGGAGCTCTTATGCATTGCTAGTGGGAGTATGAGTTAGTGGAGTCTGATATTGAACATTTCCAGTGTTGAACATCCCATATCCATGATCCATCAATTTCTGCATAAGAGAAATTCTTGTACCACAAGGGGTCCTGTTCACAACAGCATCATTCACAATAGCAAAACACTGAAATAACCCAAAGTGCCCATCAATGGGAGTATGGGCAAATAAATTGTAACAAACCATAGAATGTTATTCTATTGTCAAAATGAACTACAGTGGTATATGGCAATATAGATGAGTCTTAGCAATATAATAAGTGGAAAAAATAAGTACCAAAATATTGCATATGACATAATGCCTTTTGTAAAAGTTAAATTCAACTAAAACATACATACACATACTTTTGAGAAATATGCATGCTATTATATATGTACATATATATTTACATACATATTTACATATATATGTACTTACATACGTGTGTGTATGCAATTAATTGTCTAAAGTCAATTTAATTTTAATTCCAGGATAGTTAACATACAGTGTTATATTACTTTCAGGTGTACAACACAGTGATTCAGGAATTCTATACATCACCTGGTGCTCATCACAAGTGCACTCCTTTATCCCCATCCCCTATTTCACCCACCCACCCCATCTCCCTTCTGGTAACCATCAGTTTGTTCTCTGTGGTTAAAAGTCTGTTTCTTGGCTTTTAATTAATTATCTTAATAGGAAAACAAGGGAATGATGATACAAGATTCAAAATGCTTACTTTCATGGGAGCAGTTATTAAAAATAATTAACTGAATAAAGTGAGCCATGCATGGACCAATAATGAGAGTATATTATGAAACAAGGAGTAAGAGATCCAAAATAATGACAATCATAAAAAGTTTTAATTACAAGAAGTTCAGCAAAAGAGATATGTGGGGCATTCTCGAATTGTATAATTGGTGTGCCTGATCTCTAGGGGCTCTGGGCAGGCTTCCTTAAGGAAGTGACTTGTGTGCTTAGCTCTAAGGGATGAATAGTAACTAACCAAGTGAAGTAGTCAGGGAAGAATATTCCAGACAGAAAAAACCATGGGTCAAGGCCTCGAAGTGGGAAGGAGTGAGGTAAGTTCAAAGCCCTGAAATATAATCAGTGTTGCCGGATGAAGAGGAGAAAAGGGATAGAGATGTGTGAGATGATGCTGGAAATTAGAGAGTAGGGAGCAACCTTTTTTGGGCACTTTAAAGGATTTTGGTCTGTATTCTAAAATTGAAGCAAGTTAAACAGCAGGAATTTACACAGATACAGAACTATATTTAGTTTGCCTTTTTTTTTTTTTTCTCACAGCTTTGTTTCTTTGGGGTTAATACCTAATAATTTTACTTACCCCACTTTGTATTCACTGGACACTAGATTGAAAGGCACAGGGAAATATTTTATGTTTCAATATTTGGGGTATATCCTGCCAAGTTGCCCTATAGAAAGCTTGTAAAATTTATTTTTCCACCAGTAGTGTGTGATACACCTTGATTCTACAAACTTCCTCAACATCGGGCATTGACATTCAAAAAAGATTTCTAATACAGAAGAACAATGGCATGATTATTGTTTAATTGTGTATATTGTACTATGAATATTGAAAAAATTTAAATGCATATATGCAGTTTTGTCAGATTGTTTAAAATATTTTTAAAAAATTTTTTAAGTATTTAAGTCAATATTTACAAAAAAATTTGTCCCATTAATTTTTTTTCTGTTGCTTCCAAAAAGGATTATAGTATTTTAACAAAATGAGTTAAACAAGTTGTTCAGCTTCAGGTAAATGTGAGTCAGTACCAAGAAAAGACTTTTAAGGTTGGAATAATTGAGCTGGTATCTTACTTTCTTCAGCGTATACAATAAATTAACCAGTAATCTCAGTTTGTTCACCACTGTTTCTTGCATCCCACTCCTTTCTCTGAGTGCCTTTTTTTTTTCTTTTTTTTTTAAGATTTTTAAGTAATCTCTATACCCAATGTGGGGCTCAAATTTACAATCCAAAGATCAAGAGTCACAACCTACCAACTGAGCCAGCCAGGCATTCCTGGATACTCTTTTCTTTTTACTGAAGTACATGATTTAGTGACTCTTTCAGTTTGGGGTTTGTGGCCAATGCATTTCTTAATCTTTGCATGTCTAAAACAGTCTGTGTCTTTATTTTGCGTTTTTTTCTTGGATGATATGTTATTTACCCTCAATCCTAAGGAGGTTTCTCCATTGTCTTCCACCATTATGGTATCTGCTGTCTTCTGATGCCTACTGTGTGCTGTCAGTCTTACAGTAGGTCCTTGGTAGGTTACCTGTCTTTAGTCTCTGGTAGCTTTTAAGATTTTATCTGTAATAGGTTATCAGAATTTCACTATGCCCTATTTATTTTGCTTACACCACTTTGTATTCACTGAACACTTGAAAACTCATGTTTTTCTTCAGTTTTAGAAAACTGTCAGCACTCACCCCTCAGATAGGCCATTCTCTCCATTTCCATCTTTGGGGACTTCTCAACTCCTCTTTCTGTGTTAGCATTTCTTTATTTGTCCTCCTTGTCTCTTAGCTATTTTCCCGTGTTTTTAATCTCTGTCTTTGTTGCCTTCTGAGTGAGCTCCTTGCTACTGTCTTCTAACTCACTGACTCTATCTTCAGTCACGTCCAGTCTAGAGTTAGGTCTGCGAAGACGCTGTGGTATACTTCTAGGGTTTCTCATTTTTCTCTTACCCACTTGTTCTTCTTTCCTCTCCGCCTATTTTTTTTTTTTTAATAATTTAGAGTTCTCTTGATAGATATTATTCTGTCTTTGATTTTTTTCAGTACCTTAAACATATTTCTTTTAAACTCATTTGATCCGGGTTTTTTGTTTTGTTTTGTTTTGTTTTTTGTTGAGCTTTCCATGGCTGGTGGAGCCCCACTCAAGTCTCTGGTTTTGGTTACCCTGGTTCCTGTGTTCTGTCACGAGTGGAGCCAGTTCTTACCCCTCTTACCCTGTGGAGACTAAAACTTCTCCCTACATCTGTTGGTTTTCAGATATGGAGCCCTTCAAGCTCACAGCACCTGCTGTAGCGAAACATACGCTTTGCTCCATCTTCTGCACCATCTGTCTGTTTTCTACTTTCTCCCATATTTTTTTTTCCTCCCATTCTTTTTTGTCCTTTTGGACTTACACCTTTTTATTCATCTGGAGTCATCTTGATAGGTTTTCAGGAGGGAGCCAAAATGAGGGCATGTGTTCAGTCCACCATGTTTAACTGACAGAGCAGGTAGTAGTTTTAATTTGCAACATTTCAGTACAAAATGATTAGTAAATTTGTTAAATCTTATAGCTTGTTAGAAAGCCTAACCAAGCACTAGCATGCCATCTAATCTTTATTCAGGCTTATAAACTAGAGATCAGTATTTTATTTTTCAAACTTCTAGAGGGATTTATACTTTAACCTTTATCAATTACTATGCTGTTTTTGATAGTTGGTTGCAAATACTTTATATGATTTAGTGAGTGAGATCCTTTTTAGTATCTAAGTCATTTAGGAAACCGTTTATAAACCTCGTTGAGGCCCCAGTGCAGATAAACATCTTAAAGAATACTTTCCCAATGCTTTTAGGAAGATCGCAGACTGCTGATTTTCTGACTGTGAGCAGTCACAGGCTTGTTCTTCAGTCTGTGTATTTATAGTGACTTGTTCAGCAAGTTCCCAATCTTCTGAGCTTATTTGTCTGAGTCATGGGATAATGAACAAGAACAGAATGTCAGATAAGATCTCCATCAATAATAGAAAAAATATACACATAAGCTGAATAACATTATCATGGTAGTGGCATGAGAATCTTTTTTTTAAATTTCTAGATTGTGTAGTTTGTGTACCGAAGAAAAAAATTCCCACTATGTCCTCATTTTGTATGATTATCATGTGACACATAGTAGTCATCCTACAAATACTTATTGACTGAATGAGTGAATTATGGGTTGGGGTTCCAACTCCGGCCTCTCTACTTCTGCTGTATATTGCCTTGAACCTGACCTCACTTGATGACAGTGACTCTACCCACATTTCTCTAGCTCTGTGTTCCTTGTGCTCCAGCCTCATTTCTGCTTCATGCGGAGCCGAGGGAAAGATGGTAGGTTAGTGCATATTCCATGAAATTGTAATGTATTCTTTGTACACGGCTGCTGATCGAAATAGTTTCTTTGTATAATTGTTCTTCTGATCATAAAATTATATATACTTATTGCAGGAAAGTTGTACAATTTATAAAAGAATGAAAATTTTTTTAAAAATCATGTATGATCCAGAGATAGTTGATTAATATTTTGTTTGCTTCCTTGTGAAATTTTAATGACTATATATGCATCAAGTTCCAGTCAAGGAAACAGAAACCACTCTAAGTATTTTATCAGGAAGGGATTTAATCCAGGAAATTAGAGTTTGTAAAACCATTGGCAGATTTGGGGAAACAACGGAAGTAAACTGCTATTGGCTCCCAGGAAAGTAGGATGTACAAGAATCACAGAAAGGAGACATTGATAATATTAGCTGCGTGTAACATGGAAGTAAGTGATTTGCAGGAGTGTGCCTGGAGGTGGCCGTAAACCTCACATGGGCAGTTTACCACATGTCTGCCCGCCCCTGCCAGGGGAGCGTAAGTGCCACTCATTGGTGGGGTCTGAGTCAGAACCCGGCTGGCAAGGGTGTTTGGGAAGTACAGTCTGTGGGCTTCTGCCCCTTTGATACAGAGAGCGTTCACAAGAAACAAAATTGCTCTGTCAATTCTGAGCGATCCATTTATATAACCCTTTCCCCTTGTCACCAGTCCTCCAATTGTCTTTCTTCTGTGGCTCTCACCATTAGCCAATGCCCATGAACATCTGGCCATGTTTTATTCTAGGCAAAATGAATCCTCAGATACATTGTTTGAACTTCTGCCAACTGTGAGGGTTTCCCTTCCTTGATACCCTTGAGGGCCACTCCTGAGTGGGCTTTGAAGTGTCAGCAGTTTTCTTCTGGAAGGTGTCAGCGTATTGGCACCTTCCATCAACCAGGCCTGACTCTTCCTCCTTTGATCCACCTGGTCCTCAGAAACTCCTCAAGAGGCCATATGTGTGAGTTGAAGGAAAGTTGGCAGTAGCAAGAGTATATGCCACGGGAGTCTGGGCTCATGCAATTTACTTATGCCTTTGGGACCTATTTAAGCCTGATGGCTTTGTATCCCTCCCCCTTGAAGATAGCGTGTTACTCATATGCCTCCCTTTAAAGCTTGGTGCTCACGACGGACTGACCAGGTTGCATGGTTACTTAATGTCCCATGCTTCGGCATGTAGTTTCTGCCAGAGCCCAGTAGCAAGCCAACAGCTACTTCTCAGAGCAGGATGATTGGGTTGGAACGGGGCATGACTTTGCTCTGTATTCCCAGGGGGCTATTCTGTGACACTGCTGTTAGGGTTTGACAGAGGTCCCCCACACAGCTTCCCTGCCACAGATACTTTGAGCGCCATCAGAACTGCCAAGTTCTCAGGCCCAAGGAGCAGAGCAGCTAGGACCCGCAGCAGAGCCTTCTCCTGCTCTGGACCCCACTCAAAGCAGCCAGCCTCACAGGTGATGTGGTAAAAGGTTAGGAGCAGTACTTTCAAATGTGGTAGAAGTTGCCTCCAAGATCCAAAGAAGACCCAAAGAACTTGGAAGGACGAGGTGTTACCAAAGAGTAAAGGCCACATCCAGCACACTGTATAAGCCTTTCGTCATTGGGCTCTCGCTGCATGTACAGTTTTGTACTCATGAGCACTGTAAAGCCTTTGCTACTTTGACGGTTTCATCCCTACTCTTATTAAGCAACATCCCTGTGGTTTAACTTAAAAACCATAATGGGGGCAGCTCTCTATATTCCTGTGAACCTCTATGTAAAAGAATGAGTCATAGTACAGTTTCTTGGAGTGGGGTCATGCATTTTCCAGGACGTCAAGAAGCTTCAGTGCTTGTCTTTAAACTTTAATAAGAGTTAGCTTTGTTGTTTGCCTGGACAGATGTGACGCCAGCATAGCCAGACTCTCTGCAGAGCACAAAACAACTTACGAGGGGCTCCAGCACTTGAACAAAGAACAGCAAGCTGCCAAACTTATCTTGGAAACAAAAATCAAAGATGCAGAGGGACAGGTATGGCCGATTTCAGGTAGCCTTTTAAAAATAGGTAATTTGTTCTTAGCTAAGAATAACATGGTGTTGAGAAACCAGCCAGCGCTCCCAGAATGTGCATATCTTTTCCTCTTTTTTTTTTTTTTTTTAAGATTTTATTTATTTATTTGTCAGAGAGAGAGAGACAGCAAGAGAGGGAACACAAGCAGGGGGAGCGGGAGAGGGAGAAGCAGGCTTCCCACTGAGCAGAGAGCCCGATGTGGGGCTCAATCCCAGGACCCTGAGCCAACCAGGCGCCCCGAATATCTTTTCCTTATTTCTTCCTCCCTCTGTCTCACTGCAGTGGCCCTTCATGGGTATGGCAAGCAAAGCACCGAGAGTTTTTGGTACAGTCCTACTTTTAAAGATTCTTTCCCCCATTCCTAAAACAATGACTATATTCCAGAAATTCTAAATTATAGCTCCAAAACTACTTCTTGCATAGGTAGGTGATCAGGCTTTAATTTTTTTTTTTTTTTTAAAGATGTTATTTATTTATTTGACAGAGAGACTGAGAGAGCACAAGCAGGGGGAACGGTAGAGGGGGAGAGAGAAGCAGGCTTCCCTCCGAACAGGGAGCCCGATGCGGGGCTCGATCCCAGGACCCTGAGATCATGACCTGAGCCGAAGGCAGACGCTTAACCATCTGAGCCACCCAGGCGCCCCCAGGCTTTCTTTTATATGCCACTTGTTCCAAGTTTTGGTTCAGGAAATAGTTACTGCACTGGGCCTCATGCTGTGTGCTACCTCATCACAGTCCTTTGTGGGAAAGGATTCAGACAAAGCTAGAAGGTAGGCTGGCTGGTGAATCTTAGAGTATTCCACCTTGAAATTTACAGATCAATTTCATAAACCCATACTCTTGGCATTTTACAGTTTGTTTTTTGGCTACTTCAAAGTTTCCCTTTGCCATAAAGGGGCCTGTTTTCTAGGATTTGCCCCACAGTATCTGCTGTGCTTGCTATTCTTCATGTAAAGAGAGACCATTCCAGTAAAATAGGGTATCTGGTCAATTTACTGGATTCAAAGTACTTGTGTCCAAAATATATTCAATAAAGGTCTAAATCTACTTATGTGAAAAACATAGATATTATAAAGCCATGAAAAAAAAACCACAACAAAACAACAAGTCCAATAACTTTTTTCAAAGAATGAGTGAGAACAGAATTATCACATCAGGAAATAAATGCTTAGGAAATACTAAGCTTCCCAGTAGCCAACCCAAGTAAAATACATACAGAAATCTATAAAAAGAGATATACTTTTCCTTTGTTCTGGGTCTAATAAATACTCGTTCCATGAATTTCTAAGTAAGGGAATATAGAACATCATAACTTTTGCAGCAACTAAATTCGTTTCATATAGGATTAGTTTTATATTAAATTTTAGTAGAAAGACAAGGGAAAGGGGTAGGTAGTGAAAAAAATGAGTTGGAGGGATATAATTTACAAAATCTGTTTTCTGGGGACTTGACTAGATATGGAGGTAAATCTGGTACCTTAATGGCATTTTAAGTGATAAGAGTTCCGTTCTCTATGACTAGCAGCCACGTTCGTATAGAAATTCCAAGGTAAAAAAACAAACAAACAAAAAAACCCATCGTATTTTGTGCCAGCAGGTGGACATAGTGGTCCCGGGGAGGAAGTAGGCTTGTTTATCAGAGAACTATAAAGTTAAGTACTCAGAGCCTAATGAATATTTTGGCAGTGTTCCTGGTCCTGATTTTTGATGAGTGTGTATGATAGGAAATGGAAGTGGAAAGACAAGGTGAGCTCCTAAATGAATTGATTAAATTATATTGAATCTTAATGTCATGGACTAGAATACAGCTTACTAAATGTTATCTGAGGTTACCTCTGAAAAGATCAGATGTGATATTACAAGCAAAGCTTCTTTCCCAGATTTCTCAGCTTTTGAACAGAGTGGACTTGTCGATATCAGAGCAAAGCACCAAATTGAAGATGTCCCACAGAGACAGTAACCACCAGCTTCAACTTTTGGATACAAAGTAAGTAGTCAACTTACAGACCTTTTTTTTGGGTTGAAGTTCTTGAGAAGCCTATTCCATAGTCCAGTTTTTTTTGCCTCTTCATTTTTATTTATTGCACAAAACAAAGTAAAAACAATAATGGAAGTTAAGAGGAAAAATTTCCTTGGAGCATATTGCCACTTTACATTCATTATTGATTTTAGTAGTTGGCTTATAATCTGTCTAGTCATTCAGTAAATATACGTTGAGTGCTGGCCTAGGTGCTGAGCATCCAGAAATTAAGAAAAACAGACTCTGTTCCTATCCTTGTGGAGCTTGTAGTCTAGGGAGTGGATGAGCCCTCATCAAATAATGACTCACGTGAGTGTAAGCTATATTATTACTAATGGTGGCCATCGCTTTGAAGGAAAGGTACATGGATGTGGTAGGCTGAATAATTGTCTCCCAAATATCACCATGTCCTAGTCCCTGTGAATATGTTACCTTATCTGGCAAAAAGGGACTTTGCAGATGTGATTAAGGATTTTAGGATGTGTAGATTACCCTGGGTTACCGCAGAGACCTGATGTAACCCCCGGAGTGTCTGTAAGGGGGAGGCAGGAGGGGCAGAGTCATGAGAGAAGAGCACATGATGATGGAGGAAGAGATGGGAGTGATGCACTTCGAAGGGGAGGAAGGGGCCACCAGCAGCTGAAAACAGCAAGGCAGTGATTCTAACCGCCCCCCCACCCCCGCCCCGAGAGCTTCCGGAAGGAACCACCCCTGCTCGCACCTCAGCTTTAGTCCAGTGAAACTGATTTTAGACCTCTGACCTCCAGAACTATGAAAGAATAAGCCACCAAGTTGTGGTAATTAGTCATCGCAGCCGCAGGAAGCTAATACAGTGGCGCTCTGAGAGCGAATAACAGAGGCCTGGTTGTGGGGCCTCCTTCCTCAGGAGGCAGTGCTTGAAGTAAGAGCTGAAGAATGAATGGAATTCACTAGGTAAAGAGGGAGGTAAGAACTTCACTAGGTAAAGAGGGGAAGCGGGGGGGGGGGGGGGGGGGGGGGGGGGGGGGGGGGGGGG